>NW_016107361.1:2893601-2913331 GCF_001604975.1 Cebus imitator | reverse complement strand
TAGCAGACAGAATGCACACAACCCTAGACGTTGGTTCCAAACCTGGCATTTTGCCTGTTTCCTTTGAACATTTCCGTGTAATCTTTTTGACCCTGATTTTTCTCATCAATAAGACAAATGTGACAATATCTGCTCTCCTTATCTTACGAGATTCCTCTTTGTATCAAATAAGATGAGAGGTAGTACAGGCAGAGAGGACCAAGGTTTAGAACACAGTTCCACACTAACTGGTTACTTGGCTTTGGATAAGTTATTAACCCCCTCTGATTCTATCTTCTCATCTATGAAATGGAGAAAATGGGGTTATTATGAAGATTAGAAATACTTCATGCAAAGCACTTTGCATAATCATTGCATTTAGTAGGTGCTCATGGAGATAATAGAATATAATAATGGTCAAAAAATTAATTGTACTAAGTAAAGATACTTTGACATTAAGTACTACATAAATGTAATGTGTCAGCCTGTATTAGTTACTTAATTTTTTTTTATTTCTCCTTCTTAAATACTTTGTAAAGACTTTTTTAAATCCTGTTCTTTGTTTCCCTATCTGTTCTCTTTCTTTTAACCTACCATCTTAATTTTCTTTCTTTAATTTCTCATGTTTACTTTCATAATCAGTTGTGACTCTTGCTTTTCTGTCAGCCCGTTCTATCAGCACATACAAAAACACCTTACATTTTTTATTTTCTCTTAAACCATCACAGTTGTTTACAGTATGTTCCAGAAAAGAAAATGTTTACCATTAGAATATATTTCTCCCATAGATTTAAAAAAATTAGAAGTTGATTACTGTTTTGAAGATTGAGCTAATTCCAGATGTTTTAAATGTCGTTGCTTTGGTTTATTTAAGTTCATTTTTATGTTTTAGGGAGGTTTTACATAAATGGAATCCTAAACAAATAGGAGAACACCTTCTACTGAAATCGTAAGTATCAAAAAAATGGCATTTTATTTTACATTTCACTAATTTTTATATTAGTGGAACTGGAAACAAATCATATTAAACAACTGCAGAAAAAGAAATTAGAGCAGTGAAATGTTTGTGGGACTAGAACTTCAAAGGGCAAGTAACAGAGTTTAGGAATAAATCCTGAAATACGTATCATCTTTATTAATCTTACTAATTTGAAAGGCTGGAATCACAGACTAATTTTGTGTGTGTGTTCTTAGGAAGTTAGCATAAATCTTCCATTTATTTAACCCAAATTTTCAAGGAAAGTATTACTATTTTATTGTTAATCAGATACAAATTTATTTGTATGGTGATGAGCAAAACCCAAAAATCTTTAGTGACATTGAAATGTAGTCCTAAAGGCACTTAGTGATTTTACAAGAGTAACCATTTTTGTAGATTAGAATTTTATTCTTCACTTCTTAATTTTTTTTTTGAAGATTGTGAATTGGAAATCCCCCAGCTTGCTGGCTCCCTCAATGGGACATTCCAGCACATTATTACTTAGTGATGTTCCATTCACCTTGAAAACCACTACTTGCCAGGACCTGGCCCATAAGGGTTAGGTAAGTCCCACCTTGATATTATTTTGAATAACTATATTTTGCAGGCTTGCAAAGTTGTAATATTACTATGTCTTAATATTGGTGATAGGAAACAACTTTGCAAAGCTGTATAATGTTGTTTTTTTTTAATAATAAAAGGGGACTTCACTCACCATTGAAGACTGGCTTAACGCTACTGGATGGGAAATCTGGGAATAGATATGATAATAGAATATTTGCTGAAATATCACTAAAAAGGCAAACTGTGGAATGGATCCCTCATCCTAAATTTTAAGTTTTAGATTTATAGGCTGCATTAGCTATGTGTAGGTAGATGTCCAATGTATTTTCCTTGCAGGCTGTCCTTGTTTTATCGTTTTTTTTGTGTGTTTTTTTTTTTCCATTCCTGTTGAATAAAGCATCCTATGTTACAGGTTTCTGAAGTCAATATTTTTGGGCTACAGGTGTTAATAGTTAAAAACCTTAAAAATATAATTCTAGCTTGAATATAAATTTTGTTGACAAATTAAAGCAGACATTAAAAAATTTAGTATAAGCATCTTATTTCAGTATACTGATAAATTTGTTTTAATTTCTACAGCCTAACTTACGTGGTGGCAATGCCTTTTTATTCAGCAAGTCTGATTGAAACAGTGCAGGTGAGCCTTTTTTTTTACTGTCATTTTTTAAATTTAAGAATACTTTTTGAACTACTCAGTATATTGCATATGTGTAATATTTCAGCAAAAAATTTTAAGACAGTGTCTTAAAATGTTTTTTTATAAATATCACATTTACATCACACATTGCTTCTCTGTATATTTCCATTGCAAACTTAAGTCATACTTCTAGTTTTAATTGTTTTTGTCCTTTTCATAGGCAGCTATACTCTTTATTCAGATCTCTCAGAACACAGCCTGTAACTTGCTCTGAAAACAAAGAATCTATAACCTCTTTAAGGCCCTTACATACAACTTGGAGGTTATGGCTTATCACAAGCCAGTAAAATAATAATTGCCTGAGAATAAACATGATGGATAATCATCCGAACAGGAAGCAGGTTGTCCCCACAGATAGTTTACTAACGGCATTCTTTTTAAATAAACCTTTAAGTAACATCTGATACTATTGGGTGTGGTAAATACTACAAAGCTGAGGCAATTTTCTGCGAGCACTTTAAATTCTGTTTTCCTGTGTTACTAGTCCTAACCACATGGTGGCGCTTCAAGTACATTGAATTAAATGTTCTACCCTCCTTCCTACACTTAGAACTGTGAGATGAAGGTAGTTTTAACTTCACCTGTATACAAAATCCAACTATTTGTACACCTGTCTTCTTCCAACATCAGATCCTCTAGCATATTCTTTTCTCTAGTATATGTGAGTGCCCTCTCTGTAAAAACTCCGACTGGATCAGCCTTCAATCTTCTAATTACTATTTTCTACCTTGTTTCTTTTTGGCTATATCATTCATGTTCGATTTATTATTGTTGTTATCTTTTCTGTTAGAACCAACTTCAGTTAACTGAAATTAATGTCTTGTGACCCAAATATACTTTCCTTTCCCCTTCCATTTGGCATTGTGTTAAATGATACAATTTTTGTATGGTTCTATCGAATTTACAGAGTTGTCACTTGTATGAGATATTCTCATTTTAAAGATAAGGGGAAAATGGCAGTAAGGTAATTATTTAAGGAAAAACAACTAAGCAGAATAATTCATAAGGGAAAATAAGTTTTAGCTTAAGACAGACCCATTATCACATTTCTCTGCTTAAATTAGACCTGGGACTTTAGACAGATTTCTTAATCTTTATAATTTTCTTAATTTTCTCATCTATAAGTTAGAAATTGTATTTTAATAACTGGGGTATGAAACTGAATGAGTTATTCATGTTAGTGCCTGGCTCACTATGTGACAGGGTTTTTTCTGTGTATGTGTTTTTTTAACCCAATATTTACCCCTTGTTTTCTGCTTCAAGATCTACCTGCTAGATATCAAACCTTTTGATATCTTTTGTCTGCTTTTCTAGAACTCTTTTTTCTTTAGATTTCTCTCTCTTGAATGTCTTTCAGTAACCTCTTTGCCATCTCTTCTGTTATACCTTCAGGCTCAGTCCTTGACCCTCTGTTTTTTATCCTACACTCATTATTCTGAAAGAGTTTACAGGAGTCACTATAACTCTAATTTTATCTGAGTTAAATCTTCAAAGTCAACTTTTAAAAATAATCTCATCCCTCTAAAAATTAGCTTCCTTTAGAATCTCTTCTCGCTTGCAATATATTAATGATACTATTGTTATCTTTACACTAAAGACTCAAAACTTTAGTTTTTGTTTTAGGAAAGCTTTTTATTTTTACATTTCTTTCATCCTTCCTAATTAACTGGTCATCATGAAGTTTGTAGTGATCTATATTTTCGTTAAGAATCCTTGAGGCCTAGGTGGGTGGATTACAAAGTCAGGAGTTTGAGACCAGCATGGCCAACATAGTGAAACCCCGTGTCTACTAAAAATACAAAAATTAGCCAGGCGTAGTGATGAGCGCCTGCAGTCCCAGCTATTCAGGAGGCTAAGGCAGAAGAATTGCTTGAACCTGGGAGGCGGCAGTTACCATGAGTCAAGATCACACCACTACACGCCAGCCTAGTGACAGAGCGAGACTGTCTCAAAAAAGAATCCTTGTACTAGTCCCTGCATTTTAAAAGTCAATTCTATATACTCATACAAGATTGTTTTTAAGTTGCAATGCTTATATATCCTTTAACTGATTAAGGATTCATATTGACTCATATTCCCTAAAGTCAACTTCAGACTTCTTATCATAGTTTTAAATCAAGGTTTTAATTACATCACTTGACCTTTCAGATTATCTTCCTTAACTGCTAAACTTTAAAAAAAAATTATCAAATATTTATTGAGTGCTTGCCTGTATCAGGAGCTGTTATAGACCCTAGGGATACAAGAGCAAACAAAATCAAAATGTTCTGCACTTATATTCTTATGGGGAAAGTAGACATAAACAACAGAAATATAAGGCATACTTCATGGTGATTGACTGCTAAAGAAAGCAAAAATAAAGCAAGGAAGGCAAATAGGATGTGTAATGAGTAGGGACAGGCAGTTAATATTTTTTTTAAGAATATAAGTAAAGGCTCACTGAGAAGGTGACATTTGTGTCAAGGTCTGAGGCTAAGAACAACACAGATATTTGGGAGAATATTCTAAGCAGAGGGAAGGCAAGTGTGAACGCCCTTATGTGGGACTGTGTCATGTGTGTTTTATCATACATGCTTGATAAGTAGTAAAGAGGCTGATATGGTTGGTGCTAACTAACCACAAAATAAGCAAATATTAAGTTTTATTTATAGGGAAAGTAAGTGCAAAACTCTTAAGTGGGACTGTGTCATGTGTGTTGTATCACGTATGCTTCTGAAGTAGAAAGGAGGCTGTTACGTTACGGTTGGTGCTGACTAAGCAACAGGGAATATGGGAGGTGAGACCTGAGTGGTGAGGGGGACCAGATTATATAGGACGTTGTAAATCATTGTAATAATTTGGCATTTGTTTGAGAGGGATGGAAAGTCTTTGATAGGTTTGAGGTGAACAGTGATGTGATTTGACATATCTTTATTAGGATCTCTTTGATTGTTGTATTAAAAGTAAACTGGAATGGGAAGGAGGTCAGGGTCAGAAGTAGGAAGATGGATTAGAAGGCTAGGCAAGCTCATTGTAGTCTCAGGGTTTTAAATATCATCTATTTACTGAAGACTCCCACATTTATAATACAATGCTCCTCCATTTACAATGGGATTACATCCCAGTAAACCTGTCATAAATTCAAAAATTCGTAAATTGCTACATCATAAGTTGGAAAACACCTGTAGGCCCATTGTGTACCTTTTTTCCTGTAATTTCTATTGTGAACTCCATTTGGAGTTAGTTTATTTAACATTTCTGAACTCTTGATCTTCACCAAGTTGCTACTCTGACAATTTGTCAACTCAGTAAAAGGCAGTGCTATTCCCCCAGTCCCTTTGGACAAGAACCTTAGGGTTATCTTTGACCCTTCTCTTGCATACTCGAAGTGCAATCACCAGTAATTCCCATAGACTTCGATTTTAGGATAAAAGCACAAATGAACCACTTTACTTCTGTTGCCATCATCTCTTTACTGGATGACTGCAGTAACTTCTGAACATACCTTTTAAATTTTATTTTCTACTTTTCTGCAGTCATTGCTGCAGCCAAAGAGCCCCTTTAGCAATTTCTCTTCTACCTATACCTCTGTAATCCATATCAAACTTTCTTATTCATAGCTTCAAAATTCTACAAAAGCAGATATTACAGATGATGGTAAGACTAACATTTATTAACTACTGAGTGCTAGACCTTTTTTCATTTAATATTCACAACAACCCTGTGCATGAAAAGTAGATAGTGCTCATTTCCATTTTTGTAGAATGGTAAACCGTACTTAGGAGAAGTTCAGTAACTTGACAATGGTTACATGGCCATTTAAACATGTTTAAGACAGGATTTAAACATGTTTAAGAACTATGAGCACTAAACTGTCTCTTTAAGCATCTCATAGTTATTGCCTTTCCACAGGAGTTCTAAGGAGTTTCTTGAGATGTATCCACCTATACATCTCCCTAGTCTCCCTACCCCAGTAAGATTAGCTTCCAACTTCACTGCTAGCAATTTTATGAGATTTCATCTGAAAAAAAGTCTGATGCCTAGGTAACAGTTAACATCTGCAAGTCATTGATATTTTCCTTTTCAGTCACCACTTAAAAGGAACTTAGAGTACTTTTTGTGTGGCAAAATAAGCATATGTTAAGTTTTACTTGTTTTGTCATTTTTATTTCAGAGTGAGATAATTCGAGATAATACTGGCATTTTGGAATGTGTTAAAGAAGGAATTGGAAGAGTGGTAGGCATGGGAGTGCCTCATAGCAAACGACTTCTTCCGCTTCTTTCCTTGATCTTCCCTACGGTGCTTCATGGAGTTCTTCATTACATCATCAGCTCAGTTATTCAGAAGTTTGTCCTACTAATTCTAAAGAGAAAGACTTATAATAGCCACCTAGCTGAGAGCACTAGCCCTGTGCAGAGTATGTTGGATGCTTATTTTCCAGAACTTATTGCTAACTTTGCTGCCAGTCTTTGTTCTGACGTTATACTTTACCCATTGGAAACAGTTTTGCACCGCCTTCACATTCAAGGAACACGCACAATAATTGACAATACAGACCTTGGCTATGAAGTGCTTCCAATTAATACACAGTATGAGGGAATGAGAGACTGTATCAATACCATAAGGCAGGAGGAAGGAGTGTTTGGTTTTTATAAAGGGTTTGGTGCTGTTGTAATACAGTACACACTGCATGCAGCTGTTTTACAGATTACCAAAATTATTTACTCTACACTTCTTCAAAATAACATTTGAGATTTAGGTTTCTTCACTGAGTAGTCTGGAAGATAGAATCTGGATAATTTGCTGTGAAGTTATGAGGGATAGAAGCGAAATACTGGGGAAGAAAACAGATTGGAAAGTAAAATTGGTACAAAAGCCTATGCTGATTATCTTGACTTTGTTTTTTAAGGCATAGGTATCTATTTTGGATCACAACTCTTCCAAATTTGAAAACTCAATGAAAATAACACTTATCAAATTCTAGTTATTGTAGCACTCATGCTGAAGTAAACATGATCCTAGGAAGAAGCAAAATTTTATTATAAAATATAAAACTTTATAGAGTTGAATCTATTCCATCTGACTTAAATATTTGTTAAATGTTTATTTTACCTTCTGGATTGATGTTGGTATAGTATCCTTAATACACTGTAGTGTATTGATGTCCTTAATACAATCAGGAGGTTTTTGCCTTTAAGCAAATAAATTACATCATTGTTGAAAAAGACTTAAGGGATGATTAGATTTGGCAATATGTAATCAGGAGTATAAAGGTTTTAAATTGCATTGTCCCTATGTAACTATTTTAATGGCTAGATAAATGTATTTTATAAAACCATTTATGTACACACATAAAACTTGGAATTTCCTTCATCCCTACAAGTTTTCTACACTTACATCACCTTATTGCATAAAACAGAGTCATGAACTTTTTGCTTGAACATCAAAATATCAAAAGCCAAGGTACCCAAAAGATGCAAGTCAGATACAACATCCTTGTCCATATCCAAACCCAGTGCTAGCAGCTTAATTTGTCATACATTTATAGAGTTTGGTTTGCTTTGTTAACTGTGTGAATCATCAGGCTGTTTTTAGAGCCACTCTTAAGAGAGAATATAAAATAATCATGACGATTACTACTGTTTCCACATTTACAAACTGTGTACTTAAATGAACCTCATTTGCCTTTTATTTCTGAACGGCTTGTCTGAAAGGAAACAAAATTAAAATTCATCTGAGAATGTCTGCCTCTTATCTACTATATAGTTGTCACTAAATAATGGCTTCTGTTTTTCTTTTCTTTCAGTTTTTGCTTTAAGTTTTTGTTTTCCGAACTAGATGTACATGGAGGGAAAAACAATTAGTCTTATCACCTTTTATTTAAACTTCTTTAGATGAATACTAAGGAAAAATCCAAACCTTAAAGGAAATGTGCCCTTGTGTTTTATGGGTGAGGGGGAAAAGTACATTTTAACATATAATAAGAAAAAAAAATCAGTTTAATAAGAACATGTCTGTTTCTAAATTTAATTTGGTGGGTTAAGCACTTTGTATAGTAAAATGATATGTGTTTACTCTATCATTAGACATTTTAAAGTTTCATTTCTTCACATAAATAATCACAGTTTTGTATAACAAACCATTTAGTACCCTGAAACACAGTGACTTTGCACTGATATTGTCCAACGAAGAATGCATACTAACTGAAATTTATTTTACTTGCTAAAGGTCACAGTAATGGTTACTTTTTGTGACTGGTAGTGTTGGAACAAAAAAGTGATATCCAAAATGTGTAAAAACAGTAATAAGTAGCAAATCTCTCTCGTGTGTGTGTGTGTGTGTGTAATTACTGAAACACCTACATTTTCCATTTTTAAATTCCACCAAGAGGGAGAAAATAAAATTAAACACCACTGATAACATTTTATATTTTATGGCAAATATTTTAGATTAAAGTTTACTTTGTCTAACCAATAGCATTTAAATTGCTTCAATTGGGATAGTTTCAGATAAGAGTAAACTAGAAAATTTCAAGTTTGAAAATTTCTAGAAAAGAATCTGAATAGAATCAAGTATTTACTAGTAAAAATCTGTAGGATCCTTTATTTAGCTAAAAATTAAATATTTCAAGATTATTTGTAGGAAGTTAGCATGAAACAGTTACATAAATTCATTTTATTATGGAATAATTGTAAGACTGATAGGCTGAACCACACACAAGTAAGGTTGATCTTGTTTTCCTTTTTGGAGGAAGAGAATACAAATTAACACTAAAATTGAAATGTAGAAAGTAAAATACATAGAATGTTTTTACTGCCATTCCAGAATAGTTGAAACAAATTCTTGAATAGTCAAGCACTTAAATTTAAGCTAGCCAAATATGTTGCACTGAATTTTGAAAAGAATAAGTGAGATAACCATAAGGTACACTCTTTCCTTTTTAAAATTGTTATTTTTCTTTAACATGGGTGCCAAATCAAATATCCATGGGCTACATTTCTTAAGATAATAACACTCAAAATAATATTTTTTAATTCAATAGAACTAAAAGCATTATGAAAAAGATTCTATTAAATGTTCCACAGGCCCACTGGTCCTCTTATATAAGCCAGATTTTGGCCATTGAGCTTGTGATACACTTGCCTTACATTGTAGCGTTTCTTAATTTGAGTCAAGTACACTGAAAGCAATTCAAAACTGGTAAATATTAATTTACTATGTAAGGTGAACTTATGAATTAACTTACTAAATACATTTATGTAGACCTTCCTGAGATGCCATTCTCAATTTTATATTATGGGCCCTTAAAAAAATTATCTGGGTTAATAAGGTTATCTATTAAAGCCTCCAAAATCTCAGCACTAAGTTTTATAAATATGAAATAAAAACAAACATTTGAAAATGTATATTTGATACATTAGCTGGTGTTTTCAGAAACATATAGAACTGGAGAGGTGAGATCTTGCTTACTTTTGCAGGTGTATGTGACTATTCACAACTGTCCTTTCAGCTATGGCTTTGTTAAAACTGCACAAAGCATTCACTTTATTAATTGAGCACAAATGCTTTAGTGTTTCTACCTATTAGTATATCTGTTCAGGAAATGAAAAAAAAAATGCTGCCTTGTATTTGTTTTATCAACTGAGGTTGTGAAGGATGTTTGTCCACTGATCTCTTGAAACAGGACTACTTTGTCGGCCTGTAATCAGATAGCCAGGTTTGAATTACGTTCAAAATTTATATAAGCAAATAAAGTCTCTTGATAACAATTCACATTGCACTAGAATTTGAATGTTACTGTCAGCATTTCTGTTTTCTCTTTCAAGTAGTTGTAAATAATCTTTTTCTCATATAAACTGAATGTGTAATGTCTTAACTCTTGAGTCATTTAGTGTCACTGATATGGTACCAAGTTGTATAGCAGAGTAAAAAAAACATGATTTGACAATGAAATTTGCATATTATTGCCTCACCTAAAGATGTTTTGTCTGTATGACTTTTTTTTTTAAGTTCGTCTCACTGTTACTTTAAACATTTTTGGTAAATTGTGTAATATGAAAAGTTCAATAAAATGTTGAAATAAAACCAGTGTTTTTCTCTTACTGAGTTGAGAGGACTACTCAGGCTGGTCGTAAAAGATAAAGTATATTTTTTTAGGTGGAAATGAAGTTTAAGAAAAATATGTAACATTAAACTTTTTTTGCACTCTATTTTAAAAAATCTCTAGCATCCTCACAACATTCCTATGACATTTTTGGAGTTGTGCTATTTGATTAAGAAGGAAATAGATACAAAGAATTGTTGATTTGTCCCACATTTAGCAACTAGGAGAGTAAACAACAGAAAAATGGCAAGTAGGCAGCTCCAAACTCCCATCCCTCCATGGAAACAGAGGAAAACAATCAGAAACTGTCAGAATCAACTTTGTCAGACTCTGGAAAACAGTCAAAAGTTTACATAAGAATGTTAAATCAATAAAAAGGCACCTTATTGGTAGGAATGTTTTGTGGCTTTGACTTACCTTGGCTCCCATCTTCTCTGTGGATCAGTGGCATGGTAGTCTTGAAAATGGCAGCTTGGGTGCCCAGGGTGGGACCTGATTCTTGGTTCTAGAAGGAATAGAACAGGCATAACTTGTTATAAGGCAGTAAAATGACATATTTATAATGCTGGAAATAAATAATTTGGGTAAAAGATTAAATAATTTTATATCTAGCAAAACTACCCTTCAAGAATAAGGGCAAAATTAAGACATTCCCATGTAAACAAAACCTAATGAAGTTTGTTATTAGTAGAACTCTCTTATAAGAAATAAAAGCAGTACTTCAGGCTGCAAAGAAAAGAACAGATAGTAAGTAACTTGAAGTCATATAAAGAAATAACACAGGTAAATGTAATTATATAGGTAAGTATAAAAGCCAGTATTACTGTACTTTTAGTTGGTAACCCCTCTCTCTTTTCTGCATAATTAAAAAGTCAAGTGCATAAAAGTGGAATCATGTTTTAATGGTCACATGATATATAAAGATATAATCTATAACAAGAACAATATAAAGCAAGAGAGATGGAGATGTATAGGAGCATAGTGTTTGCATGCTATTGAAATTAAGTTGATATTTGACTTGGTTGTTATGTGTTTAAGATGTTCGTTGTAGCCCCTGAGGTAAATACCAAGAAAACTATTTCAAAAACACAGAAAAGGGAAGAAGGAAAACAAAATGGTACAATAATTGGGAGACTGAGGCAGGATAATCGCTTGAACCTGGGAGGCAGAGGTTGCAGTGAGCCAAGATTGTGCCATTGCATTCCAGCCTGGGCAACAAGAGCAAAACTCTGTCTCAAAAAAAAAAAGAAAAAAGGATGCATTCCCAAACAAACCACTTAATACCAAAAAAGGCAATAAAGGAATTGAGGAATAAAAAGCATAAAGACATACAGAAAACAAATAGCTACATGGCAGAAGTCTATCCTTATCTGTAGTTACTTTAAATGTAAACAAAAGGCAACAAGTGGCAAAATTGATTTTTTTAAATGATGTAGCTCTACAATATCTACAAGAGAGTAATTTTACATATAAAGACACAAGGAGTTTGAAAGAAAAGGATAGAAAAGGATTTTCCATGTAAATTACAAAAAGAAAGAGGTGGCTATATTGTTATAAGAGACAATAGATTTTTAAGTCAAAGTGGTTACAAAAGACAAGGACATGCAACAGCAAGGCTAGGGCACCACGTTCTCACTAACTGATGAATTGCTTCTTAGCTTAATCTTTACTGGAGCCTAAAATGGAAGGCTTCTGAGAGCTTTTTGGTAGGTCTTTCCATAGTCCTCTCCATTCCTTTCCCTTCTCCAAGTTGGTATCAACCTGTCTCCACTCTTTCTTGTGATATATAGACCTTGTAGTTTGTGTCTCTCAAGCTCTCTAAATTTTACACAAGAGGTCATGTTTTCTCCCTACTTCCACTATACATACATAGACATAGACAAATAAGTTACACAGACATAATAAATGTTGAATACATGAATGAACCATAAAATTGTGCACCCATTCTTGTCTACATATTTTCAAACTTGTTCCCTTTAAGCTAAGGATTTCAACACTTTCAATTGTCAAGTGACCTTTGGAAGTCATCTCCCATTAAGCCTCTCATTTCATAAATGTGTAAACTGAATCCTAGAGATGTTTGGTGATTTTACTAAGGTCACAGAATAACAGAGCTACTACTGCAACCCAGGTCTTACACCACTCCCAAATTAGTCTTTTTTCCCCATTATATCACCATGCCTTTTCTCTTCCATTTACCACTGAGTTTCTCTATACACATCTATATATAGAAACATCTAAAACTCTGAACTCTGTGGCACTTGATAAACTCTTATCTCAAAAAACAAACAAATTATAATTTTCTTATCTCACTTGCTACTTTCTCTTTTCATTCCATCTTTTGTCTTCTTCGTCGGTTTCAGTTTTTGTCCTTAGAATTTTCCATACTTTGTTATAAGTCTTTATTATTTTGTACCTAGAACATATCATCCCACTACGTACTGCTTCAATTGACCCCCCCAATGTTTATCTTCAGTCTTGATCTCACCTCTAAGCTCCAGACCCATATCCCTATTTCATGTGCATTGGCACTGTGTTCTCCATTGCTGCCTCAAATTCAATGTATTAAAAACTAAATTCATTATTTTTCTTGTAAACTGGTTCTTCCTCTCCCATAGTGTCATAATTTTCAATTGTAACCGATCAAAATTTGAAATTATCTTCAGTTTCTCCCCATTTTCAAAGTCAATTATCAAAGTCCTATTAAAAAAGAAGACCATGTCTTTGGAGCCTGGAAAACCTGGCTTCAAATTCTGGTTACATGCCACACTAATAAGAGCTCTGATACTCAGTTTTCTCTTCTGTAAAATGAGGATAAAGCCTTATGTACTGAAGGCTAAATGAGACCGTCTTTTAAAAACCTGCAATGCTGAGAATGTTCATCTTTCCAATCTTCTTTCTATCATAATTTGTTATTGTCTCATATATAATTAATAGGTCTTCCCTACAGCCTTATCTTTTAATAATTATACACTACAATAACAGTGCTCTTTTTAATTATCATTGTGTTAACATTGTTTTCCTGCTCAGTTACATTCAGTGATTATCCAATGCCCATAAAATTAAGTAGTTAAGTTCATAATATGCCTCCAGGCACTTATGCCTTTTTCCAGTCTTGCTGTCTCCTCCCAGCCTTTCTCTGACTACTCTCACTGCAGCCCTACATAAGCAGTGGCTAGTGCTGCTATCTCAGCACTTAAACCACTCCTATTCCTGCCTTTACATCTTTGTCAGATTTCTGATCCTACCCAGAATGTATGCTCTCATCTTACCTATACAAGACCAACCCATCTTTGGGGTTCACAACTCATATCTTAAGTCACTCAAATGGCAAATGTTCATTGAGCACATTTTATATCCTAAACACCCTGATGACATAGCAGGAGGGAGCTATGAATAAGACACCAGCACATGCACAAAGGACTCTGAGCCAAACTTTTTCCCAAGATACTTCTATTCACATCGATATTTTCTTCTTGAAAGCCTTAGTGATCACATCTGTTGGCGAGTATCATGGATTTCTTATTTAACAACTATGTTTATTATTGTTTCAACAAGATTGTAATCTCCAACAAAATGATGGCTAAATTTCATGAAATGTCAGATGTGTGCCAAACACTGTAATAAATACTTTACAAATATTATAAGTATTATGTTATTTAATCCTCACTAGGACTCCATGAGATAGTCATTATTATTCTTATTTTATATATCATTATATGTAAATATAACTTAATGGTATACATAACTTAAAAATATAACAATATTATAACAACAATTTACCACCCATCTCACTCCAGCATTTAGCACATTTATTGGTACATATAAATATTCAAAAGTACAAATTGAATTTACTTACTACAGGCAAGTAGCTTAAGAGTAGATTATAATTTTACAATGTAGAAGAGATCCTTTTGATAATCAAATTCTCATATTTATAAAATGAGTTTAGAACTTCTGGAACTGTCAACCTGAAATCCAATCTGAAGCTAGGAATTAGCTAGAGATCTGTCTGACAGATGGCTGACAGCCTCAAAATAAACCTACATTTGTAAGACTATTCAGAGAATCCCTCTGCCCCCAAATCAGATTTTACTGGAATCTGATTTAAACTATTTTAAAAGAAACATATGAAGTGTATTAAGCAAACTCTATTTTTGGCTGTTGTAAAATCTAATTCATCTGACCTACCCTGTTGTTAAAGGGAAACTTTCCATGTCTCCCTCCAACACACAGTGCCCAGGGAAAAATATGTGTTTGAAGTGATGACTTCTTTAATTACTGGTTTAGTCACAAGATAATTGTATCCAACAATGGAAACATAGGGCCAAGCTTCATTTTATTTATTTAAAAAGGCTTATGTGATGTGCTGCAACTGGTGAGCACATGACTTCTTGGGCTAGCTGAATTAGTTCTGAGCCAAGCTGAAAAGAAAGATGTATGGCCTGGATCATGCGGAAAGGATAAACAGTACGCTCATGCATTGAATAATGAAGGAGGTTCATTCTGATTTACAAAGTTTGCCATAATTGCTACAGAAAAATCCACAACACTGACATCATTCTCAACCTTTAATAATCAAAGAGAAGGTAAACAGGAAACTATATCCATTACCTATTTTTAACAGTAGCATTTTCTTTAATTAGATCCTAAAGTTTAGGTGCTTTCCCATTACAACAAAAAGGATCTATTTATGATAGATCTATAAAAATACCTGACCCCGCTTAAAATAAAATTGGGATATTTATAGCGACATACATCTACATACACAGTATAGCCGAATAAGGCAACAATTTGATAATTCTTCCGATCTCTGATCTCTATTAAAAATATTCACCTACAAAAGTTAAGGTGGTAGACAAGCTACAGACTGGGAGAAAATACTTGCCAAACATAAAATCTGATTGAGGTCATGTATCTAATACTGGCCAGAGGCGGTGGCTCACGCCTGTAATCGCAGCACTTTGGGAAGCCGAGGTGGGCAGATCACGAGGTCGAGACCACCCTGGCCAGCACGGTGAAACCCCATCTCTACTAAAAATACAAAAAAATTAGCCAGCGTGGTGGCACGTGCCTGTGGTCCCAGCTACTCGGGAGGCTGAGGCGGAAGAACCGCTTGAACCCAGGAGGTGGGGGTTGCAGTGCGCCAAGATTGCACCACTGCACTCCAGCCTGGTGACAGAGCAAAACTCCATCTCAAAAAAAAAAAAAATTCTAAGACTTAATAATTGGAAAATAAACAGTCCAATTAAAAAGTGAGCAAAGATCTTAGCAGACACCTTAACAAAGAAGACACACAGATGACAAATAAGCATAGGAAAAGATGCTCACATTATACATGATTAAATAATTGCAAATTAAAGTAACAATAAAATGACACTACATACCTAGCAGAATGGCTAAAATCCCAAACACTAACACCAAATGCTATTAAGGTTGTGGAGCCCTAGAAACTCTCATACTGGTGGGAATATAAATGCTACAGCCATTTTAGAAGACAGTTTAATAGTTTTTTATAAAACTAAACATGTCTTATCATACAAATAAGCAATCATGCTTCTAGGTAATTTACCTGAGTAGAAAACATGTCCACACAAAAGCTTGCACATGAATGTGTATCACAGCTTTATTCATAACTGCCAACACTTGAATGGATAAACAAACTATGGTACATATGTGCAACAGGATACTACTCCATGATGAAAAATAAATTGTTGTCACAAAAAAAAGGCATGGAAGACCCTTAAATGTATATTGCTAAGTGAAAAAAGTCAGTCTGAAAGGCAATGTACTGTATGATTGCAACTATATGACATTCTAGAAAGGGCAAAAGTGTTCAGACAGTAAAATGGTCAGTGCTGTCCACAAGTTCAAAAGTAAGGAAGAGAAAGACAGATGGATAGGTAAAACACAGGAGATTCTTAAGGCAGTGAAACTATTCTATATAATACTGTAATGGTAGATATATGACATTATACATTTATTGAAATCCATAGACTGCACAATACAAACGATCAAAGTTAATGTACAGTACAGACTTCAGTTAACAATACACCAGTTCACTAATCATAGAAAATGTATCATATTAATGCAAAATAGGGGAAACTGTGGCAAGGAGCAGGGCAGTATATGGGAACTCTCTGTACCACCTGCTTAATTTTTCTGTAAATTTAAAACTGCTCTAAAGAATGACATCTCTTAATTTAAAAAACTTTTTATCTCTCAACTCATTTTCTATACTGTTAAATAGCATATATAACCATAGTAAAATAAACAAGAACAGAAAATTAACATTGGAATTATTAACTACAGACTTTGTTTAAATTTCACCTTTTCCTACCCTTTTTAGTGTCCTTTTTCTGTTCCAGGACCCTATCCAGGATCTCACATTACATTTAATTGTCAAAGTTCCACAGTCTATCTTTGTCCTCCATAATCTTGAATATTTGACGAGTACTAATCAGTTATTTCACAGTTTACCCTTCAATCTGGATTTGTCTAATGTTTTCTTATCCTTAATATGAGATGGTGTATTTTTTGCAAAATTGCTGAAGAAATAGTATTGTGGTTTTTTTCCCTATTAAGGGATTCATATGTTGCTATGCCTTATGACTGGTGACCTTAACCTTGAATACTTGGTTAAGTTGGTGTCTGCTGAGTTTCTCCTCTGTAAAGTTTACCATCTTTTCTTTTGTAGTTAATATAAAAATTTTAAAAGAGATACTTTGAAATTGCAAATTCTATTTATCTTCAAATTTAACCCACTAATTTTAGTATCCATTGGTGGATATTGACTGCAAAAATTATTACTGAAGTGTTTGCCCAATGTCAATTCTCTGTTTCTACCTTTTCTTTTAAATTTACTAGCTGAAAAAGTGTAAGAAAAAACTGTCACTTTTCTGCAGTTTATTCAATTGTTTATATATAACAGTAAAAACTCATAGATATAAGGGTTCATTTAAATATTGAATCAAAATCTATGAAAAGGAGATGATACTTATGAATATCCATGCACCAAATAACACAGCAACCATTTATGAAGCAAAACTACTGAAGGTGTAAAGAAACAGATGGAAGCCAATGATAGAATATTTTAATATGCTATTCTCAGAAAGACAAAAAAATAGATAAAAATGTGTTGATATTAAATAACATAATCAATTAGATTTTATGAGTACAGATCAAATGTTATATCTTAAGAGTCAGCATATCGTTGAAATATCTTGTATTAATAAAATGCTTACAAATGTTGATCATATGTTAGGTTACAAAATCAGTATCAGTAAATTCCACAAAGTAGAAAAATAAGCAGTATTCTCTTACTACCATTAATTAAAAAAAAAACAACTAGAAATTATTAACAAAAATATTTTGTAATGTCCTTTCCCCTAAAAACTGATAAATATCTTTACTAAATGGTTCTTGGGTAAAAAAGATATAAAAATTGAAATGTTGATATAAGACTACATATTAGAATCTATGGAATACATTTAAAGCATGATCAAAGAAAAACTCATAGTACTAGATAATTTTATCAATAAAATAAAATATTCAAAATAAATTAATTCAATTCTAAGCTTTGAAAAATTACAATAAAATACACAGAAAGCAAAATTAAATATATGCCTCAGATTATATTCAAGAATAAACTCTAAATGAATCAGGAAAGTAAATGTAAAAAGACAAGAAAGGAAAAGTAAAAATCAGTTTATATACTAAAAGAAAATGCAGGTGAATTTCTCTACAACCTGGATGTAAGAAATGTATTCTAGCTATGACTGAAAATCTAAAGACTAGAAAATATAAGATTAGTAAATGTAACGATATAAAAATTTTAAAATCTAAATGACAAAAAACCATAAACAGATTCAAAATATAACTGACACTAGAAGAAGCTATTTGCAACATAGTAAAGAGCTATTATTCCTAATATGTAAAAAACTTAAAAATGGATGGAAGTAAAAAAAATAATTTCATAGAAAAATGGGCAAAAGATATAGCACAGGAAATTTATTTAAAATGTATAAAAGTGGCCTGTAAGTATAGAATAAAATTGTCAACCTCACTCATAATTAGACATGTAAATTAAAACTATACTCAGGGAAGATCCAAGATGGCCATTTAGGAACAGCTTGGAGTTGCAGCTCCCAGTGAAAGCGCAGAGGGTGAGTGGACACCGCATTTTTATCACCCACGGACTAGGAGATTCCCAGGCGGAGGAGCCCCACGGATCGCCAGCATGGCTGTTTTGGCCAGCGCGCCTGCTTTGCCCCATGTGGCTGCTTTGTCGGCGACCCGGATGGCAGTTCTCCATACAAAATACACTGGTCCAGGTGCCCTTTTGGCTGGCGATTGGAGCCTGGGGAAGTCGCCCATCCATCTGATTAAAGAGGGGACTGAACAGAAAGCCAGACCAGGAGATTCCTAGGCAAAAAAAGTGCCAAGAATCTCAGCGCTGCTGTTTAAGCCAGCGCAGTGGGCTGCTGCATGAGAAATCACACAGATCCCGGCGGCCTTTCAACAGCTGACTGGAACACCTGGGATAAAAAAGAAAAAAAAAGGCTCTGAGGCAGGGAGCCAGGTGATCCGGCTCGGCTGGTCCCACCCCCACAAAAGAACAGCAATCAGAAACTCCCTGGATTGAGAGTATCACAGCAAGCACAGCTGAACCCGGGACAGTCCAGCTCTGTGGGGGAGGGACGTCCACCATTACCAAGGCATTCCACCACTAGGGAGGTAGTCCGCACTTGAGCTTCTATAAAGGACAGACTGTCTCCTCAAGCAGCTTCCTGACCCCTGTATATCCAAATAGTCACCTCATAAGGAGAGATCAGACTGACATTTGGCAGGTATCCTTCTGGGACAAAGCTAGCAGAAGAAGAAACTAGTAGCAACCCTTACTGGTCTGCAGCTGGTGCAAGTGATCCCCAGGCAAGCAGGGCCTGGAGTGGACCTCAGCAGCCCTACAGCAGAGGGGCCAGACTGTTAGAAGGAAAACTAAAAACAGAAATAACTTCATCATCAACAAACAGAACGTCCACTCAGAGACCCAATCTGAAAGTCAGCAACTACAAAGATGACAGGTAGATAAATCCATAAAGATGGGAAGAAATCCGCACAAAAAGGATGAAAACCCCCGAAACCAGAACACCTCTCCTCCTACAATGGGTCACAACTCCTCACCAGCAAGGGAACAAGGTTGGATGGAAATGAGTGTGATGAAATGACTGAATCAGATTTCAGAAGGTGGGTAGTAAGAAACTTCTGTGAGCTAAAAGAACATGTTCTAACCCAATGAAAAGAAACTAAGAACATTGAAAAAAGATTTGACAAAATGCTAACAAGAATGGACAACTTAGAAAGGAATATAAGTGACTTGATGGAGCTGAAAAACGCAACACGAGAACTTCGTGAAGCATGCACAAGT
>NW_016107361.1:2890626-2892033 GCF_001604975.1 Cebus imitator | reverse complement strand
GCATCAACTAATGGGCGAAACAGCCACCTAGCACCAAAATGGCAGTATCAAATTCACACATAACAATATTAACCCTAAATGTAAATGGACGAAATGCCCCAGTCAAAAGACACAGACTGACAAATTGGATAAAAAGCAAAAGCCCATCGGTGTGCTGTATCCAGGAAACCCATCTCACATGCAAGGATTCACAAAGGCTCAAAATAAAGGGATGGAGGAAGATTTACCAAGCAAATGGAGAGCAAAAAAAAGCAAGAGCTGCAATTCTCATCTCTGATAAATTAGACTTTAAAGCAACAAAGATCAAAAGAGACAAAGAAGGACATTAAATAATGGTAAAACGATCAATGCAGCAAGAAGAGCTAACGATCATAAATGTATTCGCACCCAATACAGGAGCACCCAGATACATAAGGCAAGTTCTTAATGACTTACAAAGAGACTTAGACTCCCACACAATTATATTGGGAGACTTTAACACCCCATTGTCAATATTAGACAGATCGACCAGACAGAAAATTAACAAGGATATCCAGGACTTGAATGCAGACCTGGACCAAGCTAACCTAATAAACATTTACAGAACTCTCCACCCCAAATCTACAGAATATACATTCTTTTCAGCACCACAGCACACCTACTCTAAAACTGACCACATAATTGGGAGTAAATCACTCCTCAGCAAATGCAAAAGAACGGAAATCATAACAAACAGTCTCTCAGACCACAGTGCAATCAAGTTAGAACTCAGAATTCAAAAACTAACCCAGAACCGCACAGCTTCATGGAAACTGAACAACTTGCTCTTGAACGCTGACTGAATAAACAATGAAATGAAGGAAAAAATAAAGATGTTCTTCGAAACCAATGAGAATGAAGACACAACATACCAGAATCTCTGGGACACATTTAAAGCAGTCTCTAGAGGAAAATATATAGCAATAAGTGCCCACATGAGAAGCAAGGAGGGATCTAAAATTGACACCCTATCGTCAAAATTGAAAGAGCTAGAGGAGCAAGATCAAAAAAACTCAAAATGTAGCAGAAGACAAGAAATAGCTAAGATCAGAGCAGAACTGAAGGAGATAGAGACACAAAAAACCCTTCAAAAAATCAATAAATCCAGGAGCTGGTTTTTTGAAAGAATCAACAAAATAGACCACTAGCCAGATTAATAAAAAAGAAAAGAGAGAATAACCAAATTGATGCAATAAAAAACGGTAAAGGGGATATCACCACAGATCCCACAGAAATTCAAACCATCATCAGAGATTATTACAAACAACTCTATGCACATAAACTAGTAAATCCGGAAGAAATGGATAAATTCCTGGACACTTGTGTCCTCCCAAGCCTAAACCAGGAAGAAGCCAAAATCCTGAACAGACCCATAACATGGTCTGAAGT
>NW_016107361.1:2869009-2888715 GCF_001604975.1 Cebus imitator | reverse complement strand
GTACCATTGTGGAAGACAATGTGACGATTTCTCAAGGACCTAGAAATAGAAATTCCATTTGACCCAGCAATCCCATTACTGGGTATATATCCAAAGGATTATAAATCGTTCTACTACAAGGACACGTGCACATGAATGTTCATTGCAGCACTGGTCACAATAGCAAAGACCGGAAACCAACCCAAATGCCCATCAGTGATAGACTGGACAGGGAAAATATGGCACATATACACCATGGAATATTATGCAGCCATAAGAAACGATGAGTTCATGTCCTTTGTAGGGACATGGATGAACCTGGAAACCATCATTCTCAGCAAACTGACACAAGATCAGAAAATCAAACGCCGCATGTTCTCACTCATAGGCGTGTGTTGAACAATGAGAACACATGGACACAGGGCGGGGAGCACTACACATGGGGTCTGTTGAGGGGAAATAGGGGAGAGACAGTGAGGGTTGGGGAGTTGGGGAGAGAGAGCATGGGGAGAAATGCCAGATATAGGTGATGGGGAGGAAGGCAGCAAATCACACTGCCACGTGTGTGCCTATGCAACAATCTTGCATGTTCTTCACATGTACCCCAAAACCTAAATGCAATAAAATAATTTTTTTAAAAAAACCTATACTGATACCATTTCTCAAATATGATATTAAATAAAATGTAAAAAGTATGACAATGCCTTTTGGCTAGATAATCAGGGAATAGTCTCATGCATTACTGGTAGAAATACAACTAATACAGCCCTTTTGGGAGAGAATTTAGCAACATCTAACAAAAAATAGATAGATACTAATGACGCAGAAATCTCTTACGTTGTAATTTACCTTAAAAATACACTTTGAAGAAAATGAAAATATGTATTTCCATGGTTATTTATTTCAGTTTTGTTTGTAATTATAAAATATTGAAAACCACAGAAATGCTTTTACAAAGAAGTATGATAGAATATACCATAGTATGTCTTTATGAGACCTATATAGCTATAAAACAAATGAGAATATTCTCCATGTGTTGTGATTTTCATTGTATAAAAGTACAAATGTCTCAGTTATAAAAGGAAAAGAAAGTAAATTAACAGACAAAGGGGAAATTTTCGTCATTGAAATTATTTGAGATACAATATTTTAGCTATTACCCAAAGGCTCAATCCATACTTGTTCCAACCCTCCAGAGCTATTAGGTCTGCTTGGGTACCCCCAGGTACTAAGCTAATGCCCTTTCCTGCCTCCTCCAGAGATATGCAGATGGGAACATCTTAATATTTCTACTGCATCTCAATAACCTGCCTGGAAATTAAGAAACTGAAGGGTTACCAGACTAGATCTCATTAGTGATCAAAATGAAGGAGATCATCAACTCAACTCATCTCTTCGCTTTATCTGAATCCAGCTTCTGAAGATAATGATGTGTCTTAAGAAAAATCTGTAAAGTACCATATAAAAGAATTCCAACAAAATTAACCAATTTGCTGAGAAATATTTATCAAACACCAACCCTCTGTCGATAACTGTTCTAGATGACTAAGAGATATTGCTAAACAAAACAGACAAAACCCCTGTCTACATGGAGCTTATCTTCTCACTACATATGTATGTGTATCAGTCTCTCTATTGATCTTTATGTGCCTATAGCTATCTTTATCTATATGAATAATAATATACATTACTTTTGTTGGGCTGCCATGATCATGCATTACAGACTGACTGGTTTAAACAGCAGAAATGTATTTTCTCACAGTTCTGAAGGCTAGAAGTCTGAGATCAAGATGTCAGTGGGGTTTGTATCTTTTGAGTCCTCTCTCTTTTTACTTGTAGACGGGATAGCTGGCTTCTTGCTGCCTCCTCACGTGGCCTTTTGTCTGTGCATACATGTCCCTGGTGCTCTGTCTGTCCTAATCTCCTCTTATAAGGATACCAGTCAGATTGCATTGGGATCCATCCCAATAGCCTTCTTTTAACTTAATTTTCTCCCTCACGAAATCCATTTTTGGTGAGGATGTAATCAAGATGTTTTTATTTCCAGGATTAGTAATGATGGAGCAAAATCATTTTCATGAACATGGTGTCTGTTTCCAGTGGTGGCATATTAGGATCACTGCCAAAATCATGGTGTGATGTGGCTCGTGTGTTATTTCCTGTTGCAGGTCCATGCACAGTGGCTCCTTGGCTCACCAAGATATGCTGCAAAGTATGTAATAGAATGTAATATATTATTTTTCTTCTTAAACTGTTTAGAGAGATTTTGTTTGTAACTAGAAACATTAACACAGAAATCGATGCTAGGAGAATTAATACTAAACAAAATAATTTCCTGAACTCTATTTGCTCTCCATCACATTCTCTCATCACAGATCTTTGTTTCTATTTTTCCTTGTCAGAAATCCCAACTGATAAAATATTCTGTATTTCTTTGTGAACTATCCCCTTTTACAGAATGTGCGTCCATATGGACAGGGCAGGGATCCTGTCTCTCTTCTTATTTTCTCTCTAAAGTTCAGCATAGTTCCCATAATGGACTCATATTTGGTGAGAGAAAAAATTAGAAAGAAAATTTTTCCTTTGATACCATAGAAAAGAAATAAGAAACAGCAAAAACCTAAATATCTTTGAGGTCGGATGGAAGGAAATTTAAGAAATTATATATGACATTCTAAAACATATTTTATATTCTTTAGATAGTAGAGAATGTAAATCAGAGCAGCCTTTTTTTATGGTTTGGGATTATCATTATAATCATCAATTACTGTCCATGCCTCAATAAGACTAGGATAGAACTCAAATGCCATATACCTGAACACAGGTTGTGATGGTTAATACTAGGTATCAACTTGATTGGATTGAGAGATGCCTAGATGGCTAGTAAAGTATTCTTTCTGGATGTATCTGTGAGGGTATATCAGAGGAGACTGACATCTGAGTCAGTGAACTAGGAGAGGAAAACCTACTCTCAATGTAGGTGGGTACCATCCAATTGCCTGCCGACACAGCTAGAACAGTGCAGGTGGAAGAAACAGGGATAAACTTGCTTGCTGAATCTTTCAGCTCTCTTTCTTCCCATGCTGGACACTTGCTTCCTTTCCTCCTGTTCTTGGACATCAGACTCCAGGTTCTTTGGCCTTTGGACTCTAGGACTTGTACCAGTGGTATGCTTCTTAGACCTTCAGCTGCAGACTGAAGGTTGCACTGTCATCTTCCCTGGTTTTGAAGATTTTGAACATGGACTGAGCCACTACTGCCTCTGTTTTTCCCCAGCTTGCAGATGGCCTGTCCTGGGACTTGGCTGTGTATTTGTGTGAGCCAATTCTCCCAATGAAACTTCCTTTCATATTATGTTCATATACCCTATTTGATATATACCAATCTAACAAAAATGTTAAAAATGTAATAAAATGTGTGTGAGGTTGTGACGTATAGTAGGTTCTCAATAAAAGGCAACTCTTATATAAGAAAGTAGATCTTATTAATTTTAGAACTCTTGGCATTTTGTCCATTTCTTTGTTTTATGAGGTGCCTAATAAATGTTTGACAAATTGAATTCCCTTTGTTCATGAATCTATTTTATTTCACTACAACTTATTTTCTCCTAATGCTATCACTTCTAAAAATTATAAATTCTCTCTCCTCTCTTTTGTTTCTTTTCAGAGTTTCTCTTTCCAGTTATTGCCATTTCTTTATTGCATAGTTACAGTAAAATTTGATTTGCATATATATCTCATGAAATAGAACTTATTGTAGATAAAAAGTCATGCAGCCATTTTTTCTCTTCTCCCATCTGTGAATGTCATTTTAGTTTTGTTTTCCTGGTCTCTCTTCTCAAGCAAATACAGTTTTAATTATTTTTGCTTCTGTAGTTAAAGAGGTCAGTTGAGGGTACTTCTTTTAAATATGGCTTGCTGATTAAGGAGGATATCTATAATACAGCCTCTTCTAATATCCTACCCAATGTTTAGCTCCCACTCATAAATGAGAACCTCCAGTATTTGTTTTCTGTTCATGCCTTAATTCACTTAGGATAATGGCCTCCAGCTGCATTCACATTCCTGCAGAGGACATGATTTTGGTTTTTTTATGGCTACATAATATCCCATGGTGTATGAATGTTTTCTTTCTCCAATCCACCATTGATGGGCACCTAGATTGATTCCGTGTCTTTGCTATTCTGAATAGTGGTGCTATGAACATATAACTGCATGTATCTTTTTGGTAGATTTGTTTCCTTTTGTATATATGTCCAGAAAAGGAATTACTGAGTCAAATGGTAGTTATTTTTAAATTTTTTTGGGAAACCTACAAACTACTCTCCACAGTGACCAAAGTAATTTAATTCCAACCAGCAGTGTATAAATACCCCCTTTTCTCTACAGCCTCACCAATATCTATTATGTTTTGACTCTTTAGTAAAGCCATTCTAACTGTTGTAAGATGGTATCTCATTGTGGTTTTGATTTGCATTCTGGGATGATTAATTATGTTGAGCCCTTTTTTTTTCTAAACGATGACTTTTGGAGTTGTTCCACTTTGATTCCTGTGCTGCTATCAGGATTCATTTAAGGGTATGGTGGGTTTGGGAAAATCCTTCACAGTACTCCTTCCACCTCAATATTATCCTGGAAGGTATTTTTTTTTCTCATAGGTTATTGGGGTACTTTTATTCCATAGGTTATTGGTTACATGAGCAAGTTCTTTAGTGGTGATTTGTGAGATTTTAGTGCACCCATCACCCGAAACAGTATACACTCCACCCTATTTGTAGACTTTTATCTTTCACCCCCCTCCTACCCTTTCCCCTAAGTCCCCAAAGTCCATTGTATCATTCTTATGACTTTGTGTCCTGATAGCTTAGCTCCTACATGACAGTGAGAACATACAATGTTTGGTTTTCCATTCCTGTGTTACTTCACTTAGAATAATAGTCTCTAATCTCATCCAGGTTACTATGAATGCTATCAATTTATTATTTTTATGGCTGAGTAGTATTCCATTGTATTTATATACCACAGTTTCTTTATCCACTGGTTGATTGAAGGGCATTTGAGTTGGTTCCATGATTTTGCAAATGCAAATTGTGCTACTATAAATATGCATATGCAAGTATCTTTTTCATATAATGACTTACTTTCTTCTGGGTAGATACCCAGTAGTGAGATTGCTGGATCAAATGGTAGTTCTACTTTTAGTTCTTTAAGGAATCTCCACAGTTTTCCATAGTGGCTGTACTAGTTTACATTCCCATCAGCAGTGTAGAAGTGTTTTCTGATTACTGCATTCATGTCAACATCTTCTTTTATTATCATTATTATTATGGCCATTCTTGCATGAGTAAGGTAGTATCACATTGTGGTTTTGATTTGTGTTTCCCTAATAATTAGTGCTGTTGAGCATGTTTTTTCATGTTTGTTGGCCATTTGTATATCTTCTTTTGATAATTATCTATTCATGTATTTAGCCCACTTTTTTTATAGGATTGTTTGTTTTCTTCTGTTTTTTACTCATTTGTTTCAGTTTGTTGTAGATTCTGGATATGAGTCCTTTGTCAGATGTATAGATTGTGGAGATTTTCTCCCACTCTGTGGTTGTCTGTTTGCTCTACTGACTTTTCCTTTTGCTGTGTAAAACTCTTTAGTTTAATTAAGTCGCAGCTATTTACCTTGGTTTTTATTGCATTTGCTTTGCAGCTCTTGGTCATGAAATCGTTGCCTAAGCCAATGTCTAGAAGGGCTTTTCTAATGTTATCTTCTAGAATTTTTATAGTTTCAGATCTTAGATTTAGTTCCTTAATCAATCTTGAGTTGATTTTTGTATAAGGTGAGAGACAAGGATCTAGTTTTATTCTTCTACATGTGGCTTGTCAATTATCCTGGTACAATTTGTTGAAAAGGGTGTCCTCTCCCCACTTTATGTTTTTGTTTGCTTTGTTGAAGATCAATACTTACAAGGCTATAAGTATTTGGTTTTATTTCTGGGTTCTGTATTCTATTCCATTGATCTATGTGCCTATTTTTATACCAGTACCATGCTGTTCTGGTGACTTTGGCCTTGTAAAACAGTTTGAAATCAGCTATGTGATGCCTCCAGATTTATTCCTTTTGCTTAGCCTTGCTTTGACTATGTGGGCTCTTTTTTGGTTCCATACAAATTTTAGAATTGTTTTCTCTAATTCTGTGAAGAATTATGGTGGTATTTTGATGGGAATTGTGTTGAATTTGTAGATTGCTTTTGGCAGTATGGTCATTTTCACAATATTAATTATAATCCTCCATGAGCATGGGATGTATTTCCATTTATTTGTGTCAGCTATGATTTTTTTTCAGCAGTGTTTTGTTGTTTTTCTTGTAGAGGTCTTTCACCTCTTTGGTTAGGTATATTTCTAAGTATTTTTTGTTTGTTTATTTTTGCAGCTATTGTAAAAGGGGTTGAGTTTTTGATTTGATTCTCCTCTTGGTCACTGCTGCTGTATAGAAGAGCAACTGATTTGTGTACATTAATCTTGTATCCATAAAATGTGTTAAATTCTTTTATCAGGTCTATGAGCTTTCTGGAGTTGAATTTAGTGTTTTCAAGGTAAATAGATCATCAGCAAATAGTGACAGTTTGACTTCCTTTTTACTAATTTGGATGTGCCTTATTTCTTTCTCTTGTCTGATCACTCTGGTTAGGACTTCTAGTACTATGCTAAAGAAAAGTAGTGAGAGTGAGTATCCTTGTTTTGTTCCAGTTATCAGAGGGAATGCTTTCACATTTTACCCATTCAGTATTATGTTGGCTGTGGGTTTGTCATATGTGGCTTTTATTTCATTGAGGTATGTCCTTTGTATGCCTTTTTCCTGAGAGTTTTACTCATAAAGCAATGCTAGGTTTTGTCGAATGCTTTATCTGCCTCTATTGAGATGATCATGTGATTTTTGTCTTTAATTCTGTTTATGTGGTGTATCACATTTATTGACTTGCATTATGTTAAACCATCCCCACTTTATATTTTTGTTTTCTTTGTTGAAGATCAGTTGGCTGTAAGTATTTGGGTTTATTTCTGGGTTCTCTATTCTATTCCATTGATCTATGTGCCTCTTTCTATACCAGTACCATGCTGTTTCAGGTCTTAGATTTAATTCCTTAATCAATCTTGAGTTGATTTTTGTATGAGGTGAGAGATAAGGATCCAGTTTTATTCTTCTACATGTGGCTTGTCAATTATCCCAGCACTATTCGTTGAAAAGGGCATCCTTTCCCCACTTTATGCTTTTGTTTGCTTTGGTGGATTATCTTTTGATATGTTGTTGGACTCAGCCAGTATTTTGTTAAGAATTTTAGCATCTGTTTTCATCAGGGATATTGGTCTGCAGTTTTCTTTTTTGGTTATGTCCTTTCCCGGTTTTGGTATTAGGGTGATGCTGGCTTCATAGAATCAATCAGGGAGGGTTCCGTCTTTCTCTATCTTGTGAAATAGTGTCAATAGGATTGGTATCAAATCTTCTTTAAATGCCTGGTAGAAATCTATTGTGAATCCATGTGGTCCTGAAATTATTTTTGTTGTTAACTTTTTAATTACGATTTTAATCTTGCTGCTTATTATTGGTCTGTTCAGGGTATCTAATTCTTCCTAATTTAAGATAGAAGGATTGTATATTTCAAGGAACTTATCCATCTTGTCTAAGTTTTCTAGTTTGTGTGCATAAAGGTGTTTATAGCAGCCTTGATTGATCTTTTGTATTTCTGTGGTGTCAGTTGTAATATTTCTCGTTTCATTTTTTATTGAAGTTATTTAGATTTTCTCTCTTCTTTTCTTCACTAATCTTGCTAATGGTCTATCAATTTTATTTAACTTTTTAAAGAACCAGATTTTTGTTTCATTTATCTTTTGTGGGTTTTTTGTTTCAATTTCATTTATTTCTGCTCTGATCTTGGTTATTTTCTCTCTTCTGCAAGGTTTGGGTTTGGTTTGTTTATGTTTCTTTAGTTCTTTGAGATGGGACTTTAGAGTGTCAGTTTGTGCTCTTTGTGCCTTTTTGACATAGGCATTTAGGGCTATTAACTTTCCTTTTAGCACCACCATTACTGTATCCTAGAGGTTTTGATAGATTGTCACTACTGTCATTCAGTTTGAATAATTTTTAAATTTCCATCTTGATTTCATTTTTGACCCAATTATCATTCAGGAGCATGTTATTTAATTTCCATGTGTTTGCATGGTTTTGAAAGTTTCTTTTGAAGTTGCTTTCCAGTTTTATTCCACTATGGTTTGAAACAGTGCTTGATATAATTTCAATTTTCTTAAATTTATTGAGGCTTGTTTTGTGACTTATCATATGCTGTAGCTAGGAGAAAGTCCCATGCACTTTTGAATAGAATGTGTATTCTGCAGTTGTTGGATAAAATGTTCTATATATAACTGTTAAGTCCATTTGTTTCAAGGTACAGTTTAAGCCCATTGTTTCTTTGTTTACTTTCTGTCTGGGTGAACTGTCTAGTGCTGTCAGTGGACTATTAAAGTCCCCCACTATTATTGTGTTTCTATGTATCTCATTTCTTAGGTCTATTAGTGATTGTTTTATACATTTGAGAGCTCTGGTGTTAGGTGCATATATGTTTAATATTATAATATTTTCCTATTGGACAAGGCCTTTTACCATTATATAATGTCTCTGTCTCTTTTAAGGGTTATTGCTTTGCAGTTTTTGTTGTCTGATATAAGAATAACTACTCATGCTCTCTTTTGGTGCCTATTTGCATGAAATGCCCTTTTTCACTCCTTTACTTTAAGTTTCTGTGAGTCTTTATGTGTTAGGTGAGTCTCTTGAAGACAGCAGATGGTTGGTGAGTTCTTATCCATTCTGCAGTTCTGTGTCTGTTAAATGGAGAATTTAGGCTATTTACATTCAATGTGAGAAGTAAGGTAAGAGGTAACATTCTATTCATTGTGCTATTTGTTGCCTGTGCACCTTGGATTTTTGTTTTTTCGTTTTTGCTTTTCAACTTGTATGTTTGTTTTATAGGTCCTGTGAGATTTATGCTTTAAAGAGGTTCTGTTTTGATGTGTTTCCAGGATGTGTTTCAAGATTTAGTGCCCTTTTTAGCAGTTCTTGTAGTAATGGCTTGCTGGTGGTGAATCTTTCAGAATTTGTTTGTCTGAAAATGACTGTATCTTTCCTTCATATATGATGCTTAGTTTCACGGGATACAAAATTCTTGGTTGAAAATTGTTTTATTTGAGGAGGCTGCAGGGTTTTTGCTGAAAATCTGCTGTTAATCTGATAGGCTTTTCTTTGTAGGTTACCTGGTGCTTTTGTCTCACAGCTCTTAAGATTCTTTCCTTCATCTTAATATTAAATAGCCTGAGGACAATGTGCTTAGGTGATGATCTTTTTGCAATGAATTTCCCAGGTGTTCTTCGTGCTTCTTGGATTTGGATGTCCAGGTATCTAGCAAGGCTGGAGAAGTTTTCCTCAATTATTCCCCCAAATATGTTTTCCAAACCTTTAGATTTCTCTTGCTCCTCAGAAACACCAATTACTCTTAGGCTTAACTGTATTACACAATTCCAAACTTCTTGGAGGCTTTGTTCATATTTTATTATTCTTTTCTTTTTGTCTTTATTGAATTGCGTTATTTTGAAGAGCTTGTCTTCACACTATGAATTTCTTTCTTCTACGTGTTTAAGTCTATTGCTGAGAATTTCCAGCACATTTTGTATTTCTATAAGTTTGTCCAATGTTTCCTGAAGTTTTGATTGTTTTTTTCTTTATGCTATTTATTTCCTTGAGTATTTCTCCCTTCATTTCTTGTATCATTTTTTGGATTTCCTTGTATTGAGCTTTGCCTTTCTCTCATGCCTCACTGATTAGCCTAATAACTAACTCCTAAGTTCTCTTTCAGGTAAATTGAGGATTTCTTCTTGGTTTGGCTCCATTGCTGATGAGCTAGTGTGATTTTTTGGAGGGTGTAAAAGAGCCTTGTTTTGTCATATTACGAGAGTTTTCTGGTTTCTTCTCATTTGGGTAATCTTTGTCAGAGGGAAGGTCTAGGGCTGGAGGCTGTTGTTCAGGTTCTTTTGTCCCACAGGGTGTTCCCTTGATGTAGCACTTTCTCCCTTTTCCTATGGATGTGGCTTCCTGAGAGCTACACTACAGTGATTGTTGTCTCTCTTCTGAGTCTATCCACCCAGCAAGTCTACCAGGCTCTGGGCTGGTACTGGGGGTTGTCTGCACTGAGTCCTGTGATGTGAGCAGTCTATGGATCTCTTGGCCAATGATACCAGCACCTGTTCTGATGGAAGTGGCAGGGATCAAATGGACTCTGTGTGAGATTTTAGCTTTGGTGGCTTCAATATTCTATTTTTTTTGCTGGTTTGCCTCTTGCCAGGAGGTGGCACTTTCCAGAAAGCATCAGCTGTGTAGTATGGAGAGTAGCTGATGGTGAGTGGGGACCTAGAACTACCAAGAGTATAGATCCTTTGTCTTCAGCTACCAGGGTGGGTAGGGAAGGACTATCAGGTGGGGGTAGGGCTAGGTGTGTCTGAGCTCAGACTCTCCTTAGGCAGCTCTTGCTGCAGCTGCTCTAAAGGATGGAGGTGAGGTTCCCAGGTCAATGGAGTGGTGTACCTAGGAAGATTATGCCTCTGCTGAGTCATGCAGGCTGTCAGGGAAGTGAAGGAAAGCCAGAAGTCACAGGCCTCATCCAGCTCACACACAATCTGAAGGGCCTGTCTCAATCCCACCATGCCCTCATTAACAGCACCAAGTTTATTTCCAGGTAGTGGCCAAGCAGGGCTGAGAACTGGCCAAAGGCTACCTGCCTCCTAGCTGTGAAAGAAAAAGGCTTTAGTTTCCCTCACCCACCCACCCCACTTGCCTGTGAAGTCTGGGAGCCACGTTCACATCCACCTGAGAATTCTGGCCAGGAGGCTTCTTACCTGGCTCAAATTGTTACAAAGTTCTACTAGAGACTTCTTTCTCCATGTGGTAATTTCCCAGCACTTCTGGCCACCCTCCTGAAGGATCCCTGTGGTGCCAGGCAGGAATGGTCTGCTTGGGGACCCAGTGAGCTCCCAGGGCCTTTTTTGTTGCTTGCTCTATGCCTGTATTTTACTTGGCTCTCTAAATTGACTCAGCTCCAGGTAAGGTTGGAAACTTCTCCTGCAAACTAGACCTTCAGTTTCCAAGCACTTTTTTTATATGCTTGTTGACCACATGTAAATCTTCTTTTGAGAAATGTCTTTTGCCCACTTATAAAATGGGGTTCTTTGTTGTTTGCCTCTTCAATTGTTCAAGTTCCTTATAGATTCTAGATATTGGACTTTTGTTAGATGCATATTTTGCAAATATTTTCTCCTGTTCTGTAGGTTGTCTGTTTAATCTGTTGATAGTTTATTTTGCTGTGAAAAAGCTCTTTCGTTTAATTAGGTCCCACTTGGCAATTTTTGTTTTTGTTGCAACTGTATTTTAGGACTTACCTATAAATTCTTTCCCAACGTACATGTCCAGTACAATGTCTGAGTTTTTCTCCTAGGGTTCTTACAGTTTGAGGTTTTACATTTAAATCACTAATCTACTTTGTTTCAATTTTTGTATATGGTAAAAATGTAGAGGTACAGTTTCATTCTTCTGTACATAGTATAGCTAGTCAGCTATCCCAATATTATTTATCAAATAGGGAGTTCTTTCCCCTTTGCTTATTTTTGTCAACTCTGTCAAAGATTAGATGGCCATTGCTGTGAATCCTTATTTATTGAATTTCTATTCTGTTCCATTAGTCGATGTGTCTGTTTTTGCACCAGCACCATACCGTTTGGTTACTGTGGCCTTATATTAATAGTATAGTTGGAAGTCAGGTAATGTGATGCCTCCATTTTTGTTTTTTGCTTAGAAATACTTTGGCTATTTGGGCTTTTTCATAGTTCCATATGAATTTTAGAATAGTTTTTTTCCAATTCTGTGAAATGCGATGGTAGTTTGATAGAAATAGCATTGATTCTGCAGATTGCTTTTGATAGTGTGGCCATGTTAATAATACTGAGATTTCCAATTCATGAGGATATAATTTTATTTTATTTGTTTGTGTCATCTCTGATTTCTTTTAGCAGTGTTTTGTAGTTCTCCTTGTAGAGATCTTTCACCTCATTGGTTGCATGTATTGTTAGGTATTTTGTATGTTTATGGCTTTGTAAATGGGATTGCATTCTTCATTTGGCTCTCAGTTAATGATGTATAAAAATGCTACTGATTTTTAAAATTTATTTTGTATCCTGAAACTTTGTTGAGGTCTTTATCAGTTCCAGGAGCCTTTTGACAGAATCTTTGGGGTTGTCCAGATATAAAATTGAATTGCTCATGAAGAGAGATAATTTGACTTCTTTTCCTATTTGGATGCCTTTTATTTATTTCCCTCGCTTGATTGCCCTGACTAGCCTTCCAGTACTATGTTGAAGGAGTGGTGAGAGTAAGCATCCTTGTCTTGTTCCAGTTTTTGCCCATTCATTATGATATTGGCAGTGGATTTGTCACGGATGGCTCTTCTTATTTTGAGGTATGTCCTTTTGATGCCTAGTTTCTTGAAGGTTTTTCTCATAAAGAGATGTTGAATTTTATCGAAAGCTTCTTTCATGTCTATTGAGATGATCATGTGGTTTTCCTTTTAATTCTATTTATGATGTAAATAACATTTATTAATTTGCATATATTAAATGAATTTTGCATCCCAGGAATAAAGCCTACTTGATCATTGTGAGTTAACTTTTTGACATGCTGTTGTATTTCGTTGAGGAGTTTTTCATCGAAACTCATAAAAGACATTGGCCTGTAGTTTTTTTTCTTTTCATTGTGTCTTCACCAGGTTTTGGCATCAGCGTGATGCTGGCTTCCTAGAATGAGTTGAGGAGAAGTTCCCCTTTGACTTTTTGAAAAAGTTTCAGTGATATTGTTACCGGCTCTTCATATACATCGGGTAGAATTTGGCTGGCAATCCATTTGGTCTGGCACATTTTTTGATTGCTAGATTTTTTTTCTTTTCTTTTTTTAAATTGTGCTTTGGTATAGGATACATGTGCAGATCATGCAGGATGTTGCATAGGTACACACATGGTAATGTGGTTTGCTGCCTGCATCTCCCCGTCACATACATCTGGGATTTCTCCCCATCTCATCCCTCTCTGACCTCCCCACCCCCCCGTTGTCCCTCCCTTGCTTCCCTCAATAGGCCCCAGTGTGTGATGCTCCCCTCCCTGTGTCCCTGTGTTCTTATTGTTCAGCACTTGCCTATGAGTGAGAACATGCAGTGTTTGATTTTCTGTTCTTGTGTTAGTTTGCTGAGAATGATGGTTTCCAGATTCATCCATGTGCCTACAAAGGACATGAACTCATCATTTTTTATGGTTGCATAATATTCCATGGTGTATATGTGCCACATTTTCCTTGTCGACTCTATAGTTGATGGGCATTTGCATTGGTTCTAGGTCTTTGTTATTGTAAACGGTGCCACTATGACCATGTATATGCATGTTTCTTTATAATATAATGATTTATAATCCTTTGGGTATATATCTAGTAATAGGATTGCTGGGTCAAATGGAATTTCTATGTCTAGGTGCTTGAGGAAGCAACACACTGTCTTCCACAATGATTGAACTAGTTTACACTCCCACCAACAGTGTAAAAGTGTTGCTATTTCTCCACATCCTCTCCAGCAACTGTTGTCTCCAGATTTTTTAATGACCACCATTCTAACTGGCGTGCGGTGGTATCTCAGATTTGCATTTCTCTAATAATCAGTGATGACGAGCACTTTTTCATATGTTTGTTGGCCTCATATATGTCTTCTTTTGAAAAGTGTCTGTTCATATTCTTCTCCCACTTTTGGATGGGTTTGTTTGTTTGTTTGTTTTCTTGTAAATCCGTTTTAGTTCTTTGTAGATTCTGGATTTTAGCCCTTTGTCAGATGGGTAGATTGCAAAAATTTTCCCCATTCTGTTGGTTGCCAATTCACTCTAATGATTGTTTCTTTTGCTGTACAGAAACTCTGGAGTTTAATTAGGTCCCATTTGTCTATTTTGGCTTCTGTTGCCAATGCTTTTGGTGTTTTAGTCATGAAGTCCTTGCCTATGCCTATGTCCTGAATGGTTTTGCCTAGGTTTTCTTCTAGGGTTTTTATGGTGTTAGGTCTTATGTTTAAGTCTTTAATCCAACTGGAGTTAATTTTCATGTCAGGTGTCAAGAATAGGTCTAGTTTCTGCTTTCTGCACACTGCTAGCCAGTTTTGCCAACACCATTTATTAAACAGGGAATACTTTCCCCATTGCTTGTTTTTGTCAGGCTTGTCAAAGATCAGATGATTGTAGATGTGTGGAATTGCCTCCAAGGCCTCTGTTCTGTTCCATTGGTCTGTATCTCTGTTTTGGTACCAGTACCATGCTGTTTTGATTACTGTAGCTTTGTAGTATCATTTGAAATCATGTAGCATGATTCCTCTGGCTTTGTTCTTTTTGCTTAGGATTGTCTTGGCTATGTGGGCTCTCTTTTGGTTCCATATGAAGCTTAAGGTGGTTTTTTCCAATTCTGTCAAGAAGGTCATTGGTAGCTTGATGGGGATAGCACTGCATCTATAAATTACTTTGGGCAGTATGGCCATTTTCATGATATTGATTCTTCCTAACCATGAGCATGGAATTTTTTTCCATGTGTTTGTTTCCTCTCTTATTTCCTTGAGCAGTGGTTTGTAGTTCTCCTTGAAGAAGTCCTTTACATCCTTTGTTAGTTGTGTTCCTAGGTATTTTATTCTCTTTGTAGCAATTGTGAATGTGAGTTTGCTCATGATTTGGCTCTCTGTTAGTCTGTTACTGGTGTATAGAAATGCTTGTGATTTCTGCACATTGATTTTATATCCTGAGACTTTACTGAAAATGCTTATCACTTTAAGGAGATTTTGGGCTGAGATGATAGGGTCTTCTAAATATACAATCATGTCATCTACAAACAGAGACAGTTTGAGTTCCTCCTTTCCTAATTGAATGCCTTGTATTTTTTTTTTTCTTGCCTAATTGCTCTGGCTAGAACTTCCAATGCTATATTGAATAGGAGTGGAGCTGGTACTATTCCTTCTGAAACTATTCCAAACAATGCAAAAAGAGGGAATCCTTTTCTTGTTCTTTTTTTTTTTTTTTGAGACGGAGTTTCGCTCTTGTTACCCAGGCTGGAGTGCAATGGCGTGATCTCGGCTCACCTCAACCTGGCCTCCTGGGTTCAGGCAATTCTCCTGCCTCAGCCCCCTGAGTAGCTGGGATTACAGGCATGCGCCACCATACCCAGCTAATTTTTCTTGTATTTTTAGTAGAGACGGGGTTTCACCATGTTGACCAGGATGCTCTTGATCTCCTGACCTCGTGATCCACCCGCCTCAGCTTCCCAAAGTGCTGAGATTACAGGCATGAGCCACCACGCCCAGCTGAGGGAATCCTTTTCAAATCATTCTGTGAGATCAACATCATCCTGATAAGCAAACCTGGCAGAGACTCAACAAGAAAAGAAAACTTCAGTACCATATCCATGATGAACATAGATGCAAAAATCTTCAATAAAATACTGGCAAACCTATTGCAACAGCACATCAAAAAGCTTATCCATCACAATCAAGTAGGCTTCATTCCTGGGATGCAAGGCTGGTTCAACATACGCAAGTCTATAAATGTAATCCACCACATAAACAGAACAAAAGACAAAAGCCACATGATTATCTCAACAGATGCAGAGAAGGCCTTCAACAAAATTCAGCAGCCCTTTATGCTACAAAATCTCAATAAACTAGTTATCGAAGGAACATATCTCAAAACAATAAAAGCTATTTCCAACAAACCTACAGCCAATATCATACTGAATGGGCATAAACTGTAAGCATTCCCTTTGAAATCTGGCACTAGACAAGGATGCCCTCTCTTGCCACTCCTATTCAAAATAGTGTTGGAAGTGCTAGATTTTTTATTATGGATTCAGTTTTGGAACTTGATATTGGGCTGTTCAGTGTTTCCATTTCTTCCTGATTTAATCTTGGGAGAAATTGTGTTTCCAGGAATGTATCCATTTCCTCTAGATTTTCTAATTTTTGTGTACAGAGTTGTTGATGATAGTCTCTGAGGACCTTTTCATTTCTGTATAACTGGTTGTATTGTAACCACTGCCATTTCTGATTGTGCTTATTAGAATCTTCTCTCTTTGTTAATCTAGCTAGCAATCTATTGATCTTGTTTATCCTTTCAAAAAACCAACTTTTTGTTTCATTGATTCTTTGTATGTATTCAGTCTCAATTTCTTTCAGTTTCTCTCTATATTAGTCCATTTTTATGCTGCTTATAAAGACATACTTGAGACTGGGCAATTGACAAAAGAAATAGGCTTAATTGTACTCACAGTTCCAAGTGGCTGAGGAGGCCTCACAATCATGGTAAATAGCAAGGAGGAGCAAGTCACATCTTATGTAGATGGCAACAGACAAGAAGAGAGCATGTGCAGGGAACCTCTGTTTATAAAGCCATCGGATCTTGTGAGACTCATTCTCCATCACAAGAACAGTGCAGGAAAAACCTGACCCACGATTTAATTATCTCCCACTGGGTTCCTCCCACAACATGTGGGAATTGTGGGAGTTACAATTCAAGATGAGACTTGGGTGGGGACAGAGCCAAACCATATCACACTTTGATTATAGTTATTGCGTTTCTTCTGCAAGTTTTAGAGTTAGTTTGTTCTTGTTTTTCTAGTTCCTCTAGGTGTGATGTTAGATTGTTAATTTGAGATCTTTCTAACTTTTTGAGGTTGCAGTTAGTGCTATAAACTTTCCTCTTAACAATGCTTTAGCTGCATCCTAGAGTTTTGGTATTGATAGTTTGGATCTGTGTCCCCAAACAAATTTCAGGTTAAATTCTAATCCCCAATGTTGGAGATCGGGCTGAGACAGGGGAATAGGGTCTGTCAAATGATAGCACATTTCCTCTCCATTTACATAGGGCATAAATCAAGTAATGACTTTGTAACTTCACTTCATCCTCTTCATTTACATAGGGCATAAACCAAGTAACCAATGGAAACCTCTAGAGAATATTTAAATCCCAGAAAATTCTGTAACCAAGCTCTTGAGCCCCTATGCTTGAGCCTGCTCCCACTCTGTGGAGTGTACTTTCATTTTCAATAATTGTCTGCTTTTGTTGCTTTATTCTTTTCTTGCTTTGTTTGTAAATATTGTCCAATTTGTTGTTCAAGACACCAAGAAGCTGGACACCCTTCACCAGTAACAGGGTCTGTCCACGGGTAATTGAATCATTGGGGTGGTTTTTCATGAGTGGTTTAGTATCATCCCCCTAATGCTGTTCTTGTGATAGAGTTCTCATGAGATCTGGTTAAGTACGTAGAACTTCCCTTCCCTCCTTGGTCCTGCTCCTGCCATATGAGATGTCTTCTCCCACTTTGCCTTCTGTCTTGAGTAAAAACTCCTTGAGGCCTCCCAAAAGCAGATGCCACTATGCTTCCTATATAGCCTATGGAACCATGAGCCAATTAAACTTATTTTCTTCATCTATTACCCAGTCTCAGGTATTTCTTTATAGTATTATAAGAACAGATTAATATAGGTACATTGTGTGTCTCTTATCAGTTATTTCAAAAAAATGTTTGATTTCTGACATGATTTTGTTGTTTGCCCAAAAGTCATTCAGGAGCAAGCTGTCTAATTTCTATGTAATTGTGTAGTTTTAAGAGATTTTGATATTGATTGCTATTTTTATTCCACTGCAGACTGAGAATATGTTTGGTATGATTTTGAGTTTTTAAAATTTATTAAGACTTGCTTTATGGCTAAGCATGTGGTCAATCTTGGAGTATATTCAATGTGTGGATGAGAAGAATGTATACTCTGTGGTTGATCGGTGAAGGATTCTGTAGATGCCTATTAAGTCTAATTGGTTAAGTGTCAAGTTAAGTCCGGTTTTGTTAGTTTTCTGCCTTAATGATTTGCCTAATTCTTTCCCTGAGGTGTTAAAGTTCTCCCTCTATTATTGTGTAGCTGTCTAAGTCTTTTCATAGGTCTAGAAGTACTTGTCTTACTGCAATGTTAGGTGTGTATGTATTTAAGATATTTAACTCTTCTTGTTGAATTGAACACTTTGTCATTAGGTAATGCCCTTCTTAATTCTTTTTTTTTTTTTAACTCTTGTTGATTTAAAGTCTGTTTCATCTGATAAAAACCTAGGCGAAACCATTCAGGACATAGGCATAGGCAAGGACTTCATGACGAAAACACCAAAAGCATTGGCAACAAAAGCCAAAATAGACAAATGGGACCTAATTAAACTCCAGAGCTTCTGAACAGCAAAAGAAACAATCCTTCCTGACACCTTACACTAAAACTAACTCCAGATGGATTAAAGACTTAAACATAAGACCTAAAACCATAAAAACCCTAGAAGAAAATTGAGGCAAAACCATTCAGGACATAGGCATAGGCAAAGACTTCATGACTAAAACACCAAAAGCATTGGCGACAAAAGCCAAAATAGACAAATGGGACCTAATCAAACTCCAGAGCTTCTGCACAGCAAAAGAAACAGTCATTAGAGTGAACCGGCAACCAACAGAATGGGAAAAAATGTTTTCAATCTACCCATCCGACAAAGGGCTAATATCCAGAATCTACAAAGAACTAAAACAGATTTACAAGAAAAAAACAAACAAGCCCATTCAAAAGCGGGTGAAGGATATGTGCAGACATTTTACAAAAGAAGACATATATGCTGCCAACAAACATATGAATAAATGCTCATCATAACCGGTCATTAAAGAAATGCAAATCAAAACCACATTGAGATACCATCTCACGCCAGTTAGAATGGAGATCATTAAAAAATCTGGAGATAACACATGCTGGAGAGGATGTGGAGAAATAGGAACACTTTTATATAGTTGGTGGGAGTGTAAACTAGTTCAACCATTGTGGAAGACAGTATGGTGCTTCCTCAAGCACCTAGAAATAGAAATTCCACTTGACCCAGCAATCCCATTACTGGGTATACTGTATATCGAAAGGATTATATATCATTCTATTGTAAAGACACATGCACATGTATGTTCATAGCAGCACTGTTTACAATAGCAAAGACCTGGAACCAACACAAATGCCCATCAACTATAGAGTCGACAAGGAAAATGTGGCACATATACACCATGGAATACTATGCAGCCATAAAAAATGATGAGTTCATGTCCTTTGTGGGGACATGGGTGAATCTGGAAACCATCATTCTCAGCCAACTGACACAAGAACAGAAAATCAAACACTGCATGTTCTTACTCATAGGCAGGTGTTGAACAATGAGAACACAGGGACACAGGGAGGGCAGCATCACACTCTGTGGTCTGTTGGGGGGAATAGGGGAGGGACAGCAGGGAGTAGGGAGACTGGGGAGGGAGAACATGGGGAGAAATGCCAGATATAGGTGACGGGGGATAGAGGCAGCAAACCACATTGCCACGTATGTACCTATGCAACAATCCTGCAAGATTTGCACATGTACCCCAGAATCTAAAGTGCAATAAAATATATATTTTAAAAAATAGAAAAAAGAAAAAAAAACAATAGTGACCCCTGCTGTTTTTGGTTTCTGTTTGCTTGACAGATCTTTTTCCAACCCTTTGAGCCTATGAGTGTCATTATATGTGAGATGGGTCTCTTTT
>NW_016107361.1:2860983-2868984 GCF_001604975.1 Cebus imitator | reverse complement strand
CTCCTGGGTTCAGGCAATTCTCCTGCCTCAGCCTCCTGAGTAGCTGGGATTACAGGCATGCGCCACCATGCCCAGCTGATTTTTCGTATTTTTAGTAGAGACGGGGTTTCACTATGTTGACCAGGATGGTCTCAATCTCTTGACCTCGTGATCCACCCGCCTCGGCCTCCCAAAGTGAGATGCATCTCTTAAAGACAACAGACAGATGGGTCTTATTTTTATGTCCAACTTGCCACTCTATGGCTTTTAAGTGGGGTGCATAGATTATTTACATTCAAGGTTAGCATTCATATGTGAGTTTTTGATCCTACCACAAAGTTGGCAGGTGGTTGCTTTGTAGTTTATATTGCATTTTATCTTTATAGAGTCTGCAGGCAATGTATTTATGCATTTTTTGTGGTAGCTTTGTAGTGCCTATTGTACTTTTTCTTTATAGGGTCTGCAGGCTATGTACCTAAGTGTGATTTTGTGGGAGGCATCACTCTTTTGTTTCCCTATTCAGAACTCTCTTAAGGATCTCTTGTAAGGCTTATCTAGTGGTAATAAAATTCCTTACCACTTACTTTTCTAGAAAAGATTTGATTTCCCCCTTGCTTGCAAAGCTTAGTTTGGAGGAATATGAAATTCTGTGTTGAAAATCTTTTTTTCTTTATCATGCTGAAAATAGGGCCCCAATCTCTCCTGAGATGTAAAGTTTCAGCTGAGAACTCCATTCTTAACCTGATGGGGTTCCCTCTGTGATATGACATTTTACTCTAGCTCCCTTTGAGATTTTATGTTTAGCATTGACCTTGGACAGTCTGGTGATGATACACCTTGATAAGGATTATTTTACATAGTATTTTTCAGGTGTTCTTTGGGTTTCTTGTATCTGGATATATTTGTCTCTAATAAGATCAGGGAAGTTTTCTTGAATAATTTCCTCAAATATATTTTTCAGGTTCTTTGCTTTTTCTCCTCCTATCCCAGGAATATCAATAATTTGTAGGTTTGGTCACTTTACAAAATCCCTTATTTCTTGAAGACTTTGCTCCTTTTTAAAAAAATTCTTTTTTGTTTATTTCTGAAATTCTTCTGCTTGGGCCAATCTATTGCTAAAGCTTTCACCTGTATTTTGAAATTTCTTCAGTTATTTTTTCAATTCCTGAAGGTCTGACTGATATCTTTTTAAGATATTATCTCTTTCTTCACTTCCTAGAAGTTTTTTGTGTTGACTTTCAACCTTGTCTTGAATCTCAGTGAGCTTTCTTGCAATCCATGCTTTGAATTCTTTATGTATCATTTCTGAGTTTCCATTTCAGTTAATAACCATTGCTGGAGAGCTAGTGCAATCTATTGGTGGTGTCACTACATTGATATTTTTCATAGTGCAAGAATTATTTCACTAACTCCCTCTCATCTGGAGACACTAACACATCTAATTTTTGTAATTATTTTTATGTAGTTATAATTTTTTCTTTTTCTTTCTTTCCCTATCTTAGTATATCATCGTTTTTCTTTCCCTTTCTCCTCTTCCTAGGGGGTGTGACTGTAGAGAATGCTCAGTAAAGCCTTTGGGCTCTGCTTCTTTAACCCTGTATACTTTTTGCAGCAGCTTTTATATTGGGCGGTGCAGTTTGGACCACAAGCCCATAGATTACACGTACAGGTAAAAGTCAGCTCCAGCCAATGTGGCTGGGTATATACTTGATCCTTTTTTACTTGTAGCAGCTCTCTATTCCCTCGGGCAATGGGTTAATGTAGAATGCACAGTGGTCTAAGGTCCCTGCTAAGCCCTGGGGGAGCAGGAGTCACAAAGGGTGGGGTCAGACAAAGCAGGTACACCTATGTCCAGAAAGGGTGGGGAGGCTCGGGCTGCTGAACCAAGTGAATGGGGGCTCCAAATGCCTGCAGATATTCCTGGGTGTGGAACAGAGACCCCTTCTGTACCATAATCTATGTATAGGAATGGTGGGGTAGCTCAGGTTGCTGAACCAGGTGAACAACTGCTCTGAGTGCCTGGTGGTCTGCCTGGGCATGGAGCAGAGAAAGTCTTGCTGCACCAAGATCTATGTCCAAGAAGGGTAGGGTGACTCAAGATGCTGGTTCAGGTAAGCAGGTGCTCCAAATGCTTGGATTTCTGCCTGACAGTGGAGCAGAGAGAGCTCTGCTACACCACAATCTCAGGGGAGCACGGTATGCCACTTCTGAAATTAGGTTAGCAAGGACTATGGCTTCCACCATTAGTGCATGTTTTCTGTCTGTGCCTTTCAGTCTCTCTCTCTCTCTTTCTCTCTGTATCATTCTTTCCTGGGGAAGTAAGTGGTCATATTACAAGGGCTCATATGGTGAGAAACTGAGTTGCCTGGCCAATAGCTACTGAAGATACAGTGCCTGTTAACTACCATACGAGTGAGTTTGAAAGCAGATCCTTCACCTCAAGCTGAACATTAAAATGACACAGCCCTGCCTATTTTGACTGCAGCTTAACTGCAACTTTCTAAGAGATCTTGAGCCAGAACCTCCCAACTAAGCCACACTCAGATTCCTGACCCTTAGAAACTGTGAGCTAATACACTTTTGTTGTTATTTTAAACTGCTAAATATTGAGGCAATTTGTTACACAATATCTGGTAACTAATACTGTTAGTTAATAATTTTATAGTACCTTTTTGGAGAGTCTGCAGTGATTGAAAAGGAAGGGTAAATTGTAGTTATTTGTGGCCATTTGGACATAAAAATAAAGAATACCTTTTAATTGTAATGTTTTCTCAGTTTTATCACCATACTTGTAAGAGATACAGAATCATCATTTTCCTTATACAAATTTGGAGTCTGATAGGTCTAGAGAGGTTCACTGTCTGTCCAATATAATACAGTAAGCAAGTCAATAAAACCTGAACTGCACCTCCACTTTTCATATTTCTTCCCCCATGGTCCTTGTCATGAGACTACCTTGCCTCTGCTTCCCATTTCTATACAGTGGTTAGTTGGTAGTCACCTAAACAAGGAAGTTAAAAAACATTCAGGAGTATAGCTTAAGGCCTGAATACCTAATATAAGAATGAGAATTAAAATGAAAGTTACCAGCTACATCACTTATGCCATTATTATTTTATAAAATACGTTATTAAACCAGATAAACTGTCATATTATGTATAGCTCAAGACCAAATTGGCAAGTATTTCAGCAACTCTTCGTGTATCAGCTGCCTGTTAAAAACTGTGTCTAGTTTTATTGTATGCTAAAAGAAGCACTTAGGAGTAAGATGAGATTACATCTTTACAGTTTCTTCAGTGTTTTGGAAGGACCCAGAATACAGCTTATAAAACTTTAAGAGTTTGGAGATTACCTTGAAGAGACAGGCATTGAAAAGATTTATAAATGACTAACAAAGATGGTTTGGCTTCCACATTAAAAAACGTACCTCTTCTTCTGGACGATGATTTGGAATTCAGTTACCTGGACCTATTTTGATTTGTAAGTCCCCCAAAATATTTCTGCATTATCTTAGTTTCAGGTGTTTAGATGTTTGGGGATTTTAAAAAGTACAAGATTTAATGATGATATTGAGGCATTTGGCTTCATTTTATAAATCGGAAAAAATATTTGGGAGAACAAAATTATTCCTCTTGAGCTAAGAAAGTATTAAAATGGTATTACAATCTTAAAACAAGCATTCTTAGAGTGATTTATAGTATGATTTTTAATTCCTTTATTTCAGTGTTGAAATCACTTGAAACTAGAGAGCCTGGCTAGAGTCCTAGCATCACCACCCACTAGCTATGTGAAACTTGGTTAAAGATGCTAAGCCTCAGTCTCTTTACTATAAAATGATATTATTAATGCCACATTTGTTACAGGGTTTTAAGGAGAATTAAATAACTTAATACCTGTACATTGCATCATATAGTGCCTATGATATAATAAACTTCCAGCAAATGCTGTCCATTATTATTTAATAATAGTTTATTAAATGATAACAACCAGAAAATTAGAACATGTTTCTCCTGGTTGCTATAATCTTCTGGGGAAGCAATCTATAAAAATGATAGAAATTGAGAAGGAAAAAGGGATAGAAAAGTAAAAGATAAAAATCAGCTAAATTTACTAATTTTAATTCACATTATTGAGGAACAGATCACATCAAACTTTGAGGTAAAACTATATATATTATGAAGTAAACACCAGGTACATTCTAATATTCTTTTAGGCCATTATATTTATTTTCACAAGCATTTACTTGGTACCTAACCTATATAGTTTTGAAAGCTAGCTACCTAATTATTTAAGTTGTAATGTGCTCAAATATCTTTTCCTATAAAGGCTGATTACCATTTTATAGCAGGTTTATACTCCTGTTAGAATTTCTAGGTCTTCCTTTCAGTAATAACCAGATAAAATGTGACATCTTCAGCAAAGTCTTACTCAAGACATTCAAGCAAAGGTAACTTCTTCTTCTATTCTGCTCCCCTGGATAGTGTTTCACAATTATTCCCACCACAATATATTCTAAACATTTATTTGTATACTTCTTTCCTCCACTAGACAGCAATCACACAAGAAGTATGAAGGTAAAATTTTTCTTTTTGTCTTTTGCAGAGAGTAGGTACAGAAACATTACCTGAATGAATGAGGAAGGAATTTGATTTTTACTGTGGAGCAGAGTACATAGAATGCTAAGATATATATGTATATAGTAATATTGATATAGATTTAGATATACCTATAGACAATATATAGATATATAGTATTTAGTAAGAGCAACAACCTTACTCTTACATCAGACCTCTGAGGTCACATACGATAGCACAGTAAGGAAGGCTGAGACTACTGACTATTCTTTCTGCTCCCAAAGTGGATTCCCAGCAGCTCTTTTTGTTAATGGCTCTTGGTAGTGGCTCCTGGCACAGGCTCCCAAGAGCTGCTCCTATCTGTAATGGCTCTTCTCTCAAACAGCTCACATTGTCAGTGAGTCTCATTGTCACAGTTCTAGGGCAACAGTAACACTTCCTATTTTGATGCAGTCTTGCCTTCTTTATTCTTCCTTTGGTAAATGTTTCCTGCTCTTTTTGTACCATTTCTGGGGGGCAGTTTACAACAGAGTACACACAGAGCCCTCTAGGCAGTTATAGAATAAACCCACTCTTTTTTTTTTATTCTAAATGCCTTACATTGGTCCTTTAATTTAATCCTTATAATAACCCTCATGAATGGCTTTCAGAGATATTGATCCTCTCAGTCTCAGAGTTGAATAAACCCACTATTTTTAAGGGATGAGTTCAAATATATTATGACAAAAAAATCCTAAGTTATAGATAGTGTTACAGGCTCAGTAACTTTCTATGATCTGCCTAATGTGCTCTGAGGTTTGGGGTCCCCCACTCGAGCTATAACTGCTTGAGGACATGAATACCCTCAATGATTAACTGAACACACGTCTAGTGGAGATTTCACTTTATTTTATTTTACATGCACATCTCCCCTTTCTTCTAATATAAGCACTGAAATGTTATTTTGGGAATGCTTCCCTCACCTACAATGCACATGGCTGAGGGGGAGATAGATGGAACCCACAAACCTGTTTGTTTAAGAGATTATGCCATGTTCTGTGTTGCACAGGTTCTATGTTAACCCAAACAACAAAACATCAGGAATTTTATCTATATACCTACATATGTATTAAAAGAGCTAAATTATTTTTAGCTCTTTGATAAAGAATTATGACTTTGATAAAGAATTATGTGAATTTCAGCTGCTGGTGGCAACTATAGGAAGATGACCTGCCTGAGAGCGTGTGTGTGTGTGTGTGTGTGTGTGTGTGTGTGCGCGCGCACACGCGCGTGTGTCTGTGGGTGAATGAGAGAAAGGGAGAATTCTGAAAGTAACATTTGAGTGCTTGGACTTAGGCTTCTTGTCCAACTCTACCCAGGCACTTCTCTATGTGCTTCCATTACATTATTATTATTTATGTAATCTAGTTTGAATTAGGTTTCTGCAACTTATAACCAAAATGGTTCAATTAAAGAAATGAAAGGATTTGATGAAGCTCCAGGTTCCGCTTACCTGTTTTTACCTAGGTAGTAACCATATAATCAGGGGACTAGGATTCTCAGAACAGTTTTCATTTCAAATGTTTCTTTCTATTTTCTCTCAATATATGTTCAATTGTTATAATTTCTTATTTTTCCCCAGAAATAAATGGTAATTATACCTGTAGAGCATATGGACATCAATGAAAACCAAGGTTTTCCATAGCTACCTTGGGACTTCCAGTATTCTTTTGTAAATGTCAAATTACAAAAGGGGTTAATTATAACTTCTCTTCTGCCTCTTCCACAAAGAACTGTGAATATGTGTAAATATATATTCATATATATATAATATTATATTAGTTTACATAGCATGTAAAGTACAAAGTGTGCACAGATGTGTGGTTTAAATGCTATTAATACTGTGAATAACTTTGCAGTGATAATGAGGTACTCAGGAATAGTCATCTTCCCTAGTGCAGCATAAATCTTGGAAACAATACCAAGGTCCCGATAATATTTAGCACAGTTTTTGTTGTGTGTATAATGCCCTTTTTGACTGTTTGATCTGAAAATATTTCTCAGGAATTTTCTAGTTGAAAGCACTTAAATACATCTATCTTCTCATCATCTATTATTTAAGCGTTTAGAAAAGGCACAGTGGAGTCGTTTTCTTACTCATACATGAGTTGTGATGCCAGGAAGCAAGCTTCAGTCTTTCCTGAGAAGTCTTCCTAGATCCAATCATCATTCTTAGAAGAAAAATAGGCTAAGAGAAGGACAATGAGAATGTATAGATAACCCATTTCACCTTCTTATCTTTCACATGAATAATCAAGCCTCAGAGAGCTACACTGTTGCAATGATGTTAACCTGCTGTTGTAGTCCATTGCCCTATTTTCCATTATTTAGTCCATTTCTATTATAAATTCTGTTGCACTGGGGATATTATAATCTGAATAGATATATAATCTGAATGTTAGGTAATCCCTATATGGAATAAAAAATAAAAGGTGGTCATCTAGATAATTCAAGTCCCCTAAAAAGTAAAAGAAATTTTTCAGAGAAATGAGTATAATGTTGTAGTGACCATTTTAGACAAAAATATTTTTGCTCTAATGGGCCTTACATTCTAGTAGGGTGAAAGAGTCAATAAAAAATATAAATTACTGAAATACATATTAAATGATGATAAGTACAAAATATATCATAGAGTGTGTATGTACCATGTAACAACATATAATATTTTTAATGTTTTAGAAATAAAATAATGGAAATATGTAACCTGAATAAAACTCACTTCTCTACTTTCAAGTCTGAGCTAAAAAGCTACTATGGGCTATAGATATTTTTGTCCAAAAGAGGACTACGAAAACAATAAACTGTCAATAAACACTTTTGGAATCTGGAGTTGAAAGTGATATAAAGAAAATTCTAATATAGTCCAAATTGTCTAGAATAAAATTAGTAAAATTACCTTAGAAAAACATAGAAATTGGGGAATAAGGGTGGGTAGACAGAAAAGTGAAACATCCAATGGACTTGGGCAGGGGTAGGGGAGAAAAAGGAAAGCAGGGAAAATTAAAAGTATTTCAGAAGTCTCTCCTCTTTTTTAGACTGAAAAGAAATAGAGGGAATAGTTTCCATTGCAGGAGAATGCATTTGAATTTTATATTCAAACAGTATTATAAAAATTTGCATGATTATGAAAGTAGAGAAAGGAAAAGTAGACATTAATAGAAGAGCAAAGTAACACTACCATAAGGAATAAGGAATTCGTGAGGAATACATGAAATAATAACAACTTGATCAAACTAGCAGAAAAATACAACTGGAAAAATAGAAAAGAGTAAAACGTGTAATACTAAAAAAGCATCAATTCATATGGAATTAATAAGTATTATTATACGGGGAGAAAACTGATTTATCCAATCAGGTGAAAAGAGACAGTCAAAATTGTCTGTTAAAATAAAAGCGGCACACTTTATGT
>NW_016107361.1:2859855-2860895 GCF_001604975.1 Cebus imitator | reverse complement strand
GTAATGCTAAGCAAAAATAAAAAATCCACAGTAAAAATATTGGTAACAAACTGTAATTTAAGATTAAAAGAATTGAACAAGATAAAGAGTGTTATATAATAATAAAGGACATCTCTTATGAAGAAGAAATATTAATAGTAGACATAACCCTACAGCTCCAAAACATAGCATACAAATACATAAAATCTTTTAGAAAGAGATAGATTAAAAATGAAATTTTGAAGAAATCTCCAACACTACTCTCAGAATTGGGAAGCTCTATAGAGCCCTTTATACCTTGGCAAATCTATTTTTCAGAACTCAGAAACCGAATCCAAAAACTTGCAATAACCCAGAGGATTACTTAATGATGAAAAGGCAGCTGACATTTGGTAAGAAAATTTTGTGGTGCTTTTACACATATGACTCCCATTTACCGTTTTCCAGCATGATGGGGCGGGGGGAGGTAGCTGGGGGGAGATATAATAGTAGACATAACCCTATAGCTTGCTATTGCCAGAATGATAATATACACCTTGTTCTTATAATACTGTAATTGTACATGTGGACTGGACTGATGGTTCCATTAGGGACCAGTTCAGATCCTGACCTTTGTTTTGCCACCCCAGTCCCAGACTGGAGCAGCTTTCTGAGCTGTGGTGACATCTATTGAAATATTTAATGACATATCCTACCTATGCCCACGAGGCAGGAAGTGATAGACAGGACAAGTAGCAGGTAGAACACACGTTCAGAAAGAAGAAGCTCAGCTTTCAAGTTTTTTGAAGAAATAAGGTCTTAGACAGGCCACTTCCTTTTTTGGGGAAGATGAAATGCAAAGCACATGCCTAGAACCAGACACTGAGAGTACCCTAGCATTGCACCTCTAACAGCTCTGTGAGCTCTGGCCTTTATGAAAGCAGGAGCTGAAAGTTAAGGCACAATTTTAAGCAGTCTGGTTTATGATTTTTCTTCTTGGCTCCTGGCTAACCACTAAGATAATGGGCAGAGACTTTAGAGTCCACACATGACAAGGAATGCAATCTTTGCAAAAAAAAAAA
>NW_016107361.1:2713323-2859440 GCF_001604975.1 Cebus imitator | reverse complement strand
AAAAAAAAAAAAAAAAAAAAAATGAAAACAAGTGAACAAAATCTGAGAGATTTGCAAAAACTATCAAAAAACATATATGTTGCAGAAAGTAAAAACTGGACCTCTTCCTTTTACCATATATATAATTCATCAACTCAAGATGAGTTAAAGGTTAAAATGTAAGATCTAAAACTATAAAAGTCCTAAAAGAAAACCTAGAACATGCCATTCTGGACACAGGCATTGGCAAAAATTTCATGATAAAGTCTTCAAAAACAATTGCAATAAAAACAAAAATAGACATATGGGACACAATTAAACTAAAGAACTTCTGCACAGCAACCAAAACTATTAATAAGGTAAACAGACAACCCATAGAATGGTAGAATATATTTGCAAACTATACATCTGACAAAGGTCTAATATCCAGAATCTATCAGGAATTTAAACAAATCCACAAGCAGAAAACCAAACCACTTCATTTAAAAATGGTCAAAGGACATGAACTGATACCTCTCAAAAGACATATACATGGCCAATATGCATATGAAAAAATGCTCAACATCACTAATCATCAGAGAAATGCATATCAAAACTACAATGAGATGCTAGTCAGAATAGCTATTATTAAAAAAGAATAAAACAATGATGTTGGTGAGGCTGTAGAGAAAAGGGAATGTTTATACACTGTTTGTCAGAATGCAAATTAGTTCAGCCACTGTGGAAAGTACTTTGGAGATTTCTCAATGAACTTAATACAGAATTACCATTTGACACAGCAATGCCATTACTGGACACCCAAAGGAATATAAATCATTCTACCATAGAGACATATGTATTTGCATGCTCACTGCAGCACTATTCACAATAGCAAAGATATGTAATCAATGTAGATGTCTATCAATGGTGCATTGGATAAAGAAAATGCGGTACATGTGGAATACTATGCTGCCATAAAAAATTAAATCATGTCTTTTTTTTTGCAGCAATGTGCATTCAGCTGAAGGATAGTATCCTATGTAAATTAATACAGGAACAGAACATAAATATTGCATGTTCTCACTTTTAAGTAGGAGATAAATACTGAGTACACATGTACACAAAGAGGGGAACAATGGACACCAGGACCTACTTAGGGTAAAGGGTGGAGGAGAATGTGGATTGAAAAACCAACTATCAGGTACTATGCTTACGACCTGGGTGACAAAATCATTTGTGTACCAAACCCCAGAAACACACGATTTACCCATGTAGCAAACCTGCACATGTACCCCCAAACCTAAAATAAAAGTTGAAAAGGGTAAAAAATAAACAAAAAGGAAAAGATAACAAAAAATCATATATTATGGGAATCTTAGAAGAAAAAGAGAATGAAAAAAGGGCAGAAATAATAGTTGGATGAAATAATGGCTGAAATTTTGATGAAAGACATAATCTACACAAACAAAAATCTCAAACACAAAGTAGAAAAAATGCAAAGAATTCAACACCCAAACATTTAATCAAATAAAAGACAAAGACAAAGAGAGAATCTTGAAGAAGCAAGAGAGAAGTGATTCGTGATGTACAAGATATCCTCAATGAAATTAAAGCCTATATCTTTCTCATCAGAAACTGTGGAAGCTAAAAGGCAACGGAATGACATTTTTAAATTTCTGAAAGAAAAAGAACAACCCATGAAGAAAGAATTCTGTCTCTGGCAAAACTATTCTTCAAAAATGAAGAAGAAATAAAAACATCAACAGCTGAGGGAGTTCTTTTCTTGTAGACCTGCCCTACAAGAAATGCTAAAGAAATTCTTTCAGGTTGAAATAAAAAGACACGAAACAATATCTCAAAGCCATATGAAGAAATAAAGAATGTTGGTAAGGGTAACCACATAGATAAATATTAAAGCCAGTACTAATATTTTTGTTTGTAATGCCGCTTTTTACACATTCTACATGATTTAAAAGACAAGTGTATAAAATGATAATTATAATCTACGTTAATAGGCAAACTGTATAAATATGTAATTGTGACTACAACAACTTAAAAGGGAAATTAAGTGACGAAGCTGTTTTATTCACTGATTCTCTCCTAAAAAATAATCAATCTATAGTCTAGTTTAGCATGTGTCTTTAATTGCCTCCCTATTTCCTTTCACTACAACTTTCACTGTTCTCCCTTTAGGCTGAATGTCTCCAGGCTCTGCTGCAAGAGAAGTCTATTTCTTTGGTACAACATTATGAACGGCTTTACGACTTGATTCTCCACCCAGGGAAATTTCCGAGCCAGAGATCCCAGGCTAGGGAGGGAGACAATGATGGCCTCTCTCTGAGTGATACTTTCATTTTAGGAGCTGAATGGTGGGTGTTTGAAGGGAAGTAGCCTGATATTCTCTTGTTTTACCTCTCCTGGTATGGAAACACAACTTCATGAGCTGAAGCAAAGGTAATCAGAGGCCAAATATTTTCAGAATGTTGTGCTAATGTTATGCCTCCATCCCTCAAATGGGGGCTGAGTGGAAGAAAAGAGGCTTTACCTCTCAACTGCACTCACCTGGAGCTTAGTCTAAGTAAAAGGTAACTGTTTTTCAAAGATGAATTATTAATTAAAATATGGCATTACACTCTGGAATTTATATGTGAGAAGGTAAAATAAATAAAAAGACGATGAAAAATGGGGGATTTTAATGTAATTTTAATATCATAAGTTTCTTTAGTCTTGTAATATTAATTCTGAGTAGATTGTGGTAAGATAATAATAGATGTTGTAATCCATAAGCAATTGAAAACATATACAAAAATGTTTAGCTAAAATTTCACTAGAGAAAATAAAATGGTATGTAAATAGGAAAAAGGCAATACAATGCAAATGAAAGTTATATAAAATAAATAGCAAGATGGTAAACTCAAACATATTAATACATACATTAAATATAAGTGGATTAAACACACCAATTAAAATGCAAAGATTGACAGACTGGATAAAAAATATTAACAGCCAACTATATGATTTCTACACTACATATACTTCAAGCATAAAAACATAGATATGAAAAGTAAAAAGATAGAAAAGGTATACCATGTAAACAGTAAGCATTAAATCAAGTGATATGGCTATATCAGTATCAAAGAAGACTTTGAAATGAGAATTCCCAGAGATGGAAAAAAGCACTCCATAATGTCAAATGGGTGAGTTTCTCAGGAAGACAAAAACATTCTAAACATATATAGAACTAATAACAAAACTTAAAAACTAAAAATAGAATTGTTTTTGAAATAGGGTCTCACTCTGTCACCCACGCTGGAGTGCTGTGGCATGATCTCAGCTCACTGTAGCGTCTGCCTCCCAGGTTCAAGCAATCCTTCCAAGTCAGTCCCCTTAATAGCTGGGACCACAGGCACATACCACTTTGCCTGGCCAACTTTTGATATTTTGATGAAGATTCAGAGGCAATTTAATAAAGGAAATATATTCTTTTCAAAAAATAGTACAGGAACAACAGGACATCCACCGGCAATAAGAAACAATTTACATAATATATAAAAATTAATTCCAAATGGTTTGTAAACTTAAGTGTAAAATATAAAACTTGTAGATGAAAACATGGGAGACCATCTTTGGGATCAATAATTAGACAAAGAATACTTAGGAAAATAAATAAGTTATCCATAAAAGAAAATAATCAATAAGTTGGAATTCATCAAAATGAAAAATTTTGTACTATGAAAGACTATTAAAAGGATGAAAATACAAGCCATAACTCTAAGAAGAAATATCTGCAAGCCACATATACAAAATATTTTTATATGCCTAGACTACATAAAGAACTCTGAAAACATAACAGTAAAACAACAACAACAACAACAACAACAAACCAATTTAATGGGCAAATTACATGAACAGATATTTCATCAAAGGGGAAACAGAGATGGCAAGTAACCGTATAAAATGATGCTCAACATCCTTAGCCAAATTTGTAAACATGGAGAACACATTAGTTGTTACTAGGGGACAGGGACTTAGTGGATGGGAGGTGGCTGCAATTGCAAGGAAATAACACAAGTGAGTTCTTTTGTGGTGACAGTGGATGAGGTTTTTTTTTAAAAAAAATCTTTGTTGTGGTGATTATATGAATCTATACGTGGGATAAAATTGCATGTACACAAATGCATACAATGATTATAGGCTTAAAAATAGTAACAGCTGAAGAAGGTCTAAAGCCTAGTTAACAGTGATATACCAATGTCAAGTTCCTCATTTTTATATTGTGCTACACCTATATGGTGAGCCTATAATTTCAAAATAGAAATTCAAAAAATTTACATCTGCCCCATAAAGAACACAGACCCATTTCCTATAGTGAAAAAAAAAGCTACAATAAATAAATGGGTGAATGTGAAGAGATAGAATTCTTAAAACATAAGGAAATAAGAGTATAAACAAGCAGATGAATATAATGTGGGAAGTAGTATTATATTTGAATTTAACTTCTGATTCTGTTAAAACTGGAAATAACTGAAGAGTAGCTTCAAGGAAACATTAACAGGATGCTTCCTTCTTGTCTTTTAGCCCTACCAGAGTCTTCTAAGTGTTTCAGACAGGCCTCTTTTATCAGTATCAAGCCCTTATGAAACATTTTGAACTACTGATACACATTATGCACAGTGGCAGAACGATGACCTAATGTCTGGTGACTGCATGAAATTACTACACAGAAACAATTCTGAACTAAAAAGTGAGATTTATATATATATATATGTTGGAAAACTTTGCTGAGTAATATAGCTTTGAATAGTTGTGAAAAGTATACTTGCATATTCCTGACCAGTCAGCCAAAAAAAAAGGGGAAGTTCCCAGGAAAAGTTCACACAATTCAGTTTTCAAGTGATCCTTAAGTGACATCACGTCATTGCCTAAGCCAGCACTAGAAACAGAATTGTTAATATTCACTTCCAGATCCTCCTCAACTCAGTTTTGCTCTATATGCTGTCACTAACTTGTGTCCTTTAATTCTTCCTTATATACAATTGTCCTTTTGCTTTCTCATGCTAAATACATTTTATTTACCTTTCCTTATGAATCATCCCGTCAAGATATTTTAATCACTTTTTGCACTTCCTCAGGGCTCAACTAAAAGTTATTAATTATTTTGTTAAGATTTTATTAACAGACGTCTTGGGGTTACACGCCAATGGAAATGAGACAAAGATATAAAACAAGGCAAAAGGGTCACAAGAGAGAAGACAAAATATAATTAAGCTCATGAAATCTTTAGTTATTTTATGGATACCCTGCTAGTGGCCCCATAGGACTTAAGCAAGTTCAAACTATTATCAGGTTCAATAGATGTAGAAATATGGATGACAAAATCATAAACTTGCTAATTTACAGAGAACAAAAAGAAAAATACAAGGTTTGCATTAGATAGCTACTTTTTGAGGCTGGAATCCCAAATGACACTTCTCCTAATTCTATTAGAGTTATCCTAACACGCATACATCTCATACAGTAATGTAAATAAAGGTACATTCTGAGGTCAATGTAGATGTAAATGTGTGAATAAAAATAGAACAAGATGACATAATTTATACGGATTTGCAAAGGTGCATGTAGTATCATTTGTTTCCATATCCTATTTATTTAATAGCTTTCATACAAAGCAAACATTTTAGTTAATCCCTAATAAAATGAGCAGAATTACATTCATTTTTGCTTCTAAATACTTTTTCTATTTCTCTTGCTTCTCTATGGCCTTATGTATAATTATCTAAATTATTAAAATTCTAATAGTCCTCTCAATGTCTAGCATGGTACTGAAAACAACACTTTTCAATGTATTCATGTTAACTGAACTATATTAAAACATCGATTACACATGTCAAAGATGGCTTATCCAAAAAGCTCACAAATAAAAAAAAGGGCAAGCCAAGGTAGGTCCAATAAGGAGACACCCTGGTGAAAGTGGAAGTTGTGAAATGCTTGTGAAGAGTGAGGACATGAAAAAGTTCAGTAAATTAAGGTGAGGCCAAGTCATAAATTCCCTAAAACTCAGAGGAAGGAAGTATGTGTTTCTTCTTGAATTATTGAGAGGTGATGAAAGATGAAGAACACATTATCAAGTGAAAACCCATTTCTTTTTAATCGACAGTCTTACATCTCTCTGTACAAAAACACATGACTCACTTGGCATACCTAGCAACTGATTTGAAGTCAACGAAAATTGTTTCACCTTCTTGTCCACTTTCACTTTTCCTGATGAAGAGAAGCCAATGTGATGAAACACAGGAATGAAATTATGATATTAGAATAACTTCCCTGGAAAGGCAAGTGCAGGAGCATGTCTGAGGTGCACATAGGGAATCTTACACTATATTTCTAGCTCTTAGCTTATGTGAATGCTGAAAAATTTGGTAGGTGCATGATTGGAACCTGAGTAGGAGTATCACTCAGGAATTGAAAAAGTACAAAAGAGACATAACTTTTCTGGCTATATCTCCATATGGTTTAGGAATGTCAGTTGCTTCTTTTGTCAAATAGTGATGATTTTTTATCCAAAATGCAGAGAGCCTCAGAAATAATACAAGTAATCTCTCACAGGTTTGTGCTTTCCAAAGTCCACAATACTCTGCAAATCTCAAACTCTTTCCTACTCTACATCTCCTAGGTTTACTTTCTTACAAGCTTGATGAACTTCCATCATCTTGATTAATTTGAATGCATATGATCAAAATGGGCTGTTGCTGGGCTCAACATTCTCTTGTGTATTTAAGTTTAAGGGACGACTTTGCCTCTATTTGGCAGCTCACTCTAAATACTATTCCCTGGATTTTGCTGTTATTTAGAACTGCCCCACATTTGAAATCTTGTTTTGAAATTTTTTTTTCCCTAAGGAAATAATTATTGGACATTATAGAGATTTTGGAAAAAATACCCATAATCTTATCATCTAAAATTGTATCAGTCATTGAGTGCTGTCTCTATCTCCTTTTATTTTTAAAATAATTTAATTGACAAATAATAATTATATGTGTTTATGAGGTACAATGGGATGTTTCAATATATGTTTACCTTGCAGAGTGATTAAATCAAGCTAATTTACACACCAATTACCTCACGTACTTATCATTGTGTTTGTGTGTGTGAATGTACACGTGTGTATGTTAAAATCCATCTCCTTAAATCAGGGAATCCTGCAGTGGAGATGGGTTTAATTCTTGTTGGCTGCTTCTATCCTCTTCTAGGGACTTATCATTGACTTTGTCTGGCTCTACTAAGTCAATTCCAACCTCCTAACCATTTTTCATCTTCCCAAATTTTTGACATCACTTTTTCTGCTGTGTCTTGTTCTCTCTGTGCATATAGGGTTATACCTTTTATTACTTTTAGTGGTTTTCAGAGGGATCAGAGATAAGAGTTCAGTCTTCCACGTTTAGCATGTTAAACTTCCCAGCTATAGCCAGTCCTTTGGCACTGCAACCAGCCTCTCCTATTTGCTCCATCTTGCCAGCATTGTTCTTTCCACTTTAAGACCCTAGTGCCTTTCTACCTCCTGTGTCTTATCTTGTTATTGAAAGATGGGAATGAACTAACCAAAATTTACGTATGCTTTTCTTAATGCCTCCAGCTTCTTATGACGTGACACTTCTACTACCATTATTCAGTTGCCCTTAATCCTCTTTCTTAAAATCCCCTTCATGTCATGGTCAAACAGGAAATGATGATAGTAATATAAGCCGGTTTCACACAATGGGGTTTGACTAATTATATATACATGAGAAAACATTTGAGTCAACATGTTTTTTAAGCAGGGCTTACGTGTTGCTTTTTTTCTCTGAACATAAACTAGAAACTTTTATGACTATTTAAGGAATTCAGAATTTTTGCCCGCAAGTGAAGAAATGTGTGCTTTTGTCTAGTTCTGGGATGTTCTGAAGTTATATTGAAGCATGTACATTTCTCCAGTCAGAATGATGTTTTAATAAGTTAGAATTTTGTAAATATCCTACTCATCTGGTTTTGCCCCCTATAGACACCCAAATCTTGACCAGAGTGGTCAGAAATAGCATGTTCACCTCAGGTACTTAAATTATCTTAGATTTTATGAAAAGGGAAAATATATATTTGCCAAATATTATTGGTCCACTTTTTTTAAGGCTCCAATAAAAGTATAAAAATAAGCTCTTCTTGGCTTAGTCAACTACTGAATTCTGCAAATAGCATTTGGGTCTATCATACTTTACCATGGCTTAATTTCTGGCTTTCTTGTGTCATTTTTTTTAAACTACAGATTTTTCTCAGTTTTTGCTGATTGTCAAATATTACTTTAAATACAATCTTTATCAATTAATACATAGGCAAATCCTTCTTTAACTCAAATTCTGCAGATTCTGGTTGTTTACTTAATTTTGCAAGGGCAATTGCAGTAGCTCCACTCTGTAGTCTAAGTGGTCTCTGCTTCTCCATAAGCTCCTCAGGACCATTTGTGTTCCGTGCTGTGACAGTAAAAGAATAATTTAAGACTATTTTAGTAGCAATAGTCTATTTCTTGTTTAGAACTGTGTGGAAAGAAAATGACTCCTCCACTAAATAGGATTGAGGACATCATGGCATTTCCAATGTTATCCATTAAACATTAACCCATAATATCCCACTTCTCTGGAAAACTATTCTTTAAATATGTAAAATCCAGGGTTATATAAGGTTTTATAATTCATCTACTCAAAAGTTTGACTTTAAAGTTGAAATATGTAATTTACAGGCAATTGAGGTGAGGTGAGAGCTGGGACCTGCAAAGATAGTATATTCTTCCCATGTAACACCTCTTCTGACCAGAATATGCTGGAAATAAGCAGGTTATTGCTACTGGAAAACTACTTTCAGATACTACTCTGGAAGAGAAGTAAATGTTCCAGTATCATGGCCTCTTCTTGGGACTATAGTCCTCTCTAAGCCAGCTTCATAGGTCTGATGGGTTTCCTGAGCATACTGCTTGTGCTTCCCTTCAGCTTTGTTCAGATAATGGGTCAGTAAATATTCTCCCCTGTCCCTGTGACTTAGATGTTGCCTTTGCCCCAAGACACATAGCTCCATATTTTACAAATCATTATATATTTGGCATTATATCAGTTAATATTTAGTGGCAGGTTTTGCTTCACAATTGTTTTTCTGATAACAGCTCTCTGTCTTAGAAAGTTTTGGGACCAAATAGTAGTACTAATGGGAGCCAAGCAATATTCTATTTTTTCTTCTGCTTGCATATCTTGCTAATTATTCTTTCCATACACAGAATAGTTTTGTTTATTCTCCTGCTTGCATAGTAGAAAATGGTGGCTCATGTTACCTGACTTTATGATGTAGGTCAGTCAAACAAAAGGTTAGGTTTAAAACACTTTGGTCCAAATTTTTCATTCCCTACAAGAGACTGTTACTAGCTCATTTGAGATGAGGAATCCTTATAGCTGAAGAACCAGATTCATGCTATACAGATAAGACAAAAAAAAATGTGGATCATTTCGAATTTGGGGGCTGCTATCAGAGAAGCAGAGTCATTGGAGTCATTGGAATATCACAGATTATCCAAAAAGTGTTCATTTCTAAAGCAATGGATATAGACAAGTACACTTAGAGAGTATGTGTAGAGCAAGAAGAAAAGGACTGCTGACATTTAAGGGTGTGAAAGAGATCTACCTTGGAGTTTGAAAGAAAACCAGGTGTATGATACTGTACATGTGAAAAAATGCTTCAAGAAAAAGAAAATGATGGAAAGTATCAAAGGCTATTATAAGACTAAAAGGAAATATCAGTCATGGATTTAGTGTCACCAATTTCATGACTTCCCCCAAATCCTGCAGTAGCTGAAGACAGTGCCAAAAGAATAAATGAGATTATTTGGGGATATTTTTATAATTAGGGAAAACATGCTTTTTGGTTGAACAGATGGGTAGTATGGGAATTTAAGTAACTGCTCCAAATCTCACCCTTAATCAAAATAATGTTAAAGACACAATGTAATTACAATCATAGAGGAGTTAAAGCCCAGGGCCAATGACTTCTCACTTTTTAACTTATAAAATAGAAACATAAGAATTTCTGATATGTAACCTGAAAAAATGTTTTCATCCTCACTTAAAAAAGAGGAGAATAACCTTGCTTAGACTTAATTCCTGTACATGTTATTTGGGTGTCATCTCTTCCATCTACTCAGGAATCTCCTCTCATTTCTAACATCATTTCACTTCGTAGGCACTTTTGAACTAGTATTTAAATAAACTCTGTGTCTCCCATCATAAAAGTATAGAACAAAAAACTTCTCCAGATTCCACGTCTTCCTTCAGCTCCCAGTCCATCTCTCTCCATCTGTCTTCCCCTTCAGAAACACACTTCCTGCCATTCTTGTATCAAGATATTCTTCTTCCTGTAATTCTTTTAAAAACCCATCACAATCTGGCTTCAATCCCCACAACTCCACCAAAATCAACTCCAGGATTTTTTCATGATTAGAAAGAGCAACTTTATATTAAATTCAAGTGACACTTTTCAATATTGACCTTTGCTATATTTGATCCTATTAACTTCATATTCTTTCATCCAAGGCTTGCTGTCTTGCCTCTGAACATACCCCTCTTTTCAGGTTTCCAGTTACTCCTCTGACTTCTCTCATTTAATATTTTTTTGTGAAGTTTCCTTTTGCTTTCTCTAAAATGTTGGTGTTCCTAAGGATTCTGTCTTAGGCCCTCTTTTCTTTCTCTACACAGTTGTATTCAGTAATCTCATCTACTCCTATGACTTCAATTCCACCCTATACAGCAGGTCCTCAAATAACATTCTTGCATTCAATGTTCTTTTTGGTTATAAAGTTGATGAGAAAAAAAAAAATTTCTGGCTAGGTCCACCATCTGTATGGAATTTCCACATTCTCCCCATGTCTGTGTGGGCTTTCTTCAGATACTCTGGTAACTTCCAAAAATGTACATGTCATGTCTAAATTGTCCCAATCTGAATGAGTGTGTGAGTGTGTGTGAATGTGTGTGTATACCTTGCAATGGGATGGTGTCCTGTCCAGGGTTGGTGGTCACCTTGCACCCTGAGCTACCAGGATAGGCTCTAGCCACCCTCAACTCTGGGTAAATAATTACATTTCTTTTTTTATTAATCATTCTTAAGTATGTATAGCTCACATTTATTTCGATGTTTACCATTAGTGTTTTGGTCTTTAAGTTTGGTAAAGTTTTTGTGAACAGAATTAAACAGAACACAGGAACGTAACACTTGTTTATATAAATTAGCTTGTGGTAAAATGGGTTTTTTACACATTGTTTTGCTTAAAATTGCAGTTTTCAATAACCTATCAACAATGTTGTAAGACCTTGCTGTTGTCTGATTAATCTAAACTTACTTCCCTCTCATTTATCTTTCCTGAACTTTATTTATTAGCAGATAGGCTTACTCAATGGCTCACTCAATACCTCTGAATTTTCTGCATGCACATGAAACTGAACATAGAAAAAAAAACAGATCCTTATCAACTTATGCAAACCTGCTCCTCCCCAGTACCCTATAACATCAGTTGCCACTTGTTTAAATTAGAATCCAGGAAATTATCTTCACTAAGTCATAAGTAATAAGTCATGTGTTGTTTAACAATGGGCCTACATCCTGAGAAACGTGTTGTTAAATGATTTCACCATTGTATGAACATTGAGTGTACTTACACCAATCTAGATAGTATAATCTGGTACACACTTAGGCCATATGGTAGAGTCTATTGCTCTTAGGTTACAAACCTGTACAGCCTGTTACTGTACCGAATACTACGGGTAATTGAAACACAATGGTATTTGTGTATCTAAACATAGAAAGTACAGTAAAAATATGGCATTATAATCTTATGGGACTACAATTGTACATGTGCTCCATCATTGACCAAAATGTCACTATGTGGGTTCGTGACTGTATATCAGTCACAGAATCCAATCACTTATCTCTCCACTTCTTTCTATCTTTGCTACTTCCCTTGGTGAGACCATCACCATTTCTCTTTAGTACAGATCCTTGCAAAGGAAAAAAAAACTTACGTCCTCTCTGCTTTTCATCTTGCTTTTTTTAGTTCATTCTTCACGCTCAGCTGGCATGACTTTCTTAGAACAGAATTAAAACCATATCTCTTTTCTGTTTCTTACTCTTCAATGGCCTCCCCTTTTCCTTAGGAAAAAGTTTAATCTTATCAAAATTTACAACATTTTTCATGAATCAATTAAAGCTTACTTCCATTTTAATTTCTGATCAATTTTCAATTCTATGCTCAAAAAATATAAAGCATCTTTCAATCATGTGCCACTTAGTATGTCTATGACAGGATTATGCTTGGGCATCTCTTCTCTCTTTTTGATAAATAAACTCTTATTCATAATTCTGGTATTAAGTTTAATAATAATGTTTTCAGGAACTCTTCTCTTAATCTCAAGTTTGAGTTAAATACCTCTGTTTTGTGTCACTACCACTTGTCAAATAACCTACAACATTATTTCATGTTTACTTGCCCTTATTTTCTTCTAGCATGTAAATTCTGTGATAAAAAGGTCATTTCTTTTTACTCACCATTGCATCAGCAGCACCTAGAAGAATGACTAACACATAGTAGGTATTAAACAGTTTTACATGAATGATTGATAAATAAATATGCTTTGATCCTCTACTAAACTTTAAAATTTTTTGAAGGTAGAGATCATTCCAATATTATTTTTAATTCCAGAAAATGCTCCCAGTATATGTTTAGTAAATGCTTCTTTTTATATTATTCCTATTCTTTTAAATTTGTTAAGGTCTATTTCATGGCAAAAAAATATAGCCTATCTCAGTGAATGATCTCTGTGTGTTTAAGAAAAATAAGTATTCTGCTGTTTTTAGATGAAGTAGTCAATAAAATGCCAATTACATCCAGATGATTAATAATGCTGTTCGGTTCAACTATGTCCTTACTGATTTTCTGCCTACTTGGTCTGCGAATTACTGATAGAGGCATGTTAAAGTCTCCAACTATACTCGTAGATTTGTTCATTTCTTATTGCAGTTCTGTCAGTTATTGCCTCACATACTGTGATGCTGTGCTGTTAGGCACATTAAGGATTGTTAAGTCTTCCTGGAAAATTGACCTCCATATCATTATGTAATGCTCTTCTTGAGCTCTGATAATTTTGCTTGCTCTGAAGTCTATTTAATCTGAAATTAATACAACTATTCCAGGTTTCTTTTGACTAGTGATGATATGGTATATCTTTCTCTATAGCTTCACTTTTGATCTATCTGTGTTTTTATATTTAAATTGAGCTTCTCATAGACAACATATTTGTTGGGTCCTGTTTTATTTACTCTGTTAGTATCTGTCTTTTAAGTGGTTTATTTAGACTTATTTATAGTTAGTGATTACTGAGACAGTTGGATTAATATCTACCATGTTTGCTACTGTATTCTATTCATTGCATTTATTTTGCTTCCTTTTTATCTTTCTACTCTTTTTTTTTTGCCCTCTTTGACTTTAATCAAACATTTGATGTAATTCCATTCTTTTTCTCTCTCCTTCTCTCTCTTTTGCTTTCTCTTACTCCATTCCTACCTCTCTCTCTCTCTCTCTCTTTCTCCGTAATAATTATATATTTCAGAAATTTTAGTGGTTACTCTGCAGTTAGCAATATATATTTACAGCTAATCTAAGTTTATTTTCAAATAACAATATACTATTTCATGAGTATTGTAGGCATGTTATAAGTCAGTATTCTCAATTCCTTTTTCCCATCCTTTATCACGATGCTATATTCATTTATCTATAATCTATAATCACCCAATACAGTGTTGCTATTACTTTGAACAAGTAGTTATCTATTAGATCAATTAATAAGAAAAATATTTTATTTTACATATATTTATCTTTTTATTTCTTGACTAATTTCCTTATTTCTTTATAGATCTAAGTTTCTGACCTATATTATTTAGTTATCTCTAAAAAACTTCTTAACCATTTCTTGCAAAGCAGATCTACTAGTTACAAATTCCCTCAATTTTTGTTTATCTGAGAAAGTCTTTATTTTTCTTTCACTTTTGAAGAATAATTTCACCGGATAGAGAATTCAAGACTGGTAGTTTTTCTTTTCAACACTTAAAATTTCAGTCCACTCTTTTCTTGCTTGCATTGCGTCTAAAGAGAAGTGTGATATCACTCTTATCCTTGCTTCTCTGTAGGTAAGTTGTTTATTCCTCTGGCTTCTTTCAGCTTTTTCTCTGTCTTTGATCTTCTGCAGTTTGAAAATGATGAGCCTAGCTCCTGTATCGGACATAGCATGTTGGTTTGCTTGTTAAGCACAGAGCTGGGGGGCAGGGGTGGACCCTAGTGGGCTGGACACATATCCTGAGTAGTGGCATGAGCCGTCAGGCAGTTACTCGGGTTTCCACTGACCCTACTATTATCCCATGACCAAGGGAGTGCAATATTAAATAGCAAGTAAAAACACAAAACAGCATGACAAATCAAGAAAGAAGATCGCAGAAGGAAAAAAAAAAACAGTTTTATATTTTTAATAACTTTAGTAGTGCTTTTCCCTTGTTATTTGAACTAAGAACTCCTTGTTTAATTTTACGAGGAGCTGCCCAAACATGTATCCAATGCTATTTTGGGTCATAGAGTAGATGTATATTTGTCTTTTGTAGATAATACCAAACAGTTTTCCAAAGAAATTTTGCCATTTTCTACTTCCATCAGGAATTTCTGAGTTCCAGATGTTCCAAACCCTTGCTGACACTTGATTTTTTTCGGGGTTTTAAATTTTAGCATAATGACTACACACAATGAGTTGGTTTTCAGAGTTATTTTAGTCTGGTTGCAGTTAGCATTTCTTTGATGATTAATGATGTTGAATACGTTTTCATATGCTTTGTTGCCATTTAGACTTCATCTAAGAAGTACCCATTTAACACTTTTGCTCATAATTAAATTGTCTTTTACTTATTGATTTTGTAATGTTCTTTATATATTCTGAATGCAAGTCCTTTATCAGAAATGTGTATTATAAGTACCTTCTACCAGCCTGTGGTATGCTTTTTTGCTCTCTGAGTGGTATCTCTTGATAAGCAAAATTTGTTAATATTCATCAATTTTGTTTCCTTATGGTTGTGTTTTGTGTCCTATTTAAAACATCTTTGCTTTCCTAACATCTGAGATTGATCACTAATTTTTACGTATGGTGTGAAATAGAAATCAGGCTGAATTTTTTTCTATATGCCATCCAGTTGATCTGGTATCATTTTTGAAAAGGCTCTCTTTTTCTCCGCTGAATTGGAGTGTCATGTGGATCTGCTTTTAAGTCCTTTCTTTTCTTTGATCTATGTATCTATTCCTTCATCAATACGCCTTAATTGCTGACAATTTATAGTAAAACTTGACATCTGTTAGTGCAGCTCCTCAATTTCGTTCTTGTTCTTTCAGATATTTTTGTATCCTCAATTCCTTATATTTTCATATAAAATTTAAAATAATCCTATCAGTTCCACTGAGGAAAAATCTCCTGTGATTTTTTTATCGGAATTACATTATATATTTAAGTTATTTAAGGGTAAAAGACATCTTAACAAAATAAGTCACCTAATCTGTGATGACACTATTCTCCATTTATTTTGGCCCTATGGAATTTCTGTCAGCAATATTTTGTAATTTTAATGTACAGGTAATGGACACTTTCGTTCCAAATTACTTCTTTTGTTTCCACATTCCAAATTACTTCTTAAGTTAAATTTCAATATACACATTTTATATTTCTCTTTCCTAAATAAAATTTACATGTGACTCACTGCACTTGGCAAATATGTCACAGTACTAATAATGATATACAAATTCAGTTCCTAAGCATTACAAATGGGATTTATTGCTGTAAATTGAGATTTGAGGCTGTATCTGCATGTAAGATCAATTAATCATGTCAAATTATTATTTAAAATCAGTGAATGTATTATTTGAACCAAAGAGCCAGAAGGGGCAATTACTTTATTTCAAAGATCTTTTGTATAATCTCAGGTAGGAAACAGTAACAAACAGATCTTGAGCTAGTTCTAGATATGAAATGAGCACACAAACACACACACACACACACACACACACTCAGCAGTTCTCAAAAATAATCTGCAGCAAAGTTAAAATATAATTAATTTTTGCCAAGCCAACCCTAAGAATAAATATCTCTCAACAAGTTGCAATGCATGCACATACAACACCTGAAACACGGCTGATCTAAGAGCTACTAGACTTGAGGTGGACAAAAATAAGATGACCTTGCCAAAGAGAAACAGGGAAAAAAGTACACACTGAAGGAAAGCAACCTAATCATATAATTTTTGTCACACTGTATTTGGATTATGGAAAAGTGAATGACTAGACTCAATTCAAATAAAAGACCAACAATGAGAAAATGAATTCTTTGAGTTGACTAATAGTAATAATGATAATACAGTTGGCCGTTTGTATCAACAGGTTCCACATCTGTGGATTCACCCAACAGCAAATCAAAAGTATTTGAAAAATCTTTGGACTTAGAAGCAAAGAGAAAGTGTTGAAAAACAATAAACCGTAACACAACAATAAAAAATAATATTGTAAAAAGCAATACAGTATAACAACTATTAATAGAGCATTTATATTTTTAGGTACTATCAATAATCTAAAAATAATTAAAATATATGGAGGAATTTGAATAGGTAATATGCAAATACTATGCCATTTTATATAAGGGACTTGAGCATCGATAGATTTTGGTATCCTCAGAGGTCCTAACACCAGTCCTCCATGGATACCAAGGCCCAACTGTAATTTTATTATTTTTTCAGGCATTATTCTAAATACTTGACATACATTAGCTCATTTAATCTTCAAAGTATCTGCATGAGGCATGTGTTATTATTGTTACAGTGCTAGAGATATGACTGAAGCCAGAAAGCTGACTTGGGAGGCTATGCTCTGAAAAGGGGAGAGTACCTAAAATATAAGGTGAGAAACCTCAAGTTCAAACATTAATTGAATAATGCAAAATTAAACAAAGAGATATAATGTACGCGTATCTTTTTTAAAATTGTACTTTAGGTTCTGGGGTACATGTGCAGATCGTGCAGGATTGTTGCATAGGTACACACATGGCAATGTGGTTTGCTGCCTCCAACTCACCGTCACCTACATCTGGCATTTCTCCCCATGTTATCCGTCCCCGAACTCCCCACCCCACCACTATCCCTCCCTTGGCCCCCCTGCAACAGACCCCAGTTTGTGATGCTCCACTCCCTGTGTCCATGTGTTCTCACGGTTCAACACCCAACTATGAGTGAGAACGGCAGTGTTTGATTTTCTGTTCTTGTGTCAGTTTGCTGAGAATGATGGTTTCCAGATTCATCCATGTCTCTACAAAGGACATGAACTCACTGTTTTTTATGGCTGCATAGTATTCCATGATGTATATGTGCCACATTTTCCTTGTCCAGTCTATCATCAATGGGCATTTGGGTTGATTCCACGTCTTTGCTATTGTAAACAGGGCCACTGTTTACAATATGAACATATGTGTGCCTGTGTCTTTATAATAGAATGATTTATAATCCTTTGGATATATACCCAGTAATGGGATTGCTCGGTCAAATGGAATTTCTATTTCTAGGTCCTTGAGGAAGTGCCACACTGTCTTCCACAATGGTTAAGCTAGTTCACACTCCCACCAACAGTGTAAAAGTGTTCCTATTTCTCCATATCCTCTCCAGCATGTATCTCCAGATTTTTTAATGATCTCCATTCTAACTGGTGTGAGGTGGTATCTCAATGTGGTTTTGATTTGCATTTCTCTAATAATCAGTGATGATGAGCATTTTTCATATGTTTATTGGTCTCATACATGTCTTCTTTTGAAAAGTGTCTGTTCATATCCTTCTCCCACTTTTGGATGGGTTTGTTTGTTTTTTTTCTTGTAAATCTGTTTTAGTTCTTTGTAGACTCTGGGTATTAGCCTTTTGTCAGATGGATAGATTGCAAAAATATTTGTCCATTCTGTTGGTTGCCGGTTCACTCTAATGATTGTTTCTTTTGCTGTGCAGAAGCTGTGGGGTTTGATTAGGTCCCATTTGTCTCTTTTGGCTTTTGTTGCCAATGCTTTTGATGTTTTAGTCATGAAGTCCTTGCCTATGCCTATGTCCTGAATGGTTTTGCCTAGATTTTCTTCTAGGGTTTTTATGGTATTAGGTCTTATGTTTAAGTCTTTAATCCATCTGGAGTTAATTTTAGTGTAAGGTGTCAGGAAGGGATCCAGTTTCTGCTTTCTGCACATGGCTAGCCAGCTTTCCCAACACCATTTATTAAACAGGGAATACTTTCCCCATTGCTTGTTTTTGTCAGGTTTGCCAAAGATCAGATGACTGTAGGTGTGTGGTGTTGCTTCCAAGGCCTCTGTTCTGTTCCATTGGTCTATATCTCTGTTTTGGTACCAGTACCATGCTGTTTTGATTACTGTAGCTTTGTAGTATAGTTTGAAATCAGGTAGTGTGATGCCTCCAGATTTGTTCTTTTTGCTTAGGATTGTCTTGGCTATGCGGGCTCTCTTTTGGTTCCATATGAAGCTTAAGGTGGTTTTTTCCAGTTCTGTGAAGAAGGTAATTGGTAGTTTGATGGGGATAGTATTGAATCTATAAATTACTTTGGGCAGTATGGCCATTGTCACGATATTGATTCTTCCTAACCATGATCATGGAATATTTCTCCATATGTTTGTGTCCTCTCTTATTTCCTTGAGCAGTGGTTTGTAGTTCTCCTTGAAGAGGTCCTTTACATCCTTTGTTAGTTGTATTCCTAGGTATTTTATTCCCTTTGTAGCAATTGTGAATGGCAGTTTGTTCTTGATTTTGCACTCCTTAAGTCTGTTATTGGGGTATAGAAATGCTTGTGATTTCTGCATATTGATTTTGTATCCTGAGACTTTGCTGAATTTGCTTATGAGTTTAAGGAGATTTTGGGCTGAGATGATAGGGTCTTATAAATATACAATCACGTCATCTGCAAATAGAGACAATTTGACTTCCTCCTTTCCTAATTGAATACCCTGCATTTTTTTTTTTTTTTTTTTTGCCTAATTGCACTGGCTATAACCAATACTATATTGAATAGGAGTGGTGACACAGGGCATCCATTACTAGTGCCAGATTTCAGAAGGAATGCTTTCAGTTTTTGCCTATTCGGGATAATATTGGCTGTAGGTTTGTTGTAAATAGCTTTCATTATTTTGAGATATATTTCTTCGATACCCAGTTTATTGAGAGTTTTTAGCATAAAGTGCTGTTGAATTTTGTTGAAGGCCTTCTCTGCTGTGTTTTTTGTCTTTGGTTCTGTCCATGTGGTGGATTACGTTTATAGACCTGCAATGTTGAACCAGCCTTGCATCCCTGGAATGAAGCCTACCTGATCGTGATGGATAAGCTTTTTGATGTGCTGTTGCAATCAGTGTGCCAGTATTTTATTGAGGATTTTTGCATCTATGTTCATCATGGAAATTGGCCTTCATCATGGAAGTTTTCTTTTTTTGTTGACTCTCTGCCTGGCTTTGGTATCAGGATGATGTTGATCTCACAAAATGATTTGGGAAGGATTCCCTCTTTTTGTATTGTTTGGAATAATTTCAGAAGGAATGGTACCAGCTCTTCTTTGTATGTCTGGTAGAATTCAGCTGTGAACCCACCTGGACCTGGACTTTTTGTTGGTTCGTAGGCTATTAATTGCTGCCTCAACTTCAGCCCTTGTTATTGGTCTGTTCAAGGTTTCAATTTCTTCCTGGTTTAGGCTTGGGAGGGTGCAAGTGTTCAGGAATTTATCCATTTCTTCTGGGTTTACTAGCTTATGTGCATAGGGTTGTTTGTAGTAATCTCTCATTGTAGTTTGTATTTTTGTAGAGTCAGTGGTGATATCCCCTTTATAATTTTTATTGCATCTATTTGATTCTTCTTTCTTTTCTTTTTTATTAATCTGGCTATGGGTCTATTTTGTTTATCTTTTTTAAAAAAACAGCTCCTGGATTTATTGATTTTTTTAAGGATTTTTTTGTGTTTCTATCTCCTTCAGGTCTCCTCTGATCTTAGCTATTTTTTGTCTTCCCCTAGCTTTTGAGTTTTTTTGATCTTGCTCTTCTAGCTCTCTCAATTTTGATGATAGAGTGTTGATTTTAGATCTGTCCTTGCTTCTCTGGTGGGCATTTATTGCTACTATAAATTTCCCTCTAGACACTGCTTTAAATGTGTCCCAGAGACTCTGGTATGTTATGTCTTTCTTCTCATTGGTTTCAAAGAACATCTTTATTTCTGCCTTCATTTCACTGTTTATCCAGTCAACATTCAGGAGCCAGTTCAGTTTTCATGAAGTTGTGCAGTTCTGAGTTAGTTTCTTAATTCTGAGTTCTAATTTGATTGCACTTGTTCTGAGAGACTGTTATGATTTCCATCCCTTTGCATTTGCTGAGAAGTGAATTACTTCTAATTATGTGATCTGTTTTAGGGTGGGTGACATGCCATGCTAACAAGAATGTATATTCTGTGGATTTGGGGTGGAGATTTCTGTAGATGTCTATCAGGTCAGATTGGTCCAGATCTGATTTCAAGTCCTGGATATCTTTGTTAATTTTCTGTCTCTTGATCTGCCCAATATTGACAGTGGAGTGTTAAAGTCTCCCACTATTATTGTGTGGGAGTCTTAGTCTCTTTGTAGGTCATTAAGAACTTGCTTTATGTACCTGTGTGCTCCCGTATTGGGTGCATATATATTTAGGATAGTTAGCTCTTCTTGATGCATTGATCCTTTTACCATTATGTAATGCCCTTCTTTGTCTCTTTTGATCTTTGTTGGTTTAAAGTCCATTTTATCAGAGACTAGGATTGCAACTCTGCTATTTTTTGCTCTCCATTTGCTTGATAAATCTTCCTCCTTCCCTTTATTTTTAGCCTATGTGTGTCTGTGCACATGAGATGGGTTTCCTGAATACAGCACACTGATGGGTTTTAACCTTTTATCCAATTTGCCAGTCTGTGTCTTTTGATTGAGGCATTTAGTCCACTTACATTTATGGTTAATATTGTTATGTGTGAATTTGATCCTGCCATTTTGATGGTAGCTGGATGTTTTGCCCATTAGTTGATGCATTTTCTTCATTGTGTCAATGGTCTTTACCATTTGCTGCATTTTTGGAGTGGCTGGTGCTGGTTTTCCTTTCCTTGTTTAGTGCTTCCTCCAGGAGATCTTATAAAGCAGGCCTGGTGGTGATGAAGTCTCTCAGCAATTCCTTGTTCATAAAGGATTTTCTTTCTCCTTCACTTATCAAGCTTAGTTTGGCTGGATATGAAATTCTAGGTTGAAAGTTCTTTTCCTTAAGGATGTTGAATATTGGCCCCCACTCTCTTCTGGCTGGTAGGGTTTCTGTGGAGAGATATGCTGTGAGTCTGATGGGCTTACTTTGTGGGTAACCCGACCTTCCTCTCTGGCTGCCCTTAGCATTTTTTCCTTCAATTCAACCTTGGTGAATCTGATTATTATGTGCCTTGTGGTTGCTCTTCTTGAGGAATATCTTTGTGGTGTTGTCTGTATTTCTTGGACTTGAATGTTGGCCTGCCTTGTTAGGTTGGGGATGTTCTCCTGGATAATATCCTGAAGAGTGGTTCCCAGCTTGGATTCATTCTCTCTGTCACATTCAGGTACACCTATCAAATGTAGATTAGGTCTTTTCACATAATCCCATATTTCTTGAAGGCTTTGTTGATTTCTTTTCACCCTTTTTTCTCTATCTTGCCTTCTCATTTGATTTCATTGAATTCATCTTCAATCTCTAATATCCTTTCTTCTGCTTGGTCATTTCAGCTATTGAAACTTGTGTATGCTTCGAAAGTTCTCGTGCTGTGTTTTTCAGCTGCATCAAGTCGTTTATATTCTTCTCTAAGCTGTTTATTCTAGTTAGCATCTCATTTAACCTTTCTTCTAGGTTCTTAGTTTCTTTGCAACGAGTTAGCACATGTTCTTTTAGCTCTGAGAAGTTTGTCATTACCCACCTTCTGAAGCCTGTTTTTGTCAATTCATCATATTCATTCTCCATCCATCTTTGATCCCTAGCTGATGAGGAGTTGTGATCCCTTGGAGGAGGAGAGGCATTCTGGCTTTTGGTTTTTTCATCCGTTTTGCACTAGTTTCTTCCCATCTTAGTGGGTTTATCTACCTGTGGTCTTTGTAGCTGGTGACTTTCAGATGGAGTCCCTGAGTGGACGTCCTTTTTGTTGATGTTGAAGCTATTTCATTCTGCTTCTTAGTTTTCCTTCTAACAAGCCCCTCTGCTGCAGGATGGCTGGAGGTCAGCTCCCGACCCCACTTGCCTGGGTATCACCTGTGGGGGCTGCAGAAGAGCAAGGGTTGCCTCCAGTTTCTTCCTCTGCTATCCTGGTCCCAGAAGGGTATTCGCCAGATGTCGGCCTGAGCTCTCCTTTATGAAGTGTCTCTTTGGGTATAAGAGGATCGGGGAGTTGCTTGAGGAGACAGTCTCTCCCTTATTGGAGCTCAGTTGCTGTGCTGAAGCTCCATTGTTCCATGCAGAGCTGCTGGGCAGGTACCTTTAAGTCTGCTGCAGCTGATCTCATAACCACTTCTTTTTCCAGGTGCTCTGTCCTAGGAAAGGCAGCATTATTTATAAGTTTCTGTTGTGCTGCTGATTTTTTTCATAGATGCCCTGCCCCGCATGGAGTGGTCTATTCACAGTCTGCCAGCAGAGGTGTTGCTGAGCTGCCACTGGCTCTGCCCAGCTCCTGTGTGAACTGCCTCAGTAGTGGCGGACTGTCTCAGTACTGCAGAAGCCCTTCTGCCCACTGAGCTGGACCATCCTGGGTCCAGCTGCACTTGCTGCAAAATTCTCAATCCAGAGCATTTCAGATTGCTTGTTTTGTGGGGGTTGTACCCGCTGAGCCAGATAGCCTGGCTCCCTGTCTCTGCCCCCTCCTTTTCAGTTGAATGGGCAGCTCTGTCTCCCAGGCATTCCAGGTGCCAGTAGAAAGGGCCACCCAGACTTGTGTGAGTTTCTGTGTGCTGACCTGGCACTGGCTGAAACTGCCATGCTGAAAACTCGTGGCACTTTTTGGCCTGGGAGTCTCCTGGTCTGTGGGCAGTGAAAACTTGTTTGGAAATACGGTGATCACTCACCCTCTGCACTGTTCTTGCTGAGAACTGCATTCTGGAGCTGTTCCTATTTGGCCATCTTGGATGCTCCCTCTTTTTTTTTTTTTTTTTTTTTTTTTTTTTTTTTGAGACAGGGTCTCCATCTGTCACCCTGGCTGGAGTGCAGGGGTGCAAACATGGCTCACTGTACTCTCGACCTCCTGGGCTCAAATGATCCTCTTGCCTCAGCCTCCTGAGAAGCTAAAACCACTGGCACATGCCACTACATCTGGCTAATTTTTTAATTTTTATGTAAAGATGAGATCTCAGCATCTTGTCCAGGCTGGTCTTGAACCTCGACTTCTGCCTTTGCCTCTCAAAGTGAGGGGATTACAGGCATAAGCCACCACAACTGCTCTACAACCCATTCTTTCTTACAACCAGAATTTATTTGGTATTTTCCCCTTATCTCTCAATTTATCCAAATCTTTGCACAAATCTTATGTATGTTTAAGTCAAACATTCTCTACAAAACCTTATCTCACATTGATATTCACTAGGATAGTATTTTATTTTTAGATTATTTAAGGATAAAAGACATCTTAACAAAATAAGTCTCCTAATCTGTGACTTCAAAATGTTTGTGTGGCATTTAAGGCCATAGCCCTTAAATGAACTAGAAATTTGCTTTCAGAATAATCAACTTAGTAACAAGGAAAATTCCCATTTGCGTTTTTATTAAAAATGATCATTATCTTCATGGGTACTCTGGCAAAGTTTTATGGCTAATGAAAGAAAACAGCTTCAGACAAGAAGGAATTCCATTTAGACAGTAATGTTTTGCATTGCTTCTTTGATGGTTTCAAGAAGAGGAGACAAAATTAAAGTCTATATATATCTTAAACTTCCTTTCTTCCTTGATGGTAAGCAGACATACTGTATGAAGTCTATCTCAAAATCTGACTTTAGAATTACTTTGATAAACAAAATTACTCAAGTCATATCTGTGCCTTTCCACTCATTAAGGGAAGGATGAGGTGGGCAAATATAAAAAGATGGAATAAGTAAGAGATTTCACTGTTGGGTAAATGTTATTAAAGGAAAAGTGAAGTCTGATTTATTTTCCAAATTTTGAACACCAAACATAAGGTATCTCTTGAAAAGCTACCCAAAGCACCAAAATATCAGAGATAAGAGTTCATTGTATCATAAAAAGTAAAAATATGGCCTCACCTTTGTCATCGCCTCTCCTTCTTTTTCCTCATCATCCCAACTACAATAAAAGGAACAAAGTAAATATAAGTATGAGGCTGGACTTGCTAGTTTGACTGTATTTACACTAAGACTGTTAACATGGTCCACAGCGAATCAGCCCTCACCAAGACTCTAGTAAAGACCAGCATTGTATTTTCTGTGGTCAGGGCATGAAGTATTGATTATTATGGGATGAATTGTGTTCCCCTAAATTAATATGTTGCTTTCATAACTATCAGTACCTCAAAATATGGCTTTCTTTGGAGATGGGGTCTTTAAAGAGGTAATTAAGTTAATATGGAGTCATTAGGGTGGTGCCTAATCCAATATGACCTATATTCTTACAAGATGAGGACATCTGGATACAGCCACACAGAGATGGAAGAGCACAGGAAGACACAGGTAGAAGATGGCCATCTACAAGCCAAGGAGCGAGACTTCAGAATAAACCAAGTCTGCCGACACCTTGATCTCAGACGTTTTTCTCTAGAATTGTGGTGTACTACCTACCCTATGGCAGCCCTAGCAAACTAATACATAGCTGTTGGTATAAAGAGAGCCAATCTTATATCTGAGGAGAAGTAGGTTTTAAATAAAATTTGGGTCCCAAAATTCAGAACAAAAACATTGAACAAAATAATTCTAGTATTAGCAACATTCCATTGTATCAAGGTTATCAGGAAAAGCTGTCTGAAGGGCCAGAGTCCAGGTTTATGACCTAGGCAGATAACCATGTGCTAAAGTGCAGATCGTAATTTTTTCTTCCTAATGAACATGAGGAGGCAGAAAAATCAATCAATATATATCTAACTCTTAGCTCATAGAATTCGCCCTTTTTGTCCTTTACTGTTTAAAAAGGTATTGAATATACACCTAGATATTGGTATAAAACATATGATTCAAACTGTCAATCTTAAGTCATGAGGCTTAATCATTTAAAATTCGAAAGTACATAATTTTGGCTGACATTCAGTAGATTTGAATCCTGAATCTGAAACCGTTACCAATCAGTTGGTTTTTTCCTGTTTAAGATTCTCAATGTAAAGAGGAACATAGGGTCCTGTTGTCTTATCTCTTCTCAGTAACTTCAATGGCAGTATTTGTGGCTATTCCTTCCCTTCCATATGTAGGCTATTGATTGTTTAATTCAACAAATATTGCCTGACTGAGAAACTTTGGCAAGTGTAATTGATAGAGCAGGAGCAGGCACGCACTCATGCTCATGGGCATGCACTCACCCCTCATGATTGTCAAGTTTTCAGGGAAAGTCAAGAACATTCACAAGAACATCAGGCATCTACCTAAGGAATCAAAGTCACCTCCTAGTTATGACCTTTAGTCACATTTCAGGAGTTATATTCCTTCTTGTCATTTCTGGTTGAGCTTCCCATAACAAAGAAACATATCCTTTGCACAAGCTGCCATATTGTTCAAGAATTCAATATTTCTTTTAAGATTGAATTCAGCTGAAATAAATACCTGCTGGCTTTAATGTGATTGGAATTCACTTAAATCACCTGTCAACAAAGTCTAAATTTTGTTTTTGTTTCAGTGTAATAGCTTTTACTAAGATTTCTCCACTAAACCTGTGTTATCTTGTTTCACATTTTGTTGTGTAAATAAATTTGTCATTTTGATTTGATGTTGCCTCTCAGTAATTGTTTATGTAACTGGCATGCTTTTCCCCAAAGAATTTTCATATTACAGCGTTAAGATTGAATGGACTGGACTATCAGCTAATCAACCACTCCTTAAGCTTTGTAACAAGAAAATACACAAATACATAATTATTTATTATTTCATCCAGCAAACTCTTAATGAGAACCTGCCATATACCAAGTATTGTGCTAGACTCTAGGGATTCAACAGTTAACTAATAGATATATATCAGCCTTCATGGAGTTTAAATATTGTTGAGAATCCAGAAAGAAGTAAAATATTGCCAAAAATGTGGAACGTATGTTATGGAAATAAAAGTATAAATTCATAAAGCCAAATATTATGTTTGCTGTAAAACTAGTTGCACTGTCAAAACAAATATGATGATAAATTAAATGGCTGGCAACTATAAAAGAGTTAAACAAATTTTGGAATATCCAAACTGTGGCATATTCTGCAGCCAATAAAAACATGATCTAAAATGTCATAACTCAAAAAGCTGTTCTGAGTATATGTTCATACATTAAAGAATAAAGCAAGTTGAAATCACAATGCTCATATCAAAGTTGCCTTGCCTCAGTCAGTCAAGGTATCATGAAAAATCTAGTGGAAATAGGAGGAAAATATATGAATACGAATCACTGAGAATCACTCATGATGTGACTAAACTGAGAAAAAGCAGTGAAATGAGTGGTCAGGTGACTGGAAAAACATCAGCTGTTTTGCTTTAAAACAACTGCCATTCCCAGTGATGCTTAGTACTTTTACTAAGGCTATTGATTGTTTAATTCAACAAATATTGCCTGACTGCCTGAGAAACTTTGGCAAGTGTAATTGATAGAGCAGGAAAAGGCATGCACTCAGGCTCATGGGCATGCACTCACCCCTCATGATTGTCACGTTTTAAACAACTGGTTTAAATTCCTCTGAAACTGATAAGGTTAGAGAAACATTAAGAGGCTTTCCTATTTATTCATACTCTCAAAACTTTGCAGTAAGCATAAGCCCCTATGATTTTATTTGAATTGAGATATTATGTACATACAATAAGATGAATCTTTAATAAATATGTACACTCATGTGACCTACACCCCACTCAAGCTATAGAACATTTCTTTCACCTCAGACAATTCTTTCACAATCCCTTCTAGGCAAAGTCCTGAACTTCTAGAGGCAACCATTATTCTATCCAACACCATAAGTTGGTTTTACTGGTTCATAAGCTTCACAAAAATTGAATCACTTGGTTTGTACTTTTTTTCTGTCTGCTTGTTTCCCTCAACATAGCATTTCTGGCATTCTTCTATGTTGTGTGTATACATAGCTCACTTTCTTTGTTGCCGAAGCACATTCTGTTACATAATTATAGCAGAATTAATTTACTCTTTTTTTAATTTTTTAATTATTGTGGGTACATAATGGGGTACATAAAACACTTTGATACAGACATGCAATGTGTAATCATCACATCATGGTAAATGGTGTACCCATCCCCTCAAGTACTGATCCTTTGTGTTGCAAACAATCAAATTATATTTTTAGTTATTTTTAAATATTCAATTAAGCTACTATTGACTATAGCCGCTTTGTTTTGCTATCAAATACCAGGTCTTATTCATTCTTTCTAACTACTTCTTGTACCCATTAACCATCCCCACTTCTTCTCCACCACTTACTACCTTTCCCAGCCTCTGGTAGTCAACCTTCTACTCTCTGTCTCCATGAGTTCAATTATTTTAATTTTTGGCTTTCACAAATAAGTGAAAATAGGATACATTTGTCTTTTTGTGCTTGGCTTATTTCACTTAACATAATGACCTCCAGTTCCATTCATGTTCTTGTAAATGACAGAATTTCATTCTTTCTGTGGCTGAATAACACTTCACTGTGTATAATACCACATTTTCTTAATCCATTCATCCATTGATGGATGCTAAGATTGCTTCCAAATCTTGGCTATTATTAATAGTGCTGCAACAAACATGGGAATGCAGATATCCATTCAATATACTGATTTCCTTTCTTTGGGGTATATACCTAGCAGTGGGCTTGTTGGATCATAACTTTATTTTTAGTTATTTGAGAAACCTCCAAACTGTTCTTCATAATGGTTGTATCAATTTACATTCCCACCAATAGTATACAAGAGTTCCCTTTTCTCTACATCTTTACCAACATTTGTCATTCCTTGTTTTTGGATAAAAGTCGTTTTACCTGAGGTGAGATAATAGCTTATTGTAGTTTTGATTTGCATTTCTCTGGTGATCAGCAATGTTGAGCAACTTTTCATATAGCTGTTTGCCATTTGTATGTCTTATTTTGAGGAATGTATATTCTAATATTTTGCCCATTTTTAAGTTGGATTATTAGATTTCTTAATTGTTATTAACTCCTTGTATATTCTGGTTATTAATCCCTTGTCAGATGAATAATTGGCAGATATTTTCTCACATTCTGTGGGTTGCCTCTTCACTTTGTAATTGTTTACTTTGCTGTGCAGAAGCTCTTTAATTTAATGTGATCTCATTTGTCCATTTTTGTTTTCATTGCCTCTGCTAGTGGAGTATTGCTTAAGAAATTATTGCCCAGACAAATACACTGGAGAATTTCCCCAAAGCTTTCTTATAATAGTTTCATAGTTTGAGGTCTTAGGTTTAAGTCTTTAATACATTTTGATTGGATTTTTTGTGTATGGTGAGAGATAGGGGTCAAGTTTCATTCTTCTACATATGAATATCCAGTTTCTGTAGCATCATTTATTGAAGAGACTGCCTTTTACTCAATGTATGCTCTTGGCAACTTTGTCAAAAGAGTTGACTGTAGGTGTATAGATTTGTTTCTGGGTTACCTAGTCCTTTCCATTGATCTATGTGTCTTTTTCTTTTTCTTTTAATGCAAGTACCATGCTGTTTTGGTTTTAATATCTCTGTAGTATAGTTTGAAGTCAGGTAAGGTGATTCCTACAGATTTGTTCCTGTTCAGGATGTCTTTGGCTATTCTGGGTCTTTGTGGTTCCATATAAACTTTAGGATTTTTTTTTCTACTTCTGGTACCTTGATAGGAATTACACTGGATCTGTACATTGCTTTGGGCAGTATAAACATTTTACCAATATTGATTCTTCCAATCTTTAAAAAGGGAATGTCTTTCCATTTTTTGTGTGTCCTCTTCAATTTACAGTTTTTATTGTAGAACTTTTTCACTTATTTGGTTAATTCCTAAGTATTTAATTTTACTTGTGGCTACTGAAAATGGAATTACTTTTTTTTTTTTTTTTTTATTTCACACTGTTGGCATATAGAAATGCTAATAATTTTTGTATGTTGATTATATTTCCTGCAATTTTACTGAACTTGTTTGTTAGTTCAAATAGTTTTTTAGTGGAGTCTTTAGGTTTTTCCAAATAGATCATATCATGGCTCTGGGCACAGTGGCTCACACCTGTAATCTCAACACTCTGGGGGCCCAAGGCAGGCAGATCACAAGGTCAGGAGTCCAAGACCAACCTGGCCAATATGGTGAAACCCCATCTCTATTAAAATACACGCACACAAAATTAGCTGGGTGTGGTAGCCCACGCCTGTAGTCCCAGCTACTTAGCAGGCTAGGGCAGGATAATTGCTTGAACCTGGGAGGCAGAGATTGCAGTGAGTTGAGATCGCACCACTGTATTCCAGCCTGAACAGCAGAGTGACACTCCATCTCAAACAAACAAACAAAAAAAACATATCATTTGCAAACAAAGGTAATTTGACTTTTTTTTTTCCAATCAGGATGCTCTTAATTTCTTTCTCTTATCTGATTGCTCTAGCTAGGACTTCATGTGCTATGTTGAATAACAGTGGTGAAAGTTAATGTACTATGTTGAACAACAGTGGTGAAAGTGCACTTTCTTGTCATATTCCAGATCTTAGAGAAAACATTGTCTTTCAGTTTTTCCCCACTTAGTATGATACTAGCTGTGTTTCTGTTATATATAGCTTTTATTATGTTGAGGTATGTTTCTTCTTTACTCAGATTTTTGAGAGCTTTTACCATGAAAGGATGTTGAACTTTATCAAATGATTTTTCAGCATCAGTAGAAATGATCATATGGTTTGGTTTTCTTTCTTCATTCTGTTGAAATGATGTATCATATTGATTGATTTGTGTATGTCAGACCATCCTTGCATCACTGGGATAAATCCCACTTGATCACGATGAATGATTTTTTTCATGTATTGTTGAATTTGGTTTGCTAGAATTTTGTTGATTTTTGCATCAATATTCATCAGAGATATTGGCCTGTAGTTTGGGGGGATTTTTGTTTGTTTGTTTGTTTTATTTGTTTTATTTTTATTTTATTGCATTTTAGGTTTTGGGGTACATGTGAAGAACATGCAAGTTTGTTGCATAGGTACACACATGGCAGTGTGATTTGCTGCCTTCCTCCCCATCACCTACATCTGGCATCTCTCCCCATGCTATCTCTCCCCAACTCCCCACACCCCACCGTCCCTCCCCTATTTCCCACCAACAGACCCCAGTGTGTAGTGCTCCCCTCCCTGTGTCCATGTGTTCTCATTGTTCAACACCCGCCTATGAGTGAGAACATGCGGTGTTTGATCTTCTGCTCTTGTGTCAGTTTGCTGAGAATGATGGTCTCCAGGTTCATCCATGTCCCTACAAAGGACACAAACTCATCTTTTTTATGGCTGCATAATATTCCATGGCGTATATGTGCCACATTTTCCCTGTCCAGTCTATCATCGAAGGGCATTTGGGTTGGTTCCAGGTCTTTGCTATTGTAAACAGTGCTGCAATGAACATTCATGTGCATGTGTCCTTATAGTAGAAGGATTTATAATCCTTTGGATATATACCCAGTAATGGGATTACTGGGTCAAATGGAATTTCTATTTCTAGGTCCTTGAGGAATCACCACACTGTCTTCCACAATGGTTGAAATTATTTACACTCCCACCAACAGTGTAAAATTATTCCTATTTCTCCACATCCTCTCCAGCATCTGTTGTCTCCAGATTTTTTAATGATTGCCATTCTAACTGGTGTGAGATGGTATCTCAATGTAGTTTTGATTTGCATTTCTCTGATGACCAGTGATGATGAGCATTTTTTCATATGTTTGTTGGCCTCATGTATGTCTTCTTCTGTAAAGTATCTGTTCATATCCTTTGCCCACTTTTGAATGGGGTTGTTTGTTTTTTTCTTATAAATCTGTTTTAGTTCTTTGTAGATTCTGGATATCAGCCCTTTGTCAGATGGGTAAACTGCAAACATTTTTTCCCATTCTGTTGGTTGCCATTTCACTCTAATGACTGTTTCTTTTGCTGTGCAGAAGCCGTGGAGTTTGATTAGGTCCCATTTGTCTGTTTTGGCTTTTGTTGCCAATGCTTTTGGTGTTTTGGTCATGAAGTCCTTGCCTACGCCTATGTCCTGAATGGTTTTGCCTAGATTTTCTTCTAGGGTTTTTATGGTGTTAAGTCTTATGTTTAAGTCTTTAATCCATCTGGAGTTAATAAATGGTGTTGGGAAAGCTGGCTAGCCATGTGCAGAAAGCAGAAACTGGACCCCTTCTTGACACCTTACACTAAAATTAACTATAGATGTTTGTTTGTTTTTAATGTGTCATTGTCTGGTTTTGGTATGAGACTAATACTGGGTAGAATGAGTATGGAAGCATTCCCTACTCTTCCATTTATCAGTATAGTTTGAGTAGGATTGATATTAGTTCTTCTTCAAATGTTTCATAAGATTCAGAAGTGGAGCCATCAGGCCCCAGGCTGTTCACTGCCAGGTGTCTTTTTATTACCACTTCAATCTCATTTGTTATTTGTCTGCTAAGGTTTTGGATTGCCTCACAGTTCAATATTGGTAAGTTGTATGTGTCTAGTAATTTATCCATTTCCTTTAGTTCTTCCAATGTATTAGCATATTATTGCTCTTAGTAGCCACTAATGATCCTTTTAATTTCTGTGGTACTGGTTGTAGTGTCTCTTTTTTCATCTCTGATTTATTAGAGTCTTACTTCTTTTTCACTTAGTCATTCTGGCTAACTAAATGTTTGTCAATTTTATTTATCTTTTCAAGAAACCAACTACTCATCTTGTTAATCTTTTATGCTGTTTAATTTGTCTCAATTTCCTTTATTTCTTCTCTGATCTTTATTATTTCTTTTCTTCTACTAATTTTGGGTTTGGTTTGCTCTTGCTTTTCTCATTCTTTCAGATGTACTGTTAGGTTGTTTATTTGAAGTTTTTCTTCTTGTTTGACATAGGCATTTATGGTTATACATTTCTTAGTAATGCCTTTACTGTGTCCCATTGGTTTAGGTATATTGTGTTTCACTTAACATTTGCTTCAAGAAATTTTTCTATTCTCTTAATCTCTTCATTGAGCCACTAGTCATTTAGGAACTTATTGCTTAATTGTCATGTGCTTTTAGTTTCCAAAATTCCTCTTGTTGTTTTCTAGTTTTATTCCATTGTAGCCAGAAAAGATGCTTAACATTAAATCAATTTTTGTGAATGTTTTCAGACTTGTTTGTGATGTAATATGTAATTTATCTTTGAGAATGATCCATGTGCTCAGGAGAAGAATGTATTCCATGCTGAGTTTCCAGCAATTCTTTAACTACTATTTAGGCCTTTTTACTCAGGCACTTTTTTTCATGGAGTTTTTGTTAATTTTGTTACATCACAGTGATGACTTTCAAGCTCCTTACATGCTGACCAGCAACAAGAAGTTTCCCATCACTGTATTTTGGAAGCATATAGCTTCTCTAGTTTCATGAGCTCCCAGCTGGAGATGAATGTTTTCTCAGCATGAATCATACCTTGATTCCTTAGATGAAATATAAATAATACTTTGAATTTGGAGTTGATGTTGCAATAGGTGCAATAGGTTGGCTTTGGCAGCTGTTAGGATGGGGTACATTATTGTGGATGTGAGAAAGAAATGAATTTGGGGGCACCAGAGGGCAGAATAATATGGGCTGAATTGTGTTCTCTCAAAGACAAGCTCTAACCACCAATATGACTCTATTTGGTGATAGGGCTTTAAGGAGGTAATTAAGATTAAATGAGATTATAAGAGTAAGGCCTTAATACAATAGGGCTGCTATTCTTATAAGAATAGTAAGAGACACCAAGAATGTCTATGCACAGAGGGAAGGCCATGTGAGGACACAGGGAAAGGGCAGTCATCTGCAAACTGGGAAGAGGGACCTCACTAGAAATCAACCCTGCCAGCAGCTCAGTCTTGGACTTAATGGTTTCCAGAACTATGAGAAAATAAATTTCTGTCTTTTATGCCATCCAGTCTGCAGTATCCCTACATTTTGTATGACATCTTTAGCAATCTAAGACACATCTCAATTGAATGTTTAATATATTCAGTAAGGTCTATTTTCCCTAGTATTGTATTACCACTGGCATTTCTTTTAAGCGTTCTGTCTATTATTAGCCACTTTCTGCTAGACCTTAGGTAGCCTTGTATTACATGCACAATTCAGCTGTCAGCAAAGGACTTTTGGGGAAGACATCCATCAGGACTCCCCTCCTCAGAGTTCCCTGTTTTGAGGTACTTTGCTATTTCGGCTGGACTGAATTCCAAACTCTGGCTTCTACCTCCCTGAACTCTGGTTTGAAAAGTATGTTTAGGCAGAAAGCTAGAAAAAATATGGAACTCACCTTGTGGGCTGCTCTTCTCTCAAGGATCATAGCTCTGCACTGTCTGAAAACAGTTGCCCACTTTTAGAGTTGTTTATGGTGGGAGGGTTATGTTCAATACCAGTTATTCTGGCAGGTCCAGAAACAATGATTTTTCACAAGAACTTTCCCACTTAAAGGTCATATCAAGTAAGATATGAGATAGTTTGTGTTCTTACTATACCTAATAGTTCATCATCATACCCAGAATTTGAGTAATAGGTCAGGATTAGTTGGCAGCCCTCACACACCTGTACACAAAGATTCCTTCAAATATTATGTACATAAGTCAACATGGTATTATGTGTAGAGACAGTGATTGTGAGTAATATAGTATCATCCCATGTGTTTTCAATTTTAGGTAAATGTCAAAGTCCTTTCAGATACGAACATAGTACGGAAGAAGCAATAAGAACGGAATTTAGTTCTCCAATTATAATTCAGTCATAATCCAGCATTATTAAAATCTTATTTTAAAATTTAAATCATTTTTCTTAATTTGTGTGGACAGTAGTAAGCATTTAATTTATGAAGGAGAGTCATAGTTACGGTGTTGTATAACTTGGTGTCAGAAGACATGAGTTCAAATCCTCTTTCTTCTCTAACTTTGTGACCTTGGAAAAGTTTCTTGACCTCCCTGTGGCATACTTACTTTATTTCTGAAATGGGCTAATGAACATAAAAGGGCTGTTTTGATGCTAAGTAACATAGGTAAAGAAGTTGGTACAAGACAATAAATAAACCTTAAATCTTATAGTAATAAGAAAAAACTGTAATTTTTGAATATTTTCAAGATTTTAAAGTGAGAAAAAGCTAAACATCATCTGTTTATAGTGAATTCCAATGAAGCAATTAAGTTGACTAAGAAAAGTGAAACTGATGATTCATGTCAAAGATTATGAAGTGATTCCTATTTTCCTCTTAAAAAGGAAGTGTAATAATGGTGAGTTAGGAAATACACTGAAATGCTTATAGAAGTCTCAACAAGTCTCTACCAGCAGTTGGAATATGTGTTTAACTTTCTCAAGGTGGTGGCTGTGGAGAAATGCACCACAATCCAAACACTCCTAGTGTCTGTCTTGCGATACGGTACTGTGTTGTGAGCAGATTATTCCTTAGGAGTTATCAGGTCCAGTCCTTCACAGTGCCTCCAGGTTTGTGGCTTCAATACTATTTTCTGAAGGATCCTTGAGCTCTAGGTCACATTATGGTTCTACATATGAATTCAACTAAAAAAAAGAGAGAAGGAAGGAAGAAGAGAGGAATAGAGAAGAAGAAGGAGACAGGGAAGAAGGGAGAGCAAAGAAAAAGAAAGGGAGAATTGCTGCTCTTCCTGAATTCTGTAATGTTACCTGCTATTAATAATAATTATTAAAATCATTCATAATCATAATTGCTATAGTTAAGAACTTGCATACATTCTCAAAAAACTCTATGAAGGAAGCATTACCCTTATTTTACAGGTTAAGGATATTAAGATTCAGGCAGCCCAAGCTGAAGAATTGTTGCAGCATTAGTACTAAGACATGCACATATCTGAGTTCATTACCCATTTATTTCCAACATGCTACATTGCCTCTTTTTATAGCTTCACTTCCATAGGAATCTGATTACATGATGCAGATTAGCAGGAAAGACATTTGTTAATAAATGTCCTTGGGGTCATTACCTATGAGGGGGTGAAGAATGAAGCAGGATTGTGTGGCAGGGAGAAGTTAAGTGTGGTACCTTCACAACAATGCCTCAGCCAACCTCACAGGGAACTATGAAGCCAAAATGACCCAAGAGAGTTGTTTGAATTATGATGAGGAAACCAAACGTCCATATTCACTGAATGTGGGCTAATTTCAGAAGAAAATTTGAAATTGGACAAGGTACTTCTCTTGAGCAGAAGCAATTCTCCAACAGGCTGAAGGCTGAATGTTGTCATTCAACAATATTCCTAGAAGTTTGGAAGAAGTCGTTTCGTCCTGATAAGGGAACTTTGTGACACAGCAAAGCTGTATTGCTGATGTCTCTTCAAGATACAACACTAATCATTGACAAATACTGAGTCATCAGAAAGAAAACTGGTCCTGAAGAAAAAAAAAGTTTTATTAAGAGGAATAAAGCCAGACATGGTTGCTCACCCCTCTAATCCCAGCACTTTGGGAGACCGAGGTGGGTGGATCACCTGAGATTAGGAGTTCAAGACTAGCCTGACTAACATAGTGAAACGCCATCTCTACTACAAATACAAAAAGTTAGCTGGGAGTGGTGGTGGGTGCCTGTAATCCCAGTTACTCAGGAGGCTGAGGCAGGAGAATCACTTGAACCCAGGAGGTGGAGGTTGCAGTGAGCTGAAATCGCACCATTGCACTCCAGCCTGGGCAACAAAAGCGATCCTTTGTCTCAAAAAAAAAAAAAAAAAAAAGGAGGAATAAAGATGTGAAATCTAAGAGAATTAAATTAAATTTAATTTAATTTCATTATTCCTATATAGAGAAATAAAACTTCAGATAACATAAGCATAGGAAAGGAATCCACTCGTGCATAATCAATCAAGAAAAGAAACATCCCTAGTTGAGGAAGCTCATTTAAAAAAAAAAATACACCTAGGCATTTCTTCAAGTACTACAATTTAAAAAAAATACAATTAATACCTGTGTACTCATCACCCAACCTTGGTAACTCCAAATATTTCAATATTTATGTTTCAGATTTAAACTAAACACTCAAACAATATAAACAGTTGAATCAACATGAATGTCCCTCCAATATTTCATCTTACTCTGCTTTAGCCCAATTTCATTATAGAACAGAGGCCATAGTGAAGTCTCTGTGCTGATGCTTTTTGGGGGGCTGTATTTCCAGGCAGCAAGAATAAGGAAAAAGAGTTGTGGGACCAGAATAGGGGAAAAGCAAATGTAAATATTTTCATATTAGTCTCTATTTTAAAATCTGTTGTTATGTTCCATTTTTCTTTCTTTCTTTTCTTTTCTTTTCTTTCCTTCCTTCCTTCTTTCCTTCCTTCCTTCCTTTTCTTCTCCTCCTCCTTCTCCTTCTCCTTCTCCTTCTCCTCCCTCCTCCTCCTCCTCCTCCCCCTCCCCCTCCTCCTCCTCCTCCTCCTCCTCCTCCTTTTTCCTTTTCTTCTTCTTCTTCTTTTTGAGATGGAGTTTCGCTCTTGTTGCCCAGGATGGAGTACAGTGGCATGACCTCAGCTGACTGCAACTTCCACCTCCCCAGTTCAAGTGATTCTCCTGCCTCAGCCTTCTGAGTAGCTGGGATTACAGGCATCTGCCACCATGCCTGTCTAATTTTTTGTATTTCTAGTAGAAATGGGGTTTCATCATGTTGGCCATGCTGGTCTCAAACTCTTGACCTCAGGCCTCCCAAAGTGCTGGGGTTATAGGCATGAGCCACCGTGCCCAGACTCATTTTTATTTCTATAATTGTTTATTTGTGTGCCTTTTTTCTTTTTAAAAATTTTCTAAGTCTACGGAACAGGTAATCTGTCCATTTTCTCATATCTCATTATTTCTTTGTCTCTCTCTTTTTGTCTTTAAATTCTCACACTTTGTCTTTAAATTATCTCTATGGTGCTATATGTATGCCTAGTTTATTTTTTTCTCCCATGGAATGTGTCTTAGTACATATTACTTAATCATTTCCCCAAAAATGGAGACAGCTAGGTTTGTTTTAATTTCCCCCTGCCATTGAGTACAGATGCTCCAAAACAGTAAGACTGAAGTGATGAGTTAAAGAAATAATACATGTAAAATGCTTAGAGAGTTACCTAACACCTCGTGAAAAGCTAAGTAAATAGTAATTAGTAATATTACCTTCTTGAAGGGTTTTTGTTTGTTTAATACATCTGGAAAGAATGGATATACAAAGAATTGAGACATGAGAAAGCAAGCATTGGTTTAACACTAGTGAATCTACAAGAATTAGGATTGGGAAGGTGGAAAAATTACCTCAACATTTAAAAAATTTGGAATCTGCAACCAAAATAAGCTGATAAAATCCCAATTAACACTTACGAAGAGTCTTCATAAGACGATTTTCATGATTTTTATTAAACTAGAGAGCCTCACCTGGCTGATTTCAGGTTCCTCATATGCAAAACAGAAATAAGGGGATTCCCCTGACTAGTCCTCATGTTGCTAAGTGTTCTCCCCCCACCAAACCTACCCTCAGCTTCTTAATGAAGCAGGCCTCCACCCTCCTAACTTAAGAGGCTGTGAATCATTCCACAGATGTCTGTCTTCTAGCATCACCCCTTGAATTTTCCCTACATACCAGGTCTTCAGCTGCATCCTAGGAACACCACATACTACTGAGTTGCAAATCTATGCTAAGCATATAAGATAATGACTTGCAGAATAAAAAAAAATAATTACAAACTCAATTCATTTGGTGTATTTGAAAGGTACAATGCTTTTTTTCATTTATCAGTGAAAGAAGTTAGACATTCAGTTCCAAAAAAAATCAGCAAATGGCAAACAAATGTCCTTCAAAGTAGCAGTCACATATAGTGCTTCCTAGAAAAGAGGAGGGGCAAGACAGGCTCCACCCATTTTTATGAGTTTCATCAAATACTGGATCTACTCAAGGGAAGAGAGAAAAAGCAACTTTCAAAAAGGAATATGTTATTAAATGAGGCATTTACTATATTCCTTCCTAAGAGCGCTAGATGATGAACATGTTTTCTACACTAGATCTAGGAAGTGGAACGTGGAATTAATCCATCCTTCTCCCCTGAAGGGCTATCCACTGGTTAATGAATTTAAAAACAAGACAACTAAAAAACAAACTCCCCATACACTACCCCCCTCAAAAAAAAAGACAAGGAAAAAAAACCACTAAGACATCCCAGATTAATCTCCAGACTGGAACCAGGGAGTGGCTTCAACAATTCCAATTTGTCTGTTAAAGAGTCATCCACAAGCATACCTTGCTTTTAAACAAACAAACAAACAAAATTTGAAGCAACAAAACAAAAACTAGTACCAATCACTTTTTTGGCAATACACAATTACTCAAAATTAACTAGTACTGGGAGGGGGAGTGGTGGCCATAACTATGGGCCTTGTCTCACACAAGTGCATGTGGGTAAGTGCAGGGCATTTGTCATTATTGCAAAAAATGAATTTTAATTTTTAATCTTTAGCTTGATTTAAACAGTGCTTTTAGTATGATGCCAACACCAGCTGTGCAGAAAGAGGTCTGGAGAGATGTTCATAGCAGCACACACCTGTGGCTCCTCTTCAGTTCTGGAGGCTACAGGGCAGCTAATATTGCTTTGTCAGATACATTCTTTAGGCCTTTCTGTGTAAGTGCAAAACACTGCACATACTTGACAGCCTTCAGGTCACGGGCCAGCTTTTCAGCAGTCTCTGGAGTGACAGGTTTCTGTTTGCTCTTGGCAAGTTTCTCAATAGTAGAGGGGTCATCTGAGATTAACTGGGGTCCCAACTAGCAAGAATGGAGTCTTTGGACAGTGGTGAGTTATCTTAGGCACCCACTTTTCTTTCACATTTTCAAATGAAGGTGAAGAGACCACTGAAAAACAGACTAGAAATACATGGCTGTGGATAACTCAGCAGTTGTAATCTGTCATAATCCTCTTGCCCAGCAGAATCAAAAAGTCCAAGAGTATATCGTTCTTCACCAATAATAACTGTGACTGCATAGTTGTCAAAAACAGTTGGGACATATTCCGACGGAAATTTGTTGTGTAGGATATCAGGAGACATGTTTTACCAGCAGCACCATTGCCCACAACACACTTAATTGTTTGCATTTCTGAAATAGTTTTGTATCCACTTTAAAGATTTCAAATCTGATGTTGACCTCAGCTTCTCCACTGGGGCATTGCAATATTAATTATTAATATTACTTTTAACCTGAAAGACATTTTTCCTACAATTACCAAGCTCATATGACCACATGTGCCTTCCAAATCTACTTGGAACAAAGGCATCAGAGCCGCATGCCACTCCCTGCAAGGGGAGAATACTAGAGCCCCTCTGCCATCTTCCTCCAGATTTTTTCCCCTCTGCAAATCTGACTCCAGAAGAGAGAGAATTAGAGTGTCTTCAAAGAGGTTGGTACCAATCTTCTCCTGGCACTCATGTTGTTGACATCCAGGCAGCAGCTAAACTGGCCCCATATCTAACCAAAACAAGCCAGGGAACTAGGGAGAAGCAATCTGAGGAAAATAAACAGGTTATACTTAGAGGAACAGTCAATTTACTCTAACCAAGGAAATGACTCCTGGTAGGTTGCTGCTTGCTTCAAAAATCCTTTAGAAACCTTTCTTCCTACAAACATTTGCCATGAAGTATGGGCTAGTGAAGAAGTAGTGGATGAAGAATGGGGTATGCTGAGTTCTCTCTAGGGACTGGAACCCACTGGCACTACGATCTCATTTTCCCTCTCTTGGCTGACACTATAGTTTCTTCATCTGGAGCAAAAGATCTTGGATGAGATTTTCCTGGAACCTTCTTTATAGCCTTGGCTTTATCTTAAAAAAAATGTTTTGAAATCTGGCACTAGACAAGGATGCCCTCTCTCACCACTCCTATTCAATATAGTATTGTAAGTTCTAGCCAGAGCAATCAGGCAAGAAAAAGAAATAAAGGGTATTCAATTAGGAAAGGAGGAAGTCAAATTGTCTGTATTCGCAGGCAACATGATTGTATATTTGGAAGACCCCATCGTCTCAGCCCAAAATCTCTTGAAACTGATAAGCAACTTCAGCAAAGTCTCAGGATACAAAATCAATGTGCAAAAATCACAAGCTTTCCTATACACAAATAACAGACTTAAAGAGAGCCAAATCAAGAACAAACTGCCATTCACAATTGCTGCAAAGAGAATAAAATACCTAGCAATACAACTATCAAAGAATGTAAAGAACCTCTTCAAGGAGAACTACAAACCTCTGCTCAATGAAATAAGAGAGGACACAAACAGATGGAGAAACATTCCATGTTCATGGTTAGGAAGAATCAATATCGTGAAAATGGCCGTACTGCCCAAAGTAATTTACAGATTCAATGCTATCCCCATCAAGCTACCAATGACCTTCTTCACAGAACTGGAAAAAAACACCTTAAACTTCATAAGAAACCAAAAGAGAGCCCATGTAGCCAAGTCAATTATAAGCAAAAAGAACAAAGCTGGAGGCACCACACTACCTGACTTCAAACTATACTACAAGGCTAGTGATCAAAACAGCACGGTACTGGTACCAAAACAGAGATATAGACTAATGAAACAGAACAGAGGCCTCGGAGGCAATTCCACACATCTACAGCCAACTGATCTTTGACAAACCTGACAAAAACAAGCAACAGGGAAAGGATTTCCTGTTTAATAAATTGTGCTGGGAAAACTGGCTAGCCATTGTGCAGAAAGAAGAAATTGGAACCCTTCCTGACACCTTACATTAAAATTAACTCCAGATGGATTAAAGACTTAAACATAAGAACTAACACCATAAAAACCCTAGAAGAAAATCTAGGCAAAACCATTCAGGACATAGGTGTAGGCAAGGACTTCATGACTAAAACACCAAAAGCATTGGCAACAAAAGCCAAAATAGACAAATGGGACCCAATCAAACTCCAGAGCTTTTGCACAGCAAAAGAAACAGTCGTTAGAGTGAATCGGCAACCAGCAGAATGGGAAAAAATGTTTGCAATCTACCCATCTGACAAAGGGCTGATATCCAGGATCTACAAAGAACTAAAACAGATTTACAAGAAAAAAACAAACAAACAAATCCATCCAAAAGTGGGCAGAGTATATGAACATACACTTTACAAAAGAATATATGTATGAGGCCAACAAACATATGAAAACATGCTCATCATCACTGGTCATTAAAGAAATGCAAATCAAAACTACACTGAGATACCATCACATGCCAGTTAGAATGGCGATCATTAAAAAATCTGGAGACAACGGATGCTGGAGAGGATGTGGAGAAATAGGAACACTTTTACACTGTTGGAGTGTAAGTTAATTCAACCATTGTAGAAGACAGTGTGGTGCTTCCTCAAGGACCTAGAAATAGAAATTCCATTTGACCCAGCAATCCCATTACTGGGTATATATCCAAAGAATTATAAATCCTTCTATTGTAAGGACACATGCACATGAGTATTCATTGTAGTACTGTTTACAATAGCAAAGACTTGGAACCAACCCAAATGCCCATTGATGATAGACTGGACAGGGAAAATATGGCACATACACACCATGGAATACTAGGCAGCCATAAAAAACGACGAGTTTTTGTCCTTTGTAGGGACATGGATGAACCTGGAAACCATCATTCTCAGCGAACTGACACAAGAACAGAAAATCAAACACCGCGTGTTGTCACTCATAGGTGGGTGTTGAACAATGAGAACACATGGACACAGGGAGGGGAGCATAACACACTCGGGTCTGTGTGTGTGGGGAAACTAGGGGAGGGACAGTGGGGGTGGGGAGTTTGGGAGGGATAACATGGGGAGAAATGCTACATATAAGTGATAGGGAGGAAGGCAGCAAACCACACTGCCATGTATGTACCTATGCAATAATCTTGCATGTTCTTCACATGTACCCCAAAACCTAAAATGCAATAAAATACATATTTTAAAAATGTTTTCTGGTCTATACATTTATAAATGATATTCCTCTTTATATTGTTAGCTAATTTTTTTATTGAATTGAGAGTAGAAGGATCATAGCATATATGGTTGTTGAAAAATTGCTGTCAGCTAACATATAGTAAAGAACCAGTTGATTGCAATACATTTAATTTGAATAATTTAAATCTTAGAAGGTGGAGCTGGTAAAAATAATTTAGATCATCTAGTTCAACCACTTCATCTTACAGGTGAAGAAAATATGTGTCATGAAGCAGTGAGGAGATTTTCCCAAAGAGGACTAGCTAGTTAAATGAAGAATCAGGACAAAACCCCAAGATATCTGAATGCATAGCTAATGGGGTTCCTTTATTATCTCTGGGAGAGCAATATTCATCACAAAGATGAATCAGGCAAGGTTTACAATCTACAGAGGAAAATAATTGGACCAAAAAAGTAAGGGAGAATAAAGAAGATTATAAAAAATGGCACAATGATGGTCTATAGTTGCTGTGGAAGCACAATGGTGAGAGGATTTACTGTCTTTGTCAAAGGCCTAGAACGTGATGTCCCTTAGTAAACCCAGAGGACTTATTCAGAGGATTCAACTGCTATTAATACTATTTTAATCACATAGTTTCTCAAGTTTCACATTTCTTCCAGGGTTCTCTCAAGCTTTGGTGGTAATTCCTGCTAGTACTAACAAAGCGAACTCGTCTCTGTGAGAGAACTAAAATGTGGGCTGAAGTACAGGAAGGGGAGGTAGTATATAAAGAGAATACTGACAATGGTGTGAACTAGGAAATAGTTCTTCATTTGATGTGGTATTCTTGGTACTCTATGGAGCAGTGATTATAGACATCCATTTTGCTAACAGAAAAAATTAATATCTTGTGGTCCTATGTGCTGGTTTTTTCTCTTTGGGCAGACCTCTGGAACTATCCTACTTGACTAAAATTTCCCTGGGCGAATACAGTGAATCATGGCTAGAGTTCTATGTTGCTCTAAGACAGGCTTATGAAACAAGGAGGACTTCTTAACTTCAGAGCCACAAAAATGTTTCATGGTCACTTGGCATTGGATTAGATTTAGGTAAGTTGTGTCCTGATTTATTCAGGACATTATACTTTGTGGTGTGGCCAGGACTGGTTTGGAGCTCATATACCTGAAGATTGCTGTATACAGTGGCATGTGGTTTGCCTTTTGCCACTTGCATTTAGTCAGGCTCAAACCTGCAGTAGTTTGACCTTTCTAAAGTGTTTTAGTCTCTCCTTAGTACAGAATTCTCTCCTTCCCACTCTTAGTGCAGAGTGGGACGATCTAGTTACTTCCCATTGAGTAACTTATAGTCTATCTTTTGCAGCCTTCATATTTGATCCAAATGGGAATCTTCACCTACAGCATAACATATATATTATTTTTTAAATGTATTAAACTTGTAAGAACTCAAACAGTTATAATATTTCTGCTACCCCTTCCCGACTGCCAGAATACCTCATTTCCTTCCCTCTACTCATTTGGATTTTGTTCATGGAATCTCTATAATTTAAACTTGGAGGAGGAGAGAAATATATTGTATCGGTCACATGGCCTGTTCTGATTCTTCTCTCTGACATGAAAGGCTAGCAGTTTTCCTTATACTCATTCACCAAAAGAAGAACCAAAGACCAAGCCAGAGCTTGGTCTCAGGATGGGGCGTGAGCACTGTCTCTTTGTTTTTCAGTCTGGGTGGAGATTTTGGTACTTCTTATTCCCCACTCCTGATAAGGCACACTCTCTGATTAATATTTTCTTAAGAAGTATATCAGGTATGCTACATTCACCCTCTACATTTCCCCTCTCTAATATGAATATGTTCACCACATGGGTACATTCTTACTTCCAAACCAGAATATTTCAGGATACACTGTATTTCTGTATATAATTACCTTCAAGATTAAACCCAATAAACATTAAATATGTGCCTTAGGGGTAGGGTAGATTGGCAACATTAATTCTATTAGGTCATGATCAAAATAAATGAATTGCATACCTACAGTCAGAGGGATAATGATTGTGATTATCTCATTTATTCTATTGGGTAAGCCATTTATTCTCCACTAAATTACTTCTAACACTCTCTTTTTCTCTTACTAATGATGGCCTAGAAATGTCTTGTCAATACTTTTAAATCTATATGCAGGCAAAACTTTTGCATTCAACTTGACCATGAAGCTTGCTTGTCTAATAAATATAAGTGATGGAGCAAATTATTACTGGGGTACATTTTTAACCTACAATATCAGATATAGGTGAAAACACAAAACGTATCCAAAATTTAAGTAGGTCTTGGAAATGCCTCTGGTTGAAACATCTTGGAAACCAATCGTTTCTCCATTTCCATCCATGATAACGTTATCTTCCACATCCAGCACCTCATTATGTATTGAAGAATGACAGTCTTCGATCTGAAAATAACACCAGAGTTCTATTCTACTCCTACCAATTTTTCTAGTCTAACATTCTCCCCATTCCCTTTTCTGCTTTTACACATCTTAGGAGGCACAGGAAGATATTTTAACATTATTCTTTTCCCACATACCTCTGGAGGATACACAAATTGCATAAACTTTCTAAAGGGCAATTGCACCATATCTGTTTAAGTAAGGTATTTACCCTACTAGTTACGTAAATCAGAGAAATAGCAACATATGTGGACAGAGTCTTGTTCAAGAATGTTTCATTGTAGCTTTGTTTATAACAGCAAAAATTAGAAAGAATCTTGCCTTATCTGTGGGTGGTATCAGTGAAGGTGGTAAGAAGTGGATGAATTCGAAATCTATTTAGATGGGCATAGTTAACAGGATGTGCTGATTGATTGGATAAGGGTGGGTGATAAAGCGCAGAGACCTAGAGTTCCCACGCATCTTTGGTGTAAGAAACATAGGAAGATAGTTTCCATTTACTGAGATGGGGAAATGTGTAGTAAGATTTTCTTTGAGAGCGGTGCTGGTGGGAAAGAGGAATCAAGAGCTAATTTTTGGATAAGTTTGGGATGTCTTTCAGACATATAAGTAGAGGTATTGGATATGTGAGTTTGAACTCAAAGAGGAGTCTAGGCTAAAGGTATAAACTGGGAGTAAACAGCACACAGATAATATTTTTAGAGCCATGAAATTAAAAGAGTTCCTCTAGGTAGTAAATGCAGAAAAAATCTCCAGATGTAGAGGACAGGATGATAAGCAGAATCAAACTAAGAAAAGCAGCCAGATGGGGGAATCTATAAGTGGTTATCTTGGAAGCCAGTGAACAATGAGGTGCAAGGAAGAAGTGAGCAACTGTGTTAAATATTGAAAATACTGGCTGGGCACGGTGGCTCACGCCTGTAATCCCAGCACTTTGGGAGTCTAAGGCAGGTGGATCATGAGGTCAGGAGTTCAAGACCAGCCTGGCCAACATAGTGAAACCCTGTCTCTACTAAAAATACAAAAATTAGTCAGGTATGGTGGCAGGCACCAGTAATCCCAGCTACTCTGGAGGCTGAGGCAGGAGAATCATTGGAACCCAGGAGGTGGAGGTTGCAGTGAGCCAAGACTGTGCCACTGCACTCTAGCCTGTGTGACAGAGCATGACTCCATCTTAAAAAATAATAATAAATAAATAATTGAAAATACTAACATGGTTTTAAATGTTGTGTCAAATTTTGCACACAACTTTTTTGATTATTTTAGGTCAAATTTTAAACAGCATTGGCATATGTAAATCTGAAAAATCTAAAGCATTAAGGATTGGAACCAATTCATGTGGCCAATGGCCTTAGCAGCTTTCCTACTTCCAAAGCCCAGTGCTCTGTCAGAATTTTTATAGACAAAAATTCATCCCTTATTATGAAGAAAGACCAATTTTCTTTTCATAGGTGTCATGTGATTGTAGAACCAGTCTGGTAGCTATAGATTTTAGTTTCTAATTCAGTTGCTTAGAATGGTTACATAAATTAAATTCCAAGAGCTTGGGGCATGCCTGACATGACTAAACCTATTTCCTAGGTAGTGGCCCCAGCATTCAGTATTAGGAGCTACGGAGATACTTTTGAAAGCCTTCCAATTACTTTGAATTTCATATGTGTTTGCACATGTCAATAGGCAGTCCATTTTTCATGCATGCTTTTATTTCTTTTAAATATTTTGATCCTATACCTATTACGTATTTGCTCATTGCTACCAGAGAAAATCCCAAAACTATGCAGTCTAACGACTCTGTAAATTCATGGTCTCCAGCTTTAGTGTGATTGTTGTTGCTGGCTGGGACTTTTTCTAGGTTTCCCAAGTAAGTTATTGTTTTCAATTTCTGTGGTCTCCATTTGATTCAAATTGTCAGCCCTTTATACCTTCTCTGTTATTTCTCAAAGTTAAGAAAATTCATCCGATGCAAACCCTTCTCCCAGCAAACCTACACATACACTTGGATCCATCTTACCCTTTCTTCCTTCCTTCTTATTGGTAGAAGTGAGACACTCCTCTATAAAAGATGTACTTCTACAATATATTCTGGATGCCCTCACCTGGAGACCTCCGTCACTGATTGTCACCTTTCTTTGCCCTGTCTCCAACTCCTTGTTTGCTAGTTTGTTCTTATCAACACTTACACACATTTAAATTTTTACTATTTTACAATAAAACAAAACAAATCTTTCCATGACCCTACATTCACCTCTAGCTACTTCCCTCATCATTTCCCTTTCTTCAAAGACAAAATTATTGTCCACCATAACTCTTCAAACCACCTCCTCTTCAAATCACTCAACTCACAGACGTCTACCTCTGTTTCTGCCAGCTTACTGAAGTTCCTCTTGCCAAAATCACCAACGACACCTTTGTTCCTTAATCAAATGGACATTTTTCTTTTAACATAATTGAATCCTTTGGATCACTTAATTGTTTTGATGAAATGGTCCCATCCCTTGGCTTCTGTGACATTTCACTCAGTCCCCTGATATGTTTTCTACTTCATCAGTCACTTCTTCATAATTTGCAGGTTGTCCTGCCTTTCCTTCCCTGTTAGCTTTCCTGAAGATTATGTCTTAGGCCTTCTTTTTGTCTCATTTTATACATTCACCCTGTACAGTCTCGTTCACTATCATGGCTTCCATTAGAAAGCCATAACATTTCTCTTTTAAGCAATAACCATATTAAAACCACAACTGATACTATTAATAAAGCACAAACTTTATGAGAAATGATCATTAGGAGGCTGAAAATCATGGTTCCAATTTTTTTTTTTTTTTTTTTTGAGACGGAGTTTCGCTCTTGTTACCCAGGCTGGAGTGCAATGGCGCGATCTCGGCTCACCGCAACCTCCGCCTCCTGGGTTCAGGCAATTCTGCCTCAGCCTCCTGAGTAGCTGGGATTACAGGCACGCACCACCATGCCCAGCTAATTTTTTGTAGTTTTAGTAGAGACGGGGTTTCACCATGTTGACCAGGATGGTCTCGATCTCCTGACCTCGTGATCCACCTGCCTCGGCCTCCCACATGGTTCCAATTTTGTGTTTACTATTATTAAATAAAACATGACTTTAGACAAGTAATAAGCCTCCCCTTTAAGATCCAACTTATTTTTTATTTAAAAAACTATTAAATGCCTCCTCTACCAACACACAAAGTGGTTTTGGAAATAGAGTAAGATGACGAAAGGATATAGAGGCATATGCATTTAAATGATTTTTATGATTATATACAATATTCATATGATTTTTAAATACTTGTATAAAGTTACAAAACATGATTCTTTATATGGAGCATTACTGTGCTGTTTAGACTTTTGAAATACATATTTTTTTCTAAATAATTGGTTTTATTTTATTCCCCATGTACTTAGAACATAATGCATTTTGCAGCACTATGAAGTAGATATTGTAATATATATTGACTTTCCATTTGAAATTATGAAATGTTTTAACTTCTAATTTTTTTAAGAGCTAGGGCCTCACTCTGTTTCCCAGGCTGGAGTGCAGTGCTGTGATTGTATCCTACTGCAGCCTCAACCTCCTGGGCTCAAGAAATCTTCTCACCTCAGCCTCTCAGGTAGCTGAGAAAGTTACTTATTCAATGGCATAGTAAATTAAAAGTTACTGTATTGCTTTTGCAGCTCTGTCATCCTGGAGATCTTTATTAACCTCTGCCTCTAGGTTGTGGAAGGAAAAAAGGAGTGTGAAAAAGCCACATCCACCTCTTAAAACCCTTGGCATGGAAGTATAATAACACACATCACTCTCCACATTCCACTGGCAAGTGCTAGCAATACAGCAACACTTAGGGGCAGAAAATGGGAGCAAGGAAACATAGGCTGGACAGCTGCTTCCCAAAGACAACTTTGTGGAAGAAGCATGAATTTTGGTAAACAGCAGTCTCTGCCCCAAAAACATAATAGTAAATTTCTTATTGATGTCTTGTATAACTCCCACACCTACGCTAAGACCCATACTTATTTTCCCCTTTAGGGTAGCTCTGACATTTACAGTGTATAACAGAGCGACAATCATGTAATCTTCTCCCACCTCTTCCTCTTTGCTTTGTCACCAAACCTAGAATTTCTTTTATATTTTCAAGATGTATAAAATTTATGTCTTGTAGGTATAGTACAGTAGATTGACATCTACTGTATTTGTCTAGACTGATTCTAAAACTTATAAACCAATAACTTAAGAAGCAAATATGTGATCATACTTAACAAAACAACAAAAAGTCATAGTACTAACACATGCACCTTGAAGAAAAAGCTACAAACCTTGTGGTCTGCTGATTCTACCTTCATTCTGGTAATCAATTTCACAAAACCAGATCACATTTAAATTTGCTTTATATTGGGAGAATTACTTTCTTATATAGCTTTTAGTATACTTTGTATTTATTTTATTTCTTTCTTTCTTGTTAAGAAAAATCTGTAACTTTGTTTGAATGCTGAGATCCTTCAGCTTCCTATCCACAAAATGTGTGTAATGGGATCTATTTTCTTAAATAGTCTTCTTGGAACTCTGTGGCCTTCTTATAATTCTGGGATGGCGCCCTTAGACTTCTCTACAGCTAACTTTCTAGACTTTCTTTTGCTTTTATTTATAATTTAGATCTGCCTTTCCTTGGATTTTGTTTCTTCTTTCTTTTAAATAACTCTTTTTCATTTGCCTCAATAATCCTTAAGTGCTTTTTAGGAAAGATGCCATTGTAGAAAACTTTCTCACTTTCTTACACGTTCTGAAAAGGCTTATTTTATGTTGACAATCTGTTGACTTTTTGAAAAAGTGGAAAATTCAAAGGTGATTTTTTTCTTTTCATCTTTGAAGGCAGTTCTCTCTTTTCTTATAGCATTCATGTTGATGGAAAGTCCAATTCTCATAATTTTTCAGGTGATTTTTTAAGGTTCTAACCAAGTTTATCTTGTCTTTAGTGTTCTGAAACTCTATAAAGTTTTAAAATTTAAATAAGTATATTCTAAGTGTTGATTATTTTTAAAATATTACACTTACATGTACTTTCCATCTTCAAAACTGCTTTATTTTCTTCTAAGTTTCTCCTTTATCTAGTATGGAATGCACAATCTTTTATTTTCATATGGCTGAAACATCTTTGCACATTTTTTATATGGTGTAAGATACATACAATTATTTTAAGCATTCTCTTGTGTTTCAACATATCTCCACTTTACCAAGTATTACTTAATCTGTTTATCTTGGATTTTATATGTTGTGCTGCATTTTTCCCCAGGTGACTCATGGTTCTTGTTTTCTTTTTGTTTTATTGATAAATGAATGACTAGGCTTCTTAGTGTTGTTTCCTGCACAATTATAGATGTCTGCTTTGCCTGCAAGCTTCCACCCTGATTGGAAGCACTGGCTTTGAATTTGGTTTTGTTGGTAGAGTTTACTTCACTACTAGTCAGGGTCAAATCAGGAGACAATTACAACCTCACTTATTTTAACAAAGAGTATTTAATGTAAAAAATTATTAACTAGGTATTAGATAACTAAGAAGGCAAAAAGATAATAACTTCACTAAGCAGTTATGACAACTAGGGTGGCAGGGGTAAAGGCGGAAAAGTTGGAATTGTTAGAACTCAGAGGTTTGAAGGGTGGGTTCTGCGGCACTAAGGCATACACCTCTGAGGAAGAAGCACTGCTCAGCTGGTACGGGGGCCTCAGGAGCATGGGAGGACCTGTGGAGCTGGGACTCAGACCTTTGAGGAGGAACATTATTCAGTTTGTCCTGGTGCTTTGGAAGCTCAGAGGAAAGGCCATGCAAAGCCAAGACTCAAAATCTGTGAGAATGAGATTCAGCACAGCTGGTGTTGAAGTCTGAGGGGACACAATAAAGCTAATTCTGTTTTGGAAAAACTGCAAACTAGAATCAACAGCTACTACTGGAATAATCTGCTGCTGCTGTCCAGGTAAAGAAGTGCTGCTCTGATGATGTTGCCAGCAAGAGCCATGGAATCTCCCTTTGGTGCCTCCTACTGGTCAGAAGATGACTGCAAAGGGTGCAGAATCCTAGTTCTATTACAGCAAAACAGGGTATACATCGGTAAATTTGAAATCAAGAGATAATAGCATAATAACATGGACAGTTTAGAGCAGCTACTTCTCAGCCACCTTCATCTATTTTCATGCTAAAATTAAAGGAGTTTGTTTGGGATCGCTATTGCTCACATTTGGGATTCTAGCCCTCCTTAGAATGTAGATCAAACTCTACTTCTCTGTTACTGCCACATCTGTCTTCTCTTTGTACACACAAGGATGGGCATGGGAGACTGGGTTCAGGATGTCATAGTTCAGTATATAGTCTTTTAAATAATTACTTTCTCTGTCACAAAGCACAACCCTACTCAGGACATTTGTCAGTTCTTTGTGATCCCTCCACAACGCAGATTGGTTTTCATCTCTGTTCATAAAAGGAACATCAGCCCAATTAGCTTTATGCCTTCAGCCTCTTCAGACTATTGATGCTCTATGTTTTGTTTTTGCTTATTTTATGTATTTGTTCCTTTTAGAGCATTTTCATGCTTATTGCAATGGGATTTAAGAGGGAGGATTAGTAAGTGTGCTTCATTTGTCATGGAGCATGAAAATCTGAATCAATGTCTTTTCAAGAACATAGATTCTTAATTGTTTCATAAAAATAATTGCTGGTGGTTGCTTATTTCATTATTTGTCATTTAAATGTCATTTATAGCATTTAGAAGTGCTATTTAAATTCTGAAAACTATTATTGCATAACACTATATATTATGGTAATAAGGCAAGCAGGACCATCAAAGACAGCAAAATAATATTTAGCTTCTGCCTTTATCATTAAGGATATAAAGAGTAGCAGGAGCACATAGCTCTATAATTATTTCATTTTGTATATTTAAAAGGAGAGGTTATATCAAAATGTTATCAATTTCAAATATTTTATGCATTCTAATGTAATTTGGACAAATGAGTGCAAACTAGAAAAATGAGCCTGCTAAGTATCTCATGTTAAATAGCTCACATTCCACTCAATTCCTTACAGGAATGTAAAATGGAGCACAAAGGAAAGGTATGACTGCTTAACAGAATAAAGTACAAGATGTATTTTTAATCTACTTATGGCAGAGACATCATTTGGATATTTTTTCCTGAATGCTAGAGAAATAAGTCTGACTAGAATTTATTAAAACTATTAATTGATCTTTCTGTTACTCAGGCCCTTTCAAAGAGCTATCAAGGACCCATATCTAGACTGGGTAGTATTCATTTAATATGTGTTAAGTACCCAATTTAAATGGTTATCTGGACAAAGAGAGATAATCTAACTGATATAGATTCAGAGAAGAACAAAATAGACATGGACTGGTGAGGAATATGGGAATGAAGTACTTTAATAGATCATTTTCACTGTGGTCTATAAAATGTAGCCCACATCTCTAGTCTCAGACATTCTAAATTATTTGCCCATGATAATATGAAAGTTCTATAAACAGTTATTTCTTTCCTTCTGCCTCAACCTAATTTTAAACATTAAATATAGCTTCATTCTTCAATAAAAATATAACATCTTTAAGTAATTAGGCATTACAATTTACCACAGAGAAAGATAAGGGACTGCCTCCAACTTTTCCCTAATAAGACAAAGGCAAAACATAAAGACTATGATGAGTAACGATGTAACACAGAGACCAGTGATTTTTTTTACTAAATAGAATATTTGTTTTGAATTCTTCTAGAGTCATTGAATCAATTCATTAAATTGCTTGATTTTGAATCCCAACTTTTTCATTACTAACTGTGTGTCCTTAGGCAAAAATGTAAGGTCTCTCTGCCTCCAGCATTCTCATCTTTAAAATGAAGATAATAATAAAAACACTGAAATTGTAGGACTATTGTGATAACTGCATGAGTTCATAAAAATCGGCACTTAAAGGAATGTCTGGAAAATGGTGAGTGCACAATTAATATTAGCTGAATAGTCTCACTACTATGTTATTAAATATTTAACCCACTAAGAGACAAAGACAGTTCTAAATGTTAAATATAGAGTCTTAAAGATTTGGGTATCTTTGTTGAGCTTAATGCTCAAGCATTGAGGAAAATAAAGTTGATGATTGTAACACAAGTGACTGTAAATTCTGTGGTAGACTATGTGGACTATGTGGTTAGCCACTGATTATTCATTACATGGATTACAATTTGGTCTGGAAAATTCTAGTTTTTTTATTCCTTCAAAATGCCTCAACCTATTTGGCCATATGGCTGCCATTTTAGTTTGGGAAAAATGAGAAAAAAGAACTGTACACAGGTTGTAAATAAGAAAAGTGAGATTTAAGATTAAATAGGTTTGTTAGATTATTTGAGAGGCTAAAAAGACAGTATCTCAATTTTATATAAATAAGTTGAGGCTGTGAATTATACTGATTCTACTCTTAGTATTAATATTCATTCAGATTATCTTTCTAAAAATGGACAAGTTGAAATCTAATCCTTATCCGGAAATTATTCTTAAAATTGGTGCTTTACTTAAAGATTTATAGGCTATGAACTACTTGTGTTTAGGGACTGGGTAGTATTCATTTAATATGTATTAAGTACCCAATTTAAATGGTTATCTAGACATAGAGAGATGATCTAATTGATATAGATTCAGAGAACAAAATAGATGTGGACTTATGAGATCAGAAAAAAATTGATTAATGAGGCTACAGTTGTGCTCCAGATGAGTAGGATTTAGATAGCTGTAGAGAGGTAGAGATGGAGTTTGAGACTGGGTAACCAGAATCAGCAAAAGACCTATAGCTGAGTGAGTAGAAGGAATAGAAAGGAGCCTAGGCAGAGTTTGGGATGAGATAGAGATGAGGTGGCAAGCAGCCACTGAGATGCTGGATCTAACATCACAGGCAAGTCAGAGGTGCTCCAACAATAGAATAAGATGAAACAAACTATTTACGATAATTCGTCTGGTAGTTTGGGTAAGATGGAATTGAAAGCAAGAAGTCCAAGAATGAGACTCTTAACATACATGTGATGTTTTAAAACTTACGGACAGGATAGAAATAGAAGGAGAGAGAGTTTGAAGGAGAAAAGAGACAAATATGTTAACTAAACAAAGACTAGAAAGGAGCAGGAAGAAATAAAGGAATCACTGAGATTTGAGCCTTTTTGCTATTGACAGAAGTGGGACAGTTTGGAGATACAGCAAATTTGTTTGTTTAGGTAGCAAGGTTCCTCTAGAATTCGGTAAATTTTAGGATTCATGCCTGTTGAAACATGAATGTGCTGAAGATAAAGGATCTATTTTTCTTATCCTTCTCAGCATCTAGTTTAATACTAGAAGCATAAGGAGTATTTTAACAAAGTTTATTAAATAAACTAATTTGAAGATTTTAATTTAAATTGTGGTATTGTTATGTGTATAATTTCTATCACAAATCAAGAATTTTATTTTGTATAATAATGAAGTAGCTTGTAAGATAATATACTACTAAAGAATCATACATTTAATTCTATATCTTAAAGAATTAAAATGTTTTAAGGAAAGCCTATTGAGCATCTTCTACATTCTTAAAATGAAATATTTTCCAGAGACATTACAATGTATCCCTATATTCAATGTTCTAAGATTCTACTCTAATCATTTTATTTTTGACCATGAAGGAGTAGCTGGTGCTGTGACTTAACCATCTCTCATAAACAACTGTAAGAATCTACTAAACAATTTATTACATGTCAATTGTCTAGACAGAGAATTGTGGGAGACTTTTCGTCACATTTAGTCAAAGTGTTTGGAAGCTATCTCATTTTTGTCTAACACATATCAGGACATGCATGATCTTCCTTGTCTCATAATAAACTTCTGATGGGATAGATATTGAACTGTGAAGAGGTTCCAATGATGTCAGACTGTCAGACAGGATATGGCATTAGAACTCTACTTAAAATTTCTTTTGTAAGAAAATTCCTTGTAGAAACATTCTATCATCTTGCCAATATGGTGATGTCATACATAATTGGTAGTCTAACTGTTTTATAAGACATGACTCTATTGATCTTCTTATCAGCACTTATCATTGGAAGTGCCAAAAAATATTACATCCATGCAAAAAACTTAATCTAGAATCCAAAACCTGTTGCTACATGTGATGAAAACTCTCCAACAATTCGATGCTTAAAAAATTAAGAGATGACATAAATTGTTCAGTTAAACTGGCATAAATCTCAGAAAAGAAAAAATGGGCAAATATACTAAATGAATGGGATAAAGGAATTGAAGAATTATGCTAATACATAATTCATCAATTATGTATCTGCAGTGTCTGTTGCTGGAATTAAAGATTTAAATACAATCTTATTAAACTATTAATCTGATCTTAGGTAAATGTCTTAGAGTACAATTCAAATCCATGGATGTTCAGACCAATGATCTACGGCCAATACTAAGCCCAAGGGCATGAAGGTACTTCTTGGTGACAATTTTGAATGAGATTTATTCTAATTCTTTAAGAAGGTGGTATTTTCATTTGTAAATTTAGTAAGATTTCATCGATGCATATTTCCTGTCTACAGTAATTCTCAGTTAACTTTTAAATGCTGTTTGAGTCCTTAAAAAAATTTATGTTCACCTTATCTAAGTCTCTGCTATGACATCCTTCTTGGGCCGTGGCTACTGCATATATATGTCCATTTATCATCAAAATCAAGTATGGGGTATAAAGAGGAACCCAAGTAGATTATGTGGTCCCAAAACATGTTCTTTCTCATTCCCATTATGTAAAAGTGGACTACTTCAGGGCTGTTTCAGTGTCAATTACCCTGTCAGCATGGGGACTCCTTTAATTGCCAGCGTTTTTGGTCAGCAGTCTGAAGTCTGTGGGACATCAGGTCTGACTCTTATTCCCAAGTAATTCAGGAAAAAAAAAGTTACTTTTTACTCTTTTATCTTTCAGAAATAGACACTATACACTATAAAATTAATGTGCAAGTTTTGCAACCTACTCTATTTTCTAAGAGTTTGAGTAATATTGTTATTATTTGTTTCTCAATGTTTGTGTTAGTTTGTTACTGTGTGACAGAATTCACTACCAGTATAAATATCTGATTCTGGAGGTTACTTCTGGGTATGGTTTTGAGTTCAGTTTATTTAGCAGATATAGGGATGTTCAGATTGTTTATTTCTTACCGTACCAGTTTCAGTAATTGCGCTTCTCAAAGAATATGTCCATTTCATCTAAGTTTTCAAATTTATTGGCAGAATGTTTCCTATCTTACATTTCCTTACTATCTTTTTAATGTTTGTAAGCTCTTCATTGATGTTTCTTCATTTATTCCTCATGTTTCTAATTTGTAGCTTTCCTCTGTGTTAGAGTTTAAACAAAAAGCAAAATCACAAAATATATTATAGAATCAATGATTTATTCCCTAATACAATTGTAAGAAAAGCTGGAGAAATAAGAGTACAAGTGTCTGCTGCTGAGCCAGTGAAAACTTATTAAACAGCTGTCCAGCCTCCTAAAGCTCTGTCATTAACCTATATATTGTAACTTTGGAAAACTGAATTAGTGTTACTGTAGTATGTTTTAATAGAAGTAAATAGCACAGTGGTGTTGGTTGTTTCTAAATGCAATTGAGAACTTGAAGAAAGATCTCAGGACTTCACATCTCCAGATGCTACCCCTGCTACTTGTCTCTTCTCACTCTCTCATTCTTTTCCTTTCTCCTTTTATTCTCTTTTCCCTTTCTTTCTTTCTCTTTTTTTAATCCAACCTGCCCTTCCCTGTCATGCCCTGAGCGGGGGAGATTGGTGGTGACCCTGTCTGGCCCCTTCGTAGCTTCCTGTCAAGAAAAGGAAGGGTTGTCTCCTGCTTTTCTGTCTGTCTCTCCAGGGCTGACCAAGAGTATTTCTGACCTCAGTGTTTAAACATTCTCAAGGGCAGATGCCCTTGTCCCCACCTGGCAGTACACTGCCACCCTTTGGATCTCAGGCTCCCACTCATCACATCCACAAGGGCAGCCTGCCCCCTGACCTGAAACTCAACAGGCTCCTGACTCTCTGTGACCTGCAAGGTGGGGAGATCTTGCTGTGACCAGATTGCTGCGCCTCTAGCTCCTCTGTGGCCCAGTGACCTATAAAGGGGTCTTCCCCTTGGATCTCATCTGCCAAATGAAAAGAACTGAGTCTGTACTGGGGGCTGCATGGCCAGGATAAGGCGACACCCTGAGGACATGGAGACCATGACACAACTGGTGTGGGGCTCGGCTCAGGGCAGATGCAAGACACTCCTACTTGGGCCTGGCCCTGTGAGGCAGCCAGCCTCATATCCTCCGTTACCATTATGCTGAGGCCTGGTCCCAGCCTGCCCTTGCCAGGCCTCGGTTTCCTCACCTATGTTCAGGGAAGCCCCTGCTTCCTGGGACTATGTGCCTCACAGAGGGCAGAGCTGCAGAACCCATTTTTGCTGCAAAGTGCCAGTCTCCAGCCACTTCCAGCCACTGCCTCCTGGAGATATAGCAAAGCAGGCTGAGGGAGAGCTCTGAGTGGTCAGTGACAGTGTGACCAGGGAAGGTCAACTAAACCACAGCCAAAAGGGAGCCCACGCTGCCAGTGGCACCAGCCGGGAAGAGGGAGCTCCATAGCTCTCCCATGGGCTCCAGGAGAATGAGAAGGTGGGCTCTGGACAGAGCCCACCTCCTCCTTCCCCAGCATGTGCTCAGGGCTTCCCAGGATTGTGGGCCACCCTCACACTGGCTGGACCAGAGGCTTTCAAGGCAAGATGAAACCCACCCTCCCTTCCTCATCTCTGGAGGCAACCACTGGCCTCTGGAAGGACATATGCATGTCTGCCCAAAAGGGGCCCGTAGGTGGCTGGATGCCTGCCCTGCACCAGGAAGCACCATCCCTGCACCTCAAGCACCCACCTTTCACAGCCCATGAGGGGCAGTGGCTTTTTTTGGAAGGCCATTTGGATGAAGGCAATGGTGACCCTGGAGCTGGCATGGCATGAGCAGGGAGTGCCAGGTGAAGAGGGCAGGCCCTGATGCATGGGGAGTGCCAGGTGGCAAGGCAGGTCCTGGTACGTGGGGAACCTGTGCCAGCCACTGCTGGGTGTGGGCCCAGGCACATTGCTGTTGGCCCTGTCAGCCTGCTGGGAGAAGGGAGATGACTTTAATGTTGGCAGAGAAGATTTGCAGGAGCTGCCAATGTTGGCTGGGCCACTAGGTCATGTCTAGAGCCTTAGTGTAAAAGAGGAACTCTCTATGACAGGAAAAAGAAAAATTTTGGAAAAGACTTATAGATGTTGGTGGATTCTATGCTGGCATCTGCTGAAACTGGACATTATGCTATACAGTCTCTTTCACGGCTGGCCAAAGACAGTGTTAAAAGGAAGTCCTCCCAGTGGTTAGTCTGTTTTACCTGAAAGAAGAAATGATCAGAGTTGTCTTTTCATTTATACCGATTGACTCATGAGCAGTGGCTAATGGAAAGAAGATGACTGATTGAATGATGAAAGGAGGTGTGATGAAATACCATGTGGAGGGAACGTTTCAAATGAGCACAGAGTATGAAGATATTTATCTCATGTAAATGCTCACCAAGCAGTAACCTGAAAAAAGGTTTAGCTTAATAATCAGGTAGACAAGATATCTATCATGTGGATATCAGCCAGCCACTTGGGTCTTGATAAATGGGCTTACAAATAAACTGGCCATGTAGGCAAAGTTAGAAACCATGTATGTATGGACTGGTCAAATGATTTTCTACTCACTAAAGGTGATTTGGCTGAGCTGCTGCTGAGCACCTAATCTGCCAACAGCCAAGAACAACAATGAGCTCTTGATATGGTACCATTCACCAGGGGTACCAGTCAGCCACCAGTGGGAGATGGATTACACTGGACCATTTCCATCATAAAGGGGCAGACTTTGCTCTCACTAGAATAAGTATTTACTCCAGAAATGACTTGCCTTCCTCTACCACATTATTTCTGCCAAAACCATTATCCATAGTCTTACAGAATATCTTATTTCTTCTAACCATGAAACTCATATTTCAGCAATTAAAATATGGCCATCAACCCTTGCTCATGGAATTGACTTCTTATGTTCCCTGTCACTCAATAGCAGATAACTAGAGAGAATGTCAAAATACTATATCATTTTAAAAACTCAATTATGATGTCAAGCTTGGAGAAAACTTTTTAAGGGGCTGGGATTATATCCTCCATAATAAAGTATATTTTCTGAATTGGTGACTATGTTTTTCCTATTTCTCCCATGACAAGGATTTAAGACATTGCAGTGGTTTCTTGTCCTGCAACAACTTTAGACTCTGCTGGTTTGGAGCTGTGAGTTTCCAAAAAGTAATGTTTCCACCAAGAAATATAATGTTGACGTCACTAAAATAGGAAGTGACTATTCCACTAAAATAGGAAGTGCAACTTGACTAATTTGGACTACTCAAGATGGTGAAGCAATGAGTGAAGGAGCAGCTATTCACTGACAGGAGTGATTAATCCTGACTGCAAAAAGTATACTAGATTGCTATTACACAGCAAAAGGGAAAATAAATGTGTCTGGATTGCATAAATTCTCTGGAGCACTTCTTATTACTTCCATGTGTTGTGAGAAAAATTAAGAAAAAACTGAAACACCTATGAATTAAAACACTGTGAAAGCTAATATAGCAACCCTTTAGGGATGAAAGTTTGTGTTACCCCACCAGGCAATGAACTATAACCAACTAAGATTAAATAATGATGACTTGAGAAGATATGAATATTTCTTATGTCAATATAAATGTAATTGTGCTTGTATTAACAAACCCATTTTATTTTTTCTCCTCTCTCATTCCTCCACTTATTAACATAAAATGTGTTATACTACTAATACATATTATGTATACATACCTAATATACAATGTTATAATTTTGGCTTTATATAGTCATATATGTTTCAAACAAATTAAAACAAAAAATATAATATGCTTATCTAAATCTTTAATATTTCAGGTGATTTTCCTATCTTCCAAGTTTTTACCTGGTTTCCCTTAGTCTTAAAATTTTCCCTTAGCAATATCTGCAGTGCACATCTGCTGTTGTCAAAATCTCTCTATTTTTATCTGAAAATGTCTTTAATTCAATTTTTGAAAAAGAATTTCACTGAATATATTTTCAGGGTTCACTTTTTTTTCTTGTAGCATTTTAAAGATGTTCCATTTTCTGGCCTCTACTGTTTCTGCTTAGAACTTATCTCTCCTTCATATTGACCTTCCCCTGCATGCAATGTGTGGTTTACCTCTATGTTTTCAAATTTTTCTCTTTGTAATTTCCTTTTTTTGATTTTGTTGTTGTTTGTTTTGGTTTTGGGTTTTGTTTTTGAGACAGAGTCTCAGTCTTTCACCCAGGCTGCCCAGGCTGGAGCGCAGTGGCCTGATCTCGGCTCACTGCAGCATCCGCCTCCTAGGTTCAAGTAATTCTCCTGCCTCAGCCTCCCAAATAGCTGGGGTTACTGGTGTGCCCAGCTAAAATTTTTGTAATTTTAGTAGACATGGGGTTTCGCCATGTTGGCCGGGCTGGTCTCGAACTCCTGAGCTGAGGTGATCCACCTGCTTTGGCCTCCCAAAGTGCTCGGATTACAGGCGTGAGTCACTGCACCTGACCCTGTGATTTCTTTTCAACAGTTTCCTCCCTCCTTTTCTTTTTTCCTTCCTTTCTTCCTTTTTTGACAGTCTTGCTCTGTCACCCAGCCTGGAGTACAGTGGTATGATCTCGATTTCCTGGGTTCAATGGATTCTTGTGTCTCAGCCTCCCAAGTAAGGGGGTGTATTAGTGTTCTCTAGAGGGACAGAACTAATAAGATAGATGTATATATAAAGGGGAGTTTATTAAGGAATGTTGACTCACACAGTCATGAGGTGAGGTCCCACAACACGCAATCTGCAAGCTGAGAAGCAAGGAAGCCAGTCTGAGTTCCAAAACCTCAAAGGTAGGGAGGCTAACAGTGTAGCTTTCAGTCTGCGGGGTCTGTGGTCGAAGGTCCTAGATTCCCAAAGCTGAAGAACTTGGAGTCTGATGTTCGAGGGCAGGAAGCATCTAGCCCGGGAGAAAGATGTAAGCCGGAAGACTAAGCCAGTCTGGGCTTCACAACTTCTTCTGCCTGCTTTTATTCTGGCTATGCTGGCAGCTGATTAGATTGTGCCCATCCAGATTGAGGGTAGGTTTACCTTTCCCAGTCCACTGATTCAAATGTTCATCTCCTTTGGCAACACCCTTACAGAAACACCCAGAAACAATACTTTGCATCCTTCTATCCAATCAAGTTGACACTCAATATTCCATCACAGGGGAATTACAAAGTCGGGGGCACCATGCCTGGCTAATTTTTAAAAAATTTTTTGTAGGGACAGGGTTTCACTATGCTGGTCTCAAACTCCTGGCCTCAAGTGATCTGCCCACCTCAGCCTCTCAAAGCGCTGGGATTATAGTTTTGAGCCACCACACCCAGCCCTTGTTCTTTTTCTCTGTTGATCTCCTCAGTGGACATCTTTTCGACAATTTGACTGTGATGTGCCTACACATGATTTTCTTCGCATTTATCCTGCCTGAAATGAGCTTAGTGTATTACATATATGTTTATGTTTTTAATTAAATTTTAGGATATTCACCATTATTTGTTCAGTATTTTTTATTATTTGGCTATAACATTATTTGCCTTGTGCTTTAAGTCCAAAAGTTGTATATTTTTATCTCACTCAGTATAGTAACCTCCTTTCAAGGGTCAAAGCTCCTCCAGTTTTGGCTTGATTTGGGTCACACTTTAGTGTTATCAATATTTGTCTTAAATTTTGTATAGAGTTCATAAATGTTATCTGTATCAGGATTAGCCCAATACAAGCTGCTCTCCCGTTAACAAAATCTTTGGTTTTATTTTAAAATTATTTTTATGATTTTTTCAGATGGAGGCATTACTAGTCTCTTCTAACACATATATTTAAGGTTATGGATATCATTCCAAGTGCTGCCTTAGCTAACACCCACAAGTATTAATATGTAATATTGTTATTAAATTAAAAGTAAATTTTTATCTATTTTAAATTTTTTTGTGGGTGTATAGTAGGTATATATGGCACCCTTGCGTAAACATGAGATGTTTTAAAACAGGCACGCATTGTGAAATAACCACATCACGGAGAATGAGGTATCTATCATGTAAGCACTTATCCTTCATGTTACAAACAGTCCAATTATACTCTTTTAAAGTTATTTTAAAATGTAGAATTATTATTGACTATAGTCACATTGTGTGATCAAATAATAGATCTTATGCATTCTTTCTATTATTTTGTGTCCCCACTAACCATCCTCACCTTACCCCCTTCCTAACCTCCCAGTATTCTTTCCAGCCTTTGCTTACCGTCCTCTACTCTCTAGGTTCATGAATTCAATAGTCAACTTTTACTTCCTACAAATAAGTAAAAACAGGCAAAGTTTGTCTTTCTATGCCTGGCTTATTTCACTTAACATAATGATACACAGTTCTATTCATGTTGTTGCAAATGACAGGATATCATTTTCTATGGCTGAATAGTACTCCATTGTGCATATGTACCACATTTTCTTTATCTGTTCGTCTGGACTGATGGATGCTTAGGTTGCTTCCAAATCTGAGCCATTGTGAACAGTGCTGCAACAAACATGGGAGTGCAGATATCTCTTTTGATATATTGATTTTCTTTATTTGGGGTATATATCTCATCTCATTGTAGTTTTCATTTGCATTTCTCTGATGATCAGTGCTGTTGAGCACCTTTTCACATATGTGTTTGCCATTTGCATGTCTTCTTTTGAGAACTGTCTATTCAAGTCTTTTGCCCATTTTTATTAGATTATTAGATTTTTTTCCTACATAAGGAGTATGAGCTTCTTATATATTCAGGTTATTAATCATTTGTTAGATGGGTACTTGGCAAATGTCTTCTCCCATTCAGTGGGTTGTCTCTTTACTTCATTGACTGCTTTCTTCACTGTGCAGGTTTTTAACTTGATGTGCTTTCATTTGTCCATTTTTGCTTTGATTGCCAATCCTTGTGGGGTATTCCTCAAGAAAATTTTTGCCCAGACCAATGTTCTGGAAATTTTTGCCAATGATTTCCTATAGTAATTTCATAGTTTGAGGTCTTAGATTTAAGCCTTTAATCCATTTTGATTTGAGTTTTGTATATGGTGAGAAATAGGGGTCCACTTTCATTCTTTGGCATATGGATATTCAATTTTCCTAGCACCATTTATTGAACAGACTGCTTTTTCCCCAGTGTATGTTCTTGGCACTTTTGCCTAAAATGATTTCACTCCAAATTTATGGATTTGTTTCTGGGCTCTCTATTCTGTTCCATTGATCTACGTGTCTGTTTTTACATCAGTACCATGCTGTTTTGGTTGCTATTGCTCTGTAGTATAATTTGAAGTCAGGTAAGGTGATTCCTCCAGTTTTGTCCCTTATGTTTAAGATAGCTTTGGCCATTCTGGGTCTTTGGTGGTTCGATATAGATTTTAAGATTGTCTTTTCTATTTCCTTGAAAAATGTCACTGGTATTTTGGGAGAGATTGTATTGGATCTGTAGGTTGCTTTGAGTAGTATGGACACTTTAACAATATTGATTCTTCCAACCCATGAACTTGAAACATTTTTCCATTTTTTGTTGTCTTCTTCGACTTTTTTCATCAGTTTATTGTTTTCATTAGAGAGACTGTTTGCTTCTTTGGTTAAATAAATTCCTAGGTTTTTAATTTTATTTGTGGCTATGATAAATGGGATTACTTTTTAAAATTTCTTTTTCACATTGCTCACTGTTGGAATGTAGAAATACTACCTGCATCTGTCAGTATTTTAAAACTGAATCTATGAAAGAGAGGCGATTTTAAAAATTTTAAATATATGGCAATATTTTAATTAGCATTTTGTTATTACTATTTTTTATTTTTATTTTTATTTTTTGAGACGAGTCTCACTCTTTGGCCCAGGGTGGAGGGCAGTGATGCAATCTCAGTTCACTGTAAACTCTGCCTCCCAGGTTCAAGCAATTCTCATGCCTCAGACTTCAGAGTAGCTGTGACTACAGGCGGGCTCCACCATTCCCAGCTAATTTTTGTTCTTTCAGTAGAGATGGGGTTGGCCAAGTTGGCCAGGATGATAGCAAACTCTTGACCTCAAGTAATCCCCTGCCTCGGCCTTCCAAATTTACAGGATTACGGGAGTGCGCCACCACACCCAGCCTGTTATTCATTTCTAGTTTAATTTTAGAGAATATATTGTATATGATTTCAGTCCTTTGACTGTACAGGGTCAATTTATTGTGAAAGTTTTGTGTTTGCTTGTAAAGAATATGTAATGTGTAATGTTTGATGCAGTGTTTTAATATGTACCTACTTTGAAAAGTTTGTCAACAATGTTGCTTAAGTATTCCTTGTATATACTGATTTGTTTGTTTTTCTCCTAAATACTGAGAGCACTTAGTCAAAATAGTCTGTGATGATTATGGATTTCAGTATTGCTCCCTGTAGGACTCTCAAATTTTGTTTTACATATTTTTAAGCTATGTTATTAAGTACTGTTAAATCAAGTTTAGCCTAAAGTTGCCTCTTTACATATTTAAGTTCAGCCTAAAGGTTTCTCTATATGTCATGAACTATAACAAGTAGAGGTATAAACAGACCATAGCCTACACTTCTGGCAGTCACTAAGGTTTGGCTAATCAAATGTAGACAAATGTTCAGATCGTGTACATATAAGGCAAACCCTGAGTTGTAACCAATCTGGCTGTTTCTGTACCTCATTTCCATTTTCTGTACCTCACTTTCCTTTTTCTGTCCATAAATCTTCTGCCACATGGCTGTGCTGGAGTCTCAGAGTGTACTCTGGCTCTGGAAGCTGCACAATTTAAACTCCTTTAAATTTAATTTGGTTGTAATTCTTTTTTCATCAGATGGCATCAGAAGTAGGATCCGAAGTAGAGCTTCTAATGACCCCTAAGAGCACTGAGCAACCAAGCAAGATACCCAGCAGACCAATTGTGTCCCTTTCTCTCTCAGAGCAGCTGGAGAGCCTAGTAAATTTTCTCTCAGATTTCAAAGCTCCACAGATTTGTGTTTTAATTTTTTGATTGTTTGTTTTTTGAGATAGAGTGTCAGTCTGTTCCTCAGGCTGGAGTGCAATGGTGTGCTTTTGGCTCTCTGCAACCTCTGCCTCCTGGTTTCAAGCAATTCTGCCTTAGCCTCTTGGGTAAGTGAGGTTACAGGCACCCACAACCATGCCTGGCTAATTTTTTAATTTTTATTTATTTTATTTTATTATTTTTTTTTTTTGCATTTTTGGTAGAGACAGGATTTCACCACGTTGGTCAGGCTAGTCGTGGACTTCTGACCTCAAGTGATCCATCCGCTTCAGCCTTTCAAAGTGCTGGGATTACAAGCATGAGCCACCATGGGCCAGATTTGTGTTTGGATCTGAGTTTCTTTAAACAAATTTCTGATCCAAACTGGTTTGGAAGTCACGTCAGAAACTGGACTTGATCCAGGATTGGATTGGATCCAGTAATTAACTGGCTTGGATCTAGTTAGAAGCCTCTTACATCTCAGTGGATCAGAAAGAAACTGGTAGTAAGTGGCAATGGAAATTCTCAGGGATTTTTGTGTTCTACCCCTTTGTCTCATTTTTATTGTGTGCTTAGGTAGGAAAAATATCAGTATGTGAGCTGATCAAAGGAACCTGAGAGTAAAGCCAGTATTTGAGATAAAAACGAGAGTCTTAATTTCTGAAGAACTGAGTTCCTTCTGGCTTAAACATGCATTAGTATTCTGCCCTGGAAGCAGTGAAGTCTTACAGAAATGGCAAAATCTTACTAAAGTTAACTTACAGTGGAATATTCCAAATGAACAGCACTGTGCATTTCAAATGCAAAAATCAGTGCATTCGAAAATGAGGGCTCCCTGAGATCACGCCATGGCACTCCAGTTTGTGCAAAAGAGCAAGACTCAAAACAAAAGAAAGAAGGAAAGAAAGAAAAGGAGGGCTCCCAAATTAATCTCATTTAGAGATGCCTATTGATATGCAGATTTTTAATATTTTTTAGTATTTTTATTTAAAAACTTTATGAAAGACAAATAAAAACCTTAAGCGACTAACTGATCAAAAATAAATAAATACATCTGCTAACCTATTGGCTTAGTTTCTACCCCAATCCAAAGGAAATAGGCTGCATGCCAATTGGCTGACTTTGGGTAAGTAGTGGGGTACATTTTACCTGGGTAAATGGTGGGATTGAATTGGAGGCCCTCCCCTCAGTAATGTCCCTCTTGGTTAAAAAGGAATTGGGCACTACAGGATGTTAATTGCTATTCTCTTTGGATTAATCTGCCTTATACTTTTTGCTGATGGCTATGGGTGACAGTATTAGGCATGTACAGGAATGGAAAATGGGGAACTTTTTTCTCCCCAAAGGGAGAAACTTAAGAGCTGATGGGTGCTGAAAAAGATCCCTTCATGACTGGCAAGTGGCCACTTGAACTTTAGGTTAATGCTACTGTAGTGGGTGGGTCTTTCTCTGGCCTCCCTGAGCTCTTTGCTGCACCCATCCCACCACAGGCAATGCTTTTTCTCTCTCTTTTTCTCCTTTCCCTTTTCTATCTTTTCTGTTACTCACAGTGACCATCTTGCCCAGAGGCCACATGTTGAAACTCATTTAATCCACTTTGAGTGGATTAAAGATGACAGAGCCCAACCAGGAACAAGTTTAAGCCTGACCAGTTGATATTGGGCACTAACCAGAGTGGTTAATGTTTTGTCACAGGTATTTTGTCCTGGCCATAATGGAAAATGTTAATTTGGGTCCACCATGCAGCTGGCTAAGTGGCAACTTACAAAATTGAGAGATTGCATACGGTTCCATGAAACTAAAAAAGGTGATTTTCCTTTGCATTGTGGCTTGGGATCCACGACTGTGGAGCATCAAGCAGTGTTGCTAGGGTCACCCAGGGAAAGGGAACACAGAAACCTGGCATGCCAGCAAAAGGGTATTTGTTACCAGTCAGACTTCTGGCCTCTCTCTCTCTGTGCAAACTGGTTGTAGGAATGGTAAAAATCACTGTCTCCACCACCAAGTTTTGATTAATGGGAACAAAAGGATTTGTGAGGCTAGTCTTAAGCTGTAGCAAATCTTGCATGCTTGTTGCTAAAATTTGTCTTTCTGCATCGTTTTGTTATAAAAAGGGGTACCATAGGACAGAATGCAGGCCTAGGACCCCCACAAGCTTACTGTACAAGCCAGCTTGGCAAACTGGTTAGTTACAAACTTTGCGACAGGGCCCTGAAACAAAAAAACTGGATGAGGATTTCCTCTCATTGTATGTCCTTGGGAAAAACAGAGGAGGTGCCACATTTTTGAGAAAATTTCTATTTTCCTCATGGAACCCCAGGAATTGAAAGTAGATAGATTACTCTCAATATCTAAAGCTCTGTTTTGTTTTTCATTGCATTATCTGATCTTTTTGACTTGGACAGGCAGTGGGGAGTTGTGGGGTTATCAGAAATTACTTCATATTATGAGAGAACTTTGGTGTGTAATAGCTAGGTGGGAAATAAACCCTCAGGGATGTCAAGAGACAGTTACGGGGAAACACTCTGCTCTTTGCACATTTGGATCAGAGAAGTATGGTCTTGGCAACCAAGTAAGTATAGAAATGTCCCAACCCCCACTGAGATAAAACTCCCATGGGGGATGGGCTAATCCCAGAATGGGCTGATCAACACTGTATAGTAAAATCATTGCACCGTCTTGTTCAGCATTTCTCTTTTGGGGATCCTGGATTCTGTTTGAAGCTGACACCCAGAATTTTTTGGGATCTATTTTGCCTTTCAACTGTGACTGCTTATTAGGCCCTAGAAACTACATGTTTTCCTAGCTCTGTTCTTCTAAGGACCCTACCCTGAATCCAGTAACCTAATTAAAAAATTTAAAAACTAGCAAGTGAGAAATCTTACAACTACTAGATTTTCTTCTGTCGGTGTAGTTACATGTGTGTTATGTGTGTAATGTTTATATATGAAAGAGTTCTGATTAATTGGCTTAAAAATAATAAGCACTTAAATATTTTGTCAGAAAAATAAAACTGTAATGCCTTTTAGTTCACCTTTGGGAAATAAAGAATTTTCAAGATTTTGGTAAAGAGATTTGGTTTAAATTAGGCAGGTCAGATATTAAGTTTGCTAAATGCTTTCAGGTAATAAACTGCTTCTTTGACTTTTGAAAATTGTTCAACTTACTTGCTTTGTAGCCATTAGATTCTAGGTAAGGCCTGGGGACATGTGAAGTTAGCCAAGCCCCATGGCTATGCTGGAAAGTCAGATTTTATCTGCACTTCTATCTGGCGTCCTAAACTTCACACCTAGTATATAATTAAAATCTCTCACTTACCAGGTTTCTCACCAAAAATTAAAATTGTCAAGAGTTAACATTGTAACATATAATTAAGATTACTGAATAATCAATTTCACATGCAAGGTATGTGAGTAAAGTGAAATGTACGTTTGGTAAAAGATTATTAGAAGGCCTGGGAATGTGCTTTTCTTTTTGCCAAGATTTAAGGGTTAAAGAATTGCTTTAAGTTAGATAGGATAAAGCTGAAGTTTTAAACAAATCGTGGAAAGTTCATGAGAAATTAGTCTTGTAAAGGAAATTCTGTGTGTGAATATATTAGCAAAAGTTAAAGGGGTATTACTCTTTTTTTTCAGTAAATTAAACATTAAAAGCACAGAGAATTTTCTTAGGGTACTGATCTGCTCTTTGAACATTTTTGTAATATGTTATAAAAGGTTTATGAGAATCTTCCCTAAAGGTCAAACTGATTAAGATTGGATAGATTGTTTACAAGATTTTATTAAAAATAGTTAACATTAATAGCATACTAATGCAAGGGTAAAATTTTGCTTTCTCTCTTGAACAAGATTTCATGTACTATTAAAGGATAATTAAAGATTTTTGTTTGCCTTTTGAATAAACTACAGTAAAAATAAGGGAAAGACAAGAGACAGACTGTTTGGAAAGCTGTGTTCCATCTATTAATGAGTAAAGGTTTTTGCCTTTTTTAAATGTTTGAGTCATCATTTTGGCTAAATGAATGATTTATAGTGACTTGGAATTCTATTTCATAATTTCAAGTGTTTTAAACCCTTAATGTATTTGATAGGTTTCCTAACATTAAATTTTACCTTCAAAGTTGTCTTTTCTGACCTCTAACTTTGGGATGTTGCAGAGGATCCCTGAAGCATTCAAAGAAAAGGTAACCAGAATTATTTGACATGTTAAGTTACATGGGAAGCATTGTCAAAATAAAAAATAATGTTTAACCTTCTTCAGATTTATTATAGTGCATGATATTAAAATATGTTCCAAAATCTTATGGGATTTCTAAAATTCCAATATGTCTAAGTATATGCTATCAATCATAATTATGGTTATTATACTAAGTTATTGTAGATCACAGAAATAACCACATTTCCTTTCAATTATGTCTTTAACTATGACTAAAGTCATTTCTACCTTTAATTGCTTAATTCTGATGCAGTTTCCTAAAACTTCAAAAGCATGCAAAATCCTAGAATATAATGTCTTTTAGGAGGCTCATGAAAGGATAGAAAGGACCCGCAAAAGCACTTTGGAATACAGGTTTCTGATGGCTTTAGAATCATATCATTTGGACTGGGCAAGTTTTCCTAGAACTTTAATGAAAAGATTAACTGGTTCATAAAACTGCTAATCCAAGTAGTACAAAAATTAATTGAATACCAAAAAAATACTTAGACAGATTTTCATGCTAAATCAGCCAATACTAAATATTCTTTAGATATACAATTTGAATGAACTTCACGGTCTAGGTCAAATTACCCATGATAACTCATCAGTTATCAGTCTTTTTGCATCTAAATTGGAGAAACAACTGGCACTCAAGAGGACATAAGTCCAATGTTAAGCATGGATTCATGGAGAACCAGGGCGGCCACCTTGTTCTTCCTGAGTCCTTAAAGCTTTTCTTATTAAAAGTTCTGCATTCCATGTCTCATCATGGAAAAGATAAAATAACCCTAATTAAAGATAAATTCATATGGTGACTTCTAAATTGCGAAAATAGTTTATGACCAATATTTGGCTTGTCAAACCCGTATTCCTGGGAAGACAATCAAAGCTTCAGGTACATTTGGCTACCTGAAGACCCATTTAAACATTTATGGAGGAATTTCATTTGATTATCATTTTCAGTGCATGTTTTCTGGATACATAAAAGCTTTCCCATGCAAGAGAGCTGATGTTATAACAGTAGATTATTATGACACAGTGTATTTTCATCAGGTAAAGAAAGCTTTTATGGGTCACTGACTGAGGACAATCAACCCCTAAACAATCTAGAACCTGAAAACAGGATCTTCTGAGAACATCAGGGAAAGACTGTTCTTGCCACCCACACTGCAGCAAAACTTCAGGACCTGAACCTTGGGTTCATAACCTCATAACCAAGAAGGGTCCCTCTATACTCACAGAACTGTACACCAACTGGAACCCTTAAGGTAAAGCTAATCGGGGAAGTCTCTCCCCAGAAGAAGATGGCATCCTTGATGTAAACAGCTTCTCCTAAGATCAAAGATCTGGAGTTCTCTACTATCATGAGACTCTTATCTTTGAATATTTTTTCTCTTGCTGATTCCTCCATGAAAAATAGAAGTGAAAGGGGTTCTTTAGTGTGTACTCATGGGGTATATTTTCGTGAAGGATTTTGCAGCCAGTCTTAAACATGGATAACCTTATACCTTGATAGATGAAAGATGAAGACCCAATGTAGGTTATAAATTTTAATGGTACATACTTTGCCTCATAACCAGTTAGAAACAGACCATTTGTTCAGTCCTCTTAACCCACATCATGGGTTAATGAAGACGTTGCCAGGAAGGCTTCACTTTTCTAGAAGGGCATCATTTGTTAGGTCCTTTTCCATGGTTTGGAGCAAANTCTGCAACCTCTGCCTCCTGGTTTCAAGCAATTCTGCCTTAGCCTCTTGGGTAAGTGAGGTTACAGGCACCCACAACCATGCCTGGCTAATTTTTTAATTTTTATTTATTTTATTTTATTATTTTTTTTTTTTGCATTTTTGGTAGAGACAGGATTTCACCACGTTGGTCAGGCTAGTCGTGGACTTCTGACCTCAAGTGATCCATCCGCTTCAGCCTTTCAAAGTGCTGGGATTACAAGCATGAGCCACCATGGGCCAGATTTGTGTTTGGATCTGAGTTTCTTTAAACAAATTTCTGATCCAAACTGGTTTGGAAGTCACGTCAGAAACTGGACTTGATCCAGGATTGGATTGGATCCAGTAATTAACTGGCTTGGATCTAGTTAGAAGCCTCTTACATCTCAGTGGATCAGAAAGAAACTGGTAGTAAGTGGCAATGGAAATTCTCAGGGATTTTTGTGTTCTACCCCTTTGTCTCATTTTTATTGTGTGCTTAGGTAGGAAAAATATCAGTATGTGAGCTGATCAAAGGAACCTGAGAGTAAAGCCAGTATTTGAGATAAAAACGAGAGTCTTAATTTCTGAAGAACTGAGTTCCTTCTGGCTTAAACATGCATTAGTATTCTGCCCTGGAAGCAGTGAAGTCTTACAGAAATGGCAAAATCTTACTAAAGTTAACTTACAGTGGAATATTCCAAATGAACAGCACTGTGCATTTCAAATGCAAAAATCAGTGCATTCGAAAATGAGGGCTCCCTGAGATCACGCCATGGCACTCCAGTTTGTGCAAAAGAGCAAGACTCAAAACAAAAGAAAGAAGGAAAGAAAGAAAAGGAGGGCTCCCAAATTAATCTCATTTAGAGATGCCTATTGATATGCAGATTTTTAATATTTTTTAGTATTTTTATTTAAAAACTTTATGAAAGACAAATAAAAACCTTAAGCGACTAACTGATCAAAAATAAATAAATACATCTGCTAACCTATTGGCTTAGTTTCTACCCCAATCCAAAGGAAATAGGCTGCATGCCAATTGGCTGACTTTGGGTACCCACATCATGGGTTAATGAAGACGTTGCCAGGAAGGCTTCACTTTTCTAGAAGGGCATCATTTGTTAGGTCCTTTTCCATGGTTTGGAGCAAAAGAGGCAATGATTAGAATTGTAATCCTCATGATAGTCTCTAAGCAAATTCTACTGTAAAAGTTATGGTTACACAACGGACTTTAAATTATCTTGTAAAAAATGTGCTAAATAGTAGAACTGTTCAAGATTAATTACTGGCTAAATGGAAATCATAATAATAGGTTACAATGATGAGGCACTTGCATGGCAAGTATTCTTGTTAAGTACTTTACGTGGATTCTTTTAATTGCACAACACAATAAAATCGATAACATGCATAAACAATTTATTTTTATTTTACCAGTGAAGAAACTAGGGCTTAAAAAGGTGCAATGATATGAATAGTAAACAGTAGATTTTAAGAATCTACCAATTTCAGTCAGCCCCCCAAATTATAACATTTAATCACCATACTATTTTGCTTCAATATGAGGGGGAAATATTTAAGGCAAGGTGAGGAAGAATATCTTCCTCCTGAGGGCTCAGGAAAAAAATACTTCAAGCATGTCATTGATCACTAGGGTGCAGTATCCAGTCTAATAATTTAAAAATAACAGAGCAAGTTTATCTAAATGCATAATTATACAGATTTTACTAAATGTTTTACAGTAATAGTTAGCATACAATATTAAAATGAGTGTTTTTCTTTTAAAATTGTACTCATAATTTCCTCTGTGATGGTTTATGTTATGCATTCCCTCATGTCTTGTCAAGCACATATTGTTTGAATCATTTACCATCTGCTGCTGCCTTGTAACCATAGGATTAAATGGGCTGTACCTTCCTAAGTACAGTACATAATAATATGAAACTACATGTAATAATGCTTTCAGAAAATGTGTGGGTTCACCTCAGTCCTCTAGCTCTTCCTCCACACTATCTTTCACAGCTAACTTGTCCATTAAGATGCCATTTAACATGAGTCCTAATGAGAAAGGAAGTAGCAGAGAAAGGAGAAGAAGAGACACACCAAATAAAAGGAATATGAAGATTATAAACCATAAAAATAAGTATAAAGTAGATGAAAAATATAAATACTTCCCTATAATGTTAATATTCTCTCTGAAAACTGTGGAAATATGAGCGGATTCAGTGATGACATAAAATGATTAAAAACAAATAAAAAATGATCTCAGAAAATAATATAAGCCAAACCATTAGAATTAAAGAGGTACAGTCATTCCTCAGCAAACCTAAAAAGAAGCCTTATATAAATGAAGACATGTATCACATTTATAAAAAGGAAGACTCAATATTGTAAAATATTGCAAAAATAAAAATATTCACCAATTTTAATCAAATAATTTAAATAGAATCTTAATTTTTTTGTCAATTTTAAGCATCATGAAGAGTCAAGAAAATTCTGAGGAAGAACAGTATAATAGATTATTCCATTCTGTTGACTATCAATATCTGTCATAAAGGTATACTAATTTAAATAGTAATTATTGATGGGGGTAAACAGGTCAGAACAGATAGCTGAAAGAAAGACCACTTGAATATATATATATATATATGAATATATATATATATATATATGTGAAAATTTGCTAAATGATGTAGATGGTATTGCAATTAAATAAAATATAATACAACAATATTATAAAAGATTAGATTCCTATTTTATACTATTCACAGAAATAGATTCCATTAAATTAAAATTAAAATAATAAAATTTTCAAAACTAATATAAGAAAATGTAAAAGGTTATTTTAGGACCTTAGAGATTTTCAAAACATGACTCAAAAAGCCCCAAATCATAAAAAGATTTTTAAAATTATCTGTAAAATTCAAATTTCTGTTTCCTAAAAAATACCATAAATAAAATTAAAAGACAAGCCATTGATTGTAATAATATATTTGGAAGTATATAGCTATCAAAGTATGAGTATAAAATTTTTTTTGAAAAAATAAACAAAAAGCAAACAATGTAAAGAAAATGACCAAAGTATGTAAGCAGATGATTCACACTCAAGAAAAGCCAAATGGCCAATGAAGATGTAAGCAAAAAAAAGTGCGTAAGCTTGGTCATAAAAATTACAACCACACTGAGATTCCATTCCACATCAAATAGAATTGATAAAAATTAATACATCTGATAATAAGTTCCAGTAAGGATGTGAAGAAACAGAATCTCATATCCTGATGATGAAAATATTGAGTTGGTTTAAGCCCTTTGGATAATTATTCAGTCATACTTATTAAAGTTGGTAATACTCTGTGATCCAACAATTTTGTTTCTAGGTATCCACACTCAGAAAAACTCTCACGAAAAGTACTAAGATATTCATAGCAACACTGTTCATAATGGTCAAGAATTTTTGATAAATTCTAGTTGTCATTATAAACTTTTTTTAGAATGGAAAACTACACAGCAGTTAAGATATATAAAATGATTCTATGCAGCAGTTAAGCTACATAAATGATATATCACCATAAGTATCTTCTCTCAAAGTAATTTTAATTTTAAGCCAGGCACTAGTGGCTCACGCCTGTAATCCCAGCTCTTTGGGAGGCCGAGGCAGGTGGATCACCTGAGGTCATGAGTTTCAGACCAGCCTGGCCAACATGGTAAAACTTGTCTCTACTAAAAATACAAAACTTAGACTGAATGTGGCAGTGCATGCCTGTAGTCTCAGCCACTTAGGAGGCTGAGGCAAGAGAATCACTTGAACCCGGGAGGTAGAGGTTGCAGTGAGCCAAGATTGTGTCACTGCACTCCAACCTAGGTAACAGAGCAAGACTCCATCTCAAAAAAAAAAAGGAAAAAAGTAATTTTAATTTTAAAAAGTCAGATTGTTGAGGAAATCAGTAAACCATTTTTTGAAATTCTTAATTAAAAAATAATTACTTTATGTATTACTTTATTTTGTTTATGAAGAAAATATTTGTAGCCATAATTTCAAAACATACAAGGACATGAAATGTGATATCAGGATAGTAATGAACTCATTAGGCATGGAAAAGAAAAGTAACATTTCATTTCTCAAATAGAAATCTAAAGCAAGTACATCAAATATTAACAGCTTATTTTAGTGATAGGCATATATTGCTAATATTAAAGCAAAATTAAAATGAAGAGTGGGCTTGAAAAATTCCTGAACAAACAAAACCGGACAGGCCTTAAAAGTAAGCTTAACTGGGGGGCCAGGGTCTAGGGGAAGGATAGCATTAGAAGAAATACCAAATGTAGATGACGGCTGATGGGTGCAGCAAACCACCATGACACGTGTATACTTACATTACAAATCTGCACGTGCACATGTGTCCTAGACCTTAACGTATAATAATAATTTTTAAAAATAAAATAAAAAAGAAAGCTTAACCTTACTGAAGCCATGTACATAAGCAAAACTTAACCTGGGTTAAAACTGCAAATACAGGGGAAACAACTTGGGTCATTTCTAGTAAATGCTTATGTTAGAAACAATCTTTAACATCAGCTAATCATAAGCAGCCAATGAATATATGATTATGTGGCTAGGGATTTTTCAACAAAATAGCCGACTTTGTAATTGGAACCAATCGATAATTTCTTTGTTTTGCTTTTACATTTACCTTATAAATATTTGCCCTGATGATTTGTCATTGGAGCACTAAACCTTTTCTGATCTGGTATTCCCCAGTTCGTGAATTGCTTCTTACTCAAATAAACTCTTTAAAATCTTAATGTGCCTCGGATTTTTCTTTTACACTAATGTATTACTTTCTGTGTTTCTACATTTCATTGTATGCTCATAATTTATTTTAAAATATGCACTAGAAAGACTGTACAACAAAATAGCTGAACTCTTTACCGAATAGATCTTTTTGGAATCAAATAAATTAAAGCAAATATATTGCTCTCTTTGAGATATGAAAGGCTGGATACACATAAGAAAGGCTCAGGAAGAAGTGACAGAGTAATGGAGGAGATGAAAAATGAACTGACCTTTCAAAAATCAAATGTAAGAAGAATGTAAAAAATAATTAGTCAAGGAAATGTAAAAGGTATACATGTTTTAGAGTAAGGTGGAATGGTTGTTAACTATTACATCTAAAGCAGCACTGCCCAACAAAATATAGTGTGCGTCATGCATGTAATTGCAAACTATTAGCAGCTTCATTAAAAGGTAAAAAGAAACAGTTGAAATTAATTTCAGTGATATATTTTATTAGCCCAATATAAATAAAATACAATCTCACTATATTTTTAATATAAAATTATAAATGAGCCATTTCATCTTTTTTCTAAATGCGAAATCTAATGTGAATTTTATATTTAAAGCACATCACTAGACACACTTCAAGTGTTCACTAATCATTGTGGCTAGTGGTTATGAAATTGAAGAGGGACAGTCTAAACAATATAAAACAATACAATAGTCTGAGAGAATACCTCAAGAAGTAAGGCAGGGTGCAGTGGCTCATCCCTGTAATCTCAGCACTTTGGGAGGCCAAGGTGGGAAGACCACTTTGAGCCCAGGAGTTAGAGACCAGCTTAGGGAACATAGTGAGACCCTGAGACCTCAGATCTGCAAAAAAATTTTTTAAATAGCCAGGTATAATGATACATGCCTATAGTCCTAGCTACTCTGGAGGCTGAGGCAGGAGGATGACTTGAGCCCAGGAGTTGAAGGCTGCAGTGTGCTATGATCACACTACTACACTCCAGCCTGGGTGCACAGTAAGACCCTGTCTCTAAAAATAAATAAATAAATAAGAAAAAAAGAATTAAGCATGTTATGAGAATTATAGAAGCAACAACTAGGTGGTCTTTAAAAATGGAAACTAGATATAACATGTTTTTACTTAATCTTTAAGTTTTTGCCTTAAATTGATATTCCTAACAAATAGTTATCCAGTATGAAGTGTTTGGGAGAAAGTTTCTTTTCATTTACCTCAGATTATGCTTTTCTTCTGAATGGGCTATTTTTTTTTTTGGAAAATTACCTATTTTTATTTTTGGTCAAACATTCAAAAACTAATGAAACATAGTACCCATGACACCAAAAACTACATTCATCATGCTCTCAACTTAAAATGGATGCATTTCATTACATGTAAATAATACCTTATTTTTAAAAGTGCTTTGTTTAAATATAAATAAAAAATAGGAAGAATTGACACCTTTAAAATACTAATATACTACTTTAAGAGCCTTTGCATTTGCTGTTCCCTTTGCCTAGAAGATGCTCCCTTACCTCCCTCTGGTCTTCACTGAAACCTCGCCTTTATATAAAGCCTTCCTTGGCTGAGTAATCTAAAATGGCAAGTCTCCCCTCTTGTACTTTCTTCATTTTTTAATTACTGATTATTTCCATTTAACATATTATATATTCTACTATTTATCTTGCATATTATCTGTTGTTCCTTGAGAATATAATCTCTATCAGGGCAGAATTATTTTATGGGCAGGGTGTGGTGGGCTGGTTGGACCATTAGTTATAATTACAGAGCCCAGAACTCTGTCTGATACTCAAAATATGCCTATTAAATTTGTGAATGAATTTGTATATTTATTCTATCACTCTATTTTAATAATTTACTCATTCAAGAAACCTTAATTTGTGTCTTTTTAAAGAATTGTATTAGGCTCTGAAGAGTGGGGGCTTGAATGCAAATATAAGAAAAATGTAAATCAGATGTTGGCAGTATACAACTCACTGGCCAAATTCAGCCATCACTGGCAAATTGTTTTACTGGAACAAAGCCACATTTGCTCATTTACTTGCTGCTTTCACAATATAATAGTAGAGTTGAGTCGTTATGACAGAGACCATACGTCCTGCAAAGCTGAGAATATTTACTATTTGGTCCTTTGTAGGGAAAAAAAAAAAAGGCTGCCAATGCTTGATTACCCTTGTCCTGAGGAAGATAGTTCACCTCCACCTTTAAAGCTTTTCTATTTGCAGATCAAGCTTCAAAAATCCTTTATTATTGTGATAACATTCTTGGATTTACTACAAAACCAAGCTTTAAAAATCCTTTATTATTGTGACAACATCCTTGGATTTACTACAGAACCAAGCTTTCAGTACATCCCCCTAAAAGCTACATGCTTTTTTATGCACTATACTCTGAATGAGTACATAGTGAAACACTTATTATCTAAAACTACCCAGAATCAAACTAAAGGTGAACGTTAAGAATGAATTTTAATGATTCACAAAGTAACTATCTACCTAAATTATTTAATGAGCCACGATTCGCTGCTATAACGATGAATTATATAACTATAATATTCTACATGATTATAACAACTATAATCATGTAGCTGTAACATTACATATAGCTATAACATTCTGAGAGATTATTCTGATTATAAAATGGACAAATGACCAGAACAGATATCTTTTCAAAGAAGACATATAAATGACCAACAGACACATGAAAAGATGTCAACATCACTAATAATGGAAACGCAAACCAAAACCACAATGAGATCTCACTTCACACTGTTAGGATGGCTATTATCTAAAAGATGAAAGAAAGATAAATGTTGGCTCTGATGTGGAGGAAAGGGTATCCTTGTACATTATCAGTGAGAATGTAAATTAGTACAACCACTGAAAAACAATGTGGCTGTTTCTCAAACAAAAAAATAAAGATAGAACTACCATAGATCGAGCAACCCCATTTCTGAGTGTATATTCAAAAGAAAGGGAGGAAGGCAATATCTGGAAGAGATATTCACACTCACAAGTTAATCACAGCATTATTCACAATTAGCCAAGATAAGGAAAAGACCTCTGTGAATTTTAATGTGAAAAGAAATACCCTGGCTTTCCTACTCAAACCTTCAAAGTGCCAGCAGAGAATTTGAAGTGTAAATTGCTTTTGCAGGGTGAAAAAGACATCACCTCATCAAATATTTACCTCTCTCATTTAGCAGCTACTATTTTGGTATTATCTCTCTTTATCCCTCTTTCCTGCGTGTGTGTAAGTTTTCTTATGAAAAACATAAAAATGAATCAGTTATTAGGCAATATGCTTGGATGAATGGTCATGGTTTACATTTAGTCAGCTGTCCATACTATTTAGTGAGAGATACTATTATTCTGGTAACGGTGATGGTAGTGAATCAGTTTGTTAACTGGAGCTCTGATGAAACATTGATTCAAAACTTGAGCATTTATAAATACATATACAAAACCTTTTCACCTTTTCACTTGAGAATAAACTTTTTAAGAGGAACTTTTGTGGTCATTTTCAAAGAAAAGCCATGTTTTTAAAAAGTGATAGGAGAATCATACAAATTCACAGATGTTATGAATCATTCATCTTTCTTTTTATAAACCAGTGTAAAGAATAAGCAAAGCCAGTCAACAAAGTTACATAATTTTTGTCGTTTCTGCTCATGAGCAACACTTACTTTAAATAGTTTCGAGGATTTGGTTTTTGGAAGAGGTTTCAGAGAGAAAGGGCACAGAATAAGAGGAATTTGACAGTCGCTTTGTGCCAAATACTTAGCACTTTTTTCTTCCAGTAAAAAAAAAAAGGACATATTACCAACAAAGATTTTTATGAAGTGCAACAAAAGGCAGAATAGGTAAATTAGCATTCTAATTCTCAGAAATTCTGTTCTATCTTGGTCCTTTTTCTAACTGGAAAGTAAACATTTTTGCTAAATGCTATCTTATATCTGTAGGACTTTAGAATTTTAATCATTAGGTTGTAATTACCAATGAAAGAATGGTTTGACAACAAGGAAAAACTGAACATCTCTTATGCTAAAATGTACCTTCCATGAAGCAAAACCTCCCTGAAATTTAACCATCTGAAATTAACTCTATACCATTTCATTTATTTTATAAACTTAATAATGTTGCCCTTCAGTTTCTCCTCGTCCAGAATCATCTATTTCAGTTAGTGAAATCACTTAGTCATCCAAGCTAGAAACCTCTCCTCGTGGTTAAAAAATAATGTCTCCCCTACAATATACTGTATTTCCAAACTCCATTAATCATTCTCTTATCCATCACAATTGCCATGACCATTCTAGGCCCCTTACAAATACTCGAGTGTATTACCACATGCCATAACTACTCTTGCTCTTTCCAGACTACCCCTCCAATTCCTCATACTGCTGTCAAATCATCCATTTACAGCAGACCTGAGCAGGACATCTTAACCTAAAGGAAAACTGAAATAATAATAAAACACATGGCTCCTGATGTGTTTACAGAATACGAGTAAAAGCTCTTCACTGAATGGTTGAAGATGGTATGAAAAGAATATTGGTTTTATATTGTTGTTCTAGTACTTAATAGCAGTTTATTCTTAGAGAAAAAAGGAATTATTTAAACTCTTTGAGACTTAATTTCTTCAAACAGGATAGTAATACACACCTAGCAAAGGTGCTGTGCTACTAAAATGAGACAGTTAGTTTGAGACTGCTTAGTAGAATAGCAAATCCAAAAATCAATTTTCTTTTTTCACTATAATCCCAAATTGCTTTTTATATTTTATCTTGCAATACTCATCCTCTTGTGATCCAGGCTCTAACATCCCAGTTTCTCCTAAACGTACATACATCTATGCTCTATTTCTTCTGCCTGGAATACCTCTCTTAGCCTTTCCTTTCAGCCCACTTCTACTCGTCCTTCCAGGACCAGTTATGACTCCTGCAACTATTTTCCTAAGTTACCTGTACTATCCAATCAGAAAAGATTCCTCTGGGATGTCAGTAGCATATTTTAGTGTTTTTACAAGACCTTTGTCAAGACTGTGAGGGACATGATTTTTTTACTTACAAGCTAACAGGTTAACCTGTTACAGTTTCATACTGCTGTGAAACAAGAAACTCCTGAATTAGAGGCAATAGACTTTACTCTCAGCAGATGGTATAAACTTTGTTTTAGTGTTGCTGCTCCTTGTTCCCAAAGTCCCATGCTGTTGCAGCAGAAGAGGTCCAGGTAGTTGCTGGACATGCAGTGGAATCTTTAGCTCAGGGAACCTAATCTGTTGTAGTGGGTTTCAGCAAACCTGCCAACTTTTGCCCTCAAGGGAAATATTATCTTGATTGTGCTGGACAATAAACAAATCTACATTTTGCTCTGCAAAGAGAGACTACATCTGTCTTCAATGTCTTTCATTCTGCAATTAACTGTGAAACAATGGAACAAAAGGGCCACTAGTTCTGTTTGCAAGTTGTGGGGAAACACAGGAGATCCATAAAGACTTACAGTCCCAACACTTTCATGATAACTTTCCCTTTGTTTCCAAATTGGGCAGGTGGAGGAATTCGTACATGAGCAGCGTCCTATAAATATATGCAGGAGTCTAGTGACTATAAAACTGACATCCTCTGTATATTTCAGAATAGAAACTCTCCAAAGAGGAGCAAACTAAGGTCAAAATCCAAAGCAAGGTAAGAAAAGCTCAAGTGCTAGGATAGTTCCAAATTTACATTGTTTTCTCTTTAACAACAGTGATTAAATTATTAATACTTTAACTCTACATTATTGGACTTTTATAAGGCTTATAATGCAGATACAATCACAAGCCCCTAAAAAATTTATTTTTGGTTGGAAAAAGTACAGGTCTCATAGATACCAAAAATATTCAGCTATATTACTACTAGGAGTAGCCACATCTTAATGTGTACCTGTGGTGAGCCTTGCCCTTTATCTATAGCATCAGCTGTAGAGGAAATTTCCATATTCCAAACTTTTGGAATGAGTGCTTCAGTGGTTTACTTCAAGTGACAAAACTAATGAGAGAAGGACATTATGGGTTTTTTCGAACTCAGCCTATTTGGATGTTCCAAAATTCTATAAGCAAAACTTCCTCAAGAGAATTGTCTTTGGAGATTGCTTTTCCTCCATGACTACCAGCTAGGACTGTGAAACGAAGAGAAGTGGAGCTAATCCTGGAAGTTGTCCCAGACTCCGGTCAGGAAGTCACTACATGAACAGTGCTAAGCAAGAGCTGCCAAGTGTGGCTGTGGAAGAATTCCTAAGTTTCTCTTTACCTACTTTTCTACGTTGACCACAGTCCATTCTAATGATGAATATACTGGAGCAGTGTTCTTTCACTTCTAAGGAAGGTTAGAGCAATCATTTTTTGTTAGAAAAAAACAGGGCTGCTCAGAAACGCAGATTGATTTTATAAGGATTCCCATTAGCATTTCTGCTTTTCAGATTAGTATTGTCCATAAAGTCTTAGAAGGTTTTATCTCATCATCCATTCATTTATCCCTCTAGCTAGCCAACAAATATTTGTGGTTAGCCATTGAACTGCTAAACAACTCTAGAGACTGAAGAGGTGAATCCATGTAATGAAAGGAATGTCAACTTTGAAATCAGACAGACCTTAGTTGGATTCTTGTCTCTACCACTTAAGAGATTATCTAACACCTCTGACCTTCTGTTTCATATGCAAAGTAAACATAACAATACTTATCCCTAAAAATGTGTAAAACTAAAGGAAAGCAAAACTGTCAGTCTCAGCATACCTGTATAGCGGCAGCAAGTATATAAGTTGCCTAACAGAGGTCTGAAATCAAAATAGTGTTCCCTTCTTTTCTCAGGCATTATACGGCTTTAATTTATCATGTGCTACTTGTGGAAGACTAATGCAGTTAAAGAAAAGATTGGTCTCAGACAATTAAAATATTTAGTTTTAGATGTAGCTGATTTCATACTAGATATGAGTTTTGGACCAGAAATGAAGCTAATTTTCTGCCTCGTAATGTCATCAAAGGAAAAATATCAAATCCTTATGTCCAGTTGTACTTTTCTAAAGAAATTCAAATTTGGCTGGAAAATTCATAAAGTTGGATTGTTTGTTTGCTGCTGTTGGATGAGGCTGGGTACTCAACAGCATGCTGCTTCATGGTTGGAAGAAACTGCTGACAGTACATATGTTCCTGGCGTCAGTGGTGGTACAGGAGGGACATCCACCAATGTGTTTGCATCAGTTGATACTGGAAAAAATTTCCAGGCGAGCACTTTGAACATAGCGGTACTTTCTTCACATACTCCCAGTCCAGTTGAGGATGAGTTTTGGGTAAAATGAAAACACTGAAGTTTGTAGTACAATTTTGATGCAGAAAAGAAAATTATTTTATTTTTAATTTTTCTTATATAGAGACAGAGTCTTTCTGTGTCAACCAGGCTAGAGTTCAGTGGTGCAGTCCTGGTTCCTTGTAACCTCTAACCCCTGTGCTCAAGCCAACCTCCTGCTTCAACCTCCCAACTAGCTAGAACTAAAGGTGCATGCCACCAGACCCAGTCTAGAAAAGAAAATGATTCTGATTTTTTAATTTTTAATATGTGTGAAATCTGACATTCTTGTATCTCCTGCTCTGTTCCCATTCTCACCCTTTAAAAAAATCCTTACTCACTAGTAATGTGAAATGCTGAAAGCTGCAACATTGCAGTTACCGATACCGATGGAGTTCACTCTGAAGATTAATGCATTCTAAATGTTTTGCTTTTATTATAAAAAAAAAAAAAAAAAAAACGGCATTAAGGAGCTTATCATTCATTTGAGGGGAAAACAGATAATAATGAAAATAGATGACAAATATTCAGGCCATGAAATGGAGAGAGAGTTGTTACTTTGTCAGTATAGAGAAAGAGCTAACTTTCAGCCCACAAGATTGACAATTTCATTATTATGAACTTGTCTTTCCTAAATCGACAGTAATGGCCCAAATTGATCTCCTTCCCTCTACCTAGTTTAATTGGCCCCTCTTGTTCTCCACATTGGCTTCAGTGTAATTAGAGGGAAAGGAAAAGGTCAGCTGGAAATCAGAAAAGCACAACTCAGGAGAATCAACCATTTTTGCCCTTTCCAGAGAAGAAAGCATTTATATAAGTGCTCCACTCAAATCTCTACCCTCTGAATTTGACCAGCCTGCTGTGGTATCTGCCTAATCTTTCTTAGAAAACTCTTTTGGTAACGTCCCCTTGAAAACCACAGCTTGAGCAAAAGCCACAAGGAGCTTGCAAATCTGCAAACCACAGGTTACCTCATGACTCTATCAAGTGTCCCAGTTTACCCTCAAGGCAGTGTAAGTCCTCTCAAAGTTAAACGGCCTATCCCTACTTTCACATTAGTGGATATCAATGATTTATTTCTCAATTCTTATTCTTTTTGCTCAAGGATCTTTCCTTATTGAGGTAGCAATTTTTTTTTTAAGATTTTATTTTGAAGGTATTATAGATTCACAGGTAGGTGCAGTCTACTTTTACCCAATTTTCCTTAGTGGTTCCATTATCTTTCCTAGTTACACTATATTATCAAAATCAGGAATTTGTTATTGGTTAAATGTATGTGTATAAAGGTAGTTTTTTGTTTTTTGCATTCTTTATTGCTTTTTAAAAAAATTGCTTCCTCCAGGACTCACAGTTTCTTATCGTGGTTAATGTCGAAATTGGACTGACAGTGTGCAGAAGCCACAGTTATGCCAAATGCAGTCTGTGCCAATTTTCCTGTAGGCACAGGTTTTCCAAAATAAACATGTCCCCAACATCAGGAATCTTTTCTATGTAAACTCTGACAAGACAGTTACAACATCCACAATGCATGTAGAAAATGTGAGTTGTTTAGGAAAATCTCGAAATAAGATATTTGGTAACCCTATTTTAATTATCATAGCCAATAACTAAAAAATATAATAATGTCACTTTACTTCATTATAGTTAGTTTTTTGTGGAAGTTAGCTTTATTTGCAGTTAACAAAGTTACTATATATCCACTTTCTCAGTTACCTTATGTTAAAAATTTATATTGTTTTTTTCTGCATCACAAATATGCACAAATATGCAACTATGACCTAGAGACAGTCAAGAAAATGAGTGGAATGAGGGAGAAGACATTATCCATCATCGGTGCTATAATTAGGTTGTTCTACCCCAAAGTAAGAGTTATCAGTTCTACTTTAATCTGAATATAAGCAGTCTGGTTAAAAATTCAAGTGATGTTTAAGGAAACTGCTTCCTCCTTCCCACTCTTTACATGCTATAATAACAACTTTTGATATAGGAGTACAATTTTCAGAATCTAGGTGAAGACTGAGAAATAATTAAGAAAGACCTTTGCTGTGAACTGAGTGGATCTCCCCCAAATTCATGGTGCCCCTAATGTGATGGTGCATTTAGCCCTTGAACAACACATGGATTGTGGATGTCAACTCACTGCAGTTGAAAATTCATTTGTAACTTCTGACTCCCCCAAAACTTAATTACTATTAGTCTACTGTTAAACAGAAGCCTCATCAATAATAGAAACAGTTGACTAACACACATTTTGTGTTATATGTATTATATACTGTATTCCCACAATAAAGTAAGATAGAGAAAAGATAATGTTAATAAGAAAATCATAAGGAAGAGGAAATATATTTACTATTCATTAAGTGGAAGTGGATCATCATAAAGGTCTTCATCCTCATGGTTATCCCATTGAAAAGGCTAAAGAGTGGAAAAAGAGGACGGATTGGTCTTGCTCTCTCACGAGGGCAGAGATAGAAAGAAAGGGAATTAGGACAGACAGGCACACTCAGTGTAACTTGATTAAACTATGTCTGATTTTTTTTTTCTTTTTCATTTCTCTAAATATATTTCTGTATGGCACCAATCCTTCTTCTATTGTTTACTTTAGTTTCAGTGCTTATATCATGGAAAGGGCCATGGTGTGAAATAAGACAAAAACAGTCTTGCATAGCCAGAACCCTTCTGCCAAATTATCTAATGTCAATTTGTTTCTTGATACTGCTTCTTCTATATCTTCTTCCTCATCATCTGGCACTGGCTTGGAAGTATTCATCTCCTGCTACCAGCTGGAGATTCACCTTAATTGCTCTGTGCTGCTTGTTAGCTCTTGAATTTCTCTAAGATCCTTATCTTGAAACTCTTCACTACCTCCAACATTTTTTTTTTTGCATTATCCATAATCTCTTTCATGATTTCCTTGATTAACAGTCATAAATCCTGTGAAATCATGCAAAATATCTGACACAGTTTTCTCTAGCAGGAATTTGTTGTTTCTGGCTTGATGGGTTTAACAGATTTTTCTATAACAATAATGGCATCTTCAAATGTGAAATCCTTCCAGACATTCATGATGTACTCTGTATCGGGATTCTCTTCCACAGCACTGACAATCCTTTCCAGAGAGTACTGTGTGTAATGAACCTTACAGATCTTTGAGATTTCCCGATCTAGAGACCAAATTAGAGACCCTGTATTTGGGAGCAAGTAAACAACTTTGACACCTTTGATGTTGAACTCATGGGGTTCTGTAAGGCCAAGGGCCTTATCCAATATTAAAAGAACTTTAAGATAGTCCCTTACTGGCAAGGTGCTCCCTGACTTTAGGGACAAAGCATCAGTGGAAACAATCCAGAAAATGGATTCTTATTGTTCAGGCCTTCTTGTTGTACAACCAAAAGACTGGCAACTGGTATTTATCTTTCCCCTTCCAGGCTCGGGGGTTAGCAGCTTTATAGATCAGGACACTCCTGATCATAAACCTGACTGGATTTGAACAAAACAGTGGAGTTAACCTATCCCATCTTGCCTTAAATCCTGGTGCTCACCTTTCGTTCTTACCAATAAATGTTCTTTGTGGCATTTTTTTTCCCCAGAAAAAGACACTGTGGTCTCTATTAAAAACCTATTCGGGCCTATACATTTTCTCCTCAATGATTTTCTAAATGGCAACTTGTTTGCTGCTGCATGGTCGGCAGAAATTGTTTCTCCTGTTATCTTGACATTATTTAAGCCAGATGTCTTTCTAAAAGATCAAACCATCCATTGCTTGCATTAAATTCTGCAGCTTTAGATCCTTCATCTTCCTTTTGCTTTGTCATATGATAACACTGCTTTTTCTTGAATTGTAGTAGTCTATAGGTATGTCTTTCTTATAGTAATCCTGAACCCACATAAAAGCTACATTTTTAATATGAAACAAAAAGGTATTTCACACTTTCCAAGTAATTAAGTCAGAAGTGAAAAAAAAAAAAAAAACAGGTATTTCACAAAAAGCACAAGATTTTCACACCTGCTGGTGTAGCTTCAGCAAAAGCTTCACAAATTTCCCTTTTTGTTAAAATGATCCCTCCATGTATTGGCCTGTTCTTGCATTACTGTAAAGAAATACCTGAGGCTGGCCGGGCGCGGTGGCTCAAGCCTGTAATCCCAGCACTTTGGGAGGCCGAGGCGGGTGGATCACGAGGTCAAGAGATCGAGACCATCCTGGTCAACATGGTGAAACCCCGTCTCTACTAAAAATACAAAAAATTAGCTGGGCATGGTGGCGCGTGTCTGTAGTCCCAGCTACACAGGAGGCTGAGGCAGGAGAATTGCCTGAACCCAGGAGGCGGAGGTTGCGGTGAGCCGAGATTGCGCCATTGCACTCCAGCCTGGGTAACAAGAGCGAAACTCAGACTTAAAAAAAAAAAAAAAAAAGAAATACCTGAGGCTGATAATTTAAAAAGAAAAGAGGTTTAATGGGCTCACAGTTCTGTAGGCTGTACTAGCATAGATCCAGCATCTCCTCTTGGTGAGGGTGTCCAGAAGCTTCCACTCATGGCAGAAGGTGAAGGGGGAACCAGCATGTCACATGGCCAGAGTGGCAGCAAAAGAGGGGAGGGGAGGTGCCACACTCTTTTAAACAACCAGACCTTGGGAGAATTTAGAGCAAAGGTTCACTCAATAGCACAAGGACAGCCCCAAGCTGCAAATGCAGCTGCAGATCTCAATTTATGGTACATATCAAGCAATTCAACTTTTCCTTGTAATGTCATATGCTTATTGGAAGCACTTTCAGCATCACTAGTAGCAGTTCATATGGATCCCATGGTTTTAAGTTTATGGTATTGTACTAACCATGATGAAAAGTACGTAGGAACTGCAAGAGAAACTTTTTACTGCAATACAAAATTTACTGGAAAGATAGCTGCTCCTGTGGAGACCATTAGAGTATTTTAAAAGGATGCTTGCAACACGAGCTCACAGTAATTGCAATAGGAAGAAGCTACAAAATTGTTGCAGTAGTACATGTACTATAGTTAATTTTATGTGGTTGTTCTTTAATACTGCATCTTTACCATCTTGACACTTCTCTTGACTGTAAATGGCACTTTGTATGGTCTGTTTATAAGCTTTGATAATGTTCAACTTTTTATATTTGTTAATATTTTATGGTAGTAAATGAGAAAATAGACTAGTATCTACATCTATTTACACATTCATGAGACACCTTTTTCTATTTTTTTCAATATTTCTAGTCTACAAAGTTCATCTGCAAGTTTTTCAAATTGCTGCAAATCTCCAAAAAATTTTCCAATGTATCTTTTAAAAATCTACATGTAAGTGGACCTCTACAGTTCAAAGTTGTGCTGTTCAAGGGCGAACTTATTTGGAGATGGGCCATCGAGAGGTAATTAGTGTTAGATGAGGTCATGAGGGTGGGGCCTTCGTGATGGGATTAACATCCTTATAGGAGATGCCACAGAGCTTGCTCTAGTTCTCTCTCTCGACCATATGAGAACACAATGAGAAGGCAGCCTCTGCAAACCAGGTCCTCACCAGAAACTGATGGTGCTGACACCCTGATATTGGACTTTCAGCCTCCAACACTATGAGGAAATAAATGTCTGTTGTTTAAACCACTCACTCTATGATGTTTTGTTATGGCAGCCTAAGCTCATACTATAACCTCTGAGGTTTAGAAATGTTGTCTCCAAATTTCTAAACTCTACACTCCAATAAAAGGCTGATGGATTTACCTGGTAAGTGATGTCTTTAGACCACCATTTAAATTGCATTAATATTTTCTTACTTTTTAATAACAACCATTCCGACTGGTGAGAGATGGCATTGCATTGTGGTTTTCATTTGCATTTCTCTAATGATTAGCAATGTTGAGCATTTTTTCCATATGCTTATTTGCCATGCGTATGTCTTCTTTAGAGAAATGTCTGTTCATGTCCCTTGCCCATTTTTTAATGGGGTTGTTGGCAAGGTTTCAGAAAAAAAGAGAATACTTATATACTGCTAGTGGGGCTGTAACTTAGTTCAGCCACTGTAGAAAGCAGTTTGGAGATTTCTTAAATAAAACAAAATTACCTTTTGACCCAGAAATTCCATTACCAGTATATACATACCAAAAGGAATATAATCATTCTACCAAAAAGCCACATGCACTCATATGTTTATTACAGTACTATTACAATAGTAAACACATAGAATCAACCTAGATACCCATCAACAGTGTACTGGATTGTTTTAAAGGTGGTACATATACACCATGGGGTACTATGCAGCCATAAAAAAGAAGAAAATTATGCCTTTTGCAGTAACATGAATGGAGCTGGAGGTCATTATCCTAAGCAAATTAATGCAGGAACAGAAAACCATATACCTCATGTTCTCATCTATAAGTGGGAGCTAAACATTGAGTACACACAGACACTAAAAGGGAAACAAAAGACAATGGGGACTACTTGAACCCTATCAGGTACTATGCTCACTAACTAGGTGACTAAACAATTTGTACACCAAACCTCAGAGACTCACAATTTACCCATGTAACCAACCTGCACATGCACTCTTAGAAAAAACCACAATGCTTACTGATGCCTACATAGTCATAATTCTAAATATTTTTGGTTTCCTTGACACAAAAGAATAGAGAAGGGCCAGGTGCAGTGGCTCATAGCTGTAACCCCACCATTTTGGGAGGCTGAGATGAATGGATTGCCTTAGCTCAGAAGTTTGAGACCAGTGTGGGTAATGTGGCAAAATCCTGTCTCAACAAAAAATCCAAAAAAAAAGAAAAAAGAAAAACCAGCCAGATGTAGTGGTGTACTCCTGTAGTCCTAGCTACATGGGAGGCTGAGGTGGGAGGATCACTTGAGCCCAGGAGGCAGAGGTCATAGTGAGCAGAGATTGCATCACTGCACTCCAGGCTGGCTGTCTGAGTGAAACCCCGTCTCAAAAAAGAAATAGAGAGGCAGTCATCCAGATATCAGAATTAGTAGCTGATATCATGACATAAATTCAAATGGCCCCTAAATCATTTTTGTTTGAGAATAGCATTACAAGTAATATTCCTATTCAATGTTCTCTGAAGAAAGTTAAGCCTTGGATTTGTTTTAGTTTGTAAAGCATGAAGCATTCTTTATCTGAAAAATGTATTTATATGAACATATGATCTTTCAATAACATCAAATGGATAACTTGTTTCTATATTATTAACATTGAACAAAGAGAGAATATGTATTTTTCTCATTCTGTACTATTTCTTATTAAGATTTAAATTATAAGAGGTAGATAGGCTTATATGTTTTTCAATATTCAACAACTTTTTAATGTACCATTCACTGAATAAGAAAATATGTTTGGGATTTTAAAAAAGGAAAAATGGAGGAAATGGCTCTGCCAGTCATTTTATGGCATTATGTCTTAGTCTTTCTGTCTTTCATTTTCTCAGTTTGTAAAATATAGACAATAGCATCTATCCCATAAGGGTATTGTGAGAACTAAATTAATTTTAATTTTAAAATAAGGCATGGAGAACTATGCCTAGCACTCATGTATATGTGTTAACTATGATTAATGATGATGATTATATCCTCTTTTGAAAATGTCAACTAAAATATCAGATATTTAGAAGAACTAAAAGTGTCAGATTATAAAATATTTAGAAATAAGTTCCAGGTGCTGTGAGATCTGAGGTTTATATAATGGGGGAAGCTTTTATAAGGAAATAAGTACAAATTTTAAATCTAAAATTAAGATTGATAGATGCTATATTAGCACTGCTTAGATAGAAAAGAAAAGAAAGAAAATAGATACATACGTCAGTAGACGAATAGCCAAAACATTGTACATTCACATACTAGGATACTAGATAGTCGTTAAAGATAATAAGAAATGTACTAACATGCAAAGGGATGTGGGGTATGTTATTAAGTGGGAAAAACAAAATTAGTTATGGTGGGCATGGTAGTTGCCTATCAGTAGCCATTGCTTCAATTTTTCTTACAAAGAAACCTCTGATCTTATTCTGGAAGACAATGTGCTCAGCTTAAAAAAAAGAATGTGTTTTAGACAGCTTTCCACCTTGGTGGGGCCAAGTGGCAGCATTCTGATGGTTGTGTCATCACTGGTCTTTGTCCTTTCCACTCTTCCTCCCTGGAACTGAAAAAATGCTGCTGATAGAGCAACTGTCTGAGGTACTGAGGTAACAAGTATGCAGGTAAAATCAACAACTAATGGCAGAATTGGACGGATATGAAGAAACTGGGTCCCTCATGGCATTGTGGATCTTCCCATCAGTCTTTGGCTTATTATTTCATAAAAATAAATGCTCCTGTGGCTATTTATTTTTCATACAGCTGAAAGTAAATTGTAACTAATACGCATATAGTCTAATCTATGTATAATGTGTATTAGAGTAATGTAATATAGGAAAACGGAGACGTCTATGTAAAATGGACTGAAAGGATACCCAGCTAACTCAGAAGTGTGGTTGCCCTGGAAAGGAAACTAGTCATAAGAGGGGAGATGCTCTCATTTTGTTCAGCATGTTTTTTTTAGATTTGCATCTTTTATAGTGAATCTATTTATATCACTTTAAATAACAAAAAAGAGAGCATTTTAAATACCACTCGTTAGTGTGTGTGTGGTAGAACATTTTGTCTTTCATGGTGTATTGGGAAAAACAGGTGAATAAGTTTGGAAATTCAGGCTGTAACCTTTATGTGATTTTAAATTTAGCTACTCACACCAAAAATATTCCCTTAATCTTTTTTATCTTCAACTCATCACCATTGCAAAATCCTATAAGCAAGCACACTCTGGCACTGAGTCACCTGCTACAGTCTGCAAAGCTCTGCTCACTGTGGTTTGTGTTTAGGACCATCTGTAGAGAATTGCAGGGCCTGGGAAACATCACACTCTGTACTCTTCTCCAACATTTTTGTTAAGAATAAATATTTGTAAATCATTATCAAGAACAGCATTCAAGGGGAAAACCAAGCTAAATGACACAGTGTAAATAAGAGGCTTGTACAGAAATGGGTACTAAGTTTTAGAGGCAAGCAGACAGCCCCAAGTTTGAATTGGAATGCCATAGATCATTCTGTGAGTAGTTAACATATCTCTCCATGGATCGCTATACAGTTGCCACAGCTGATTCTCAACAGAAATAGGCTACGAAGACAGTCTTCTTTTGCTATTAAAAATTGCTCTCTTTTCAAATCGTTCTCTTTTATTCAATATTTCAACAAACACATACTGAACACCTATAATGCCCCAGGCACTGGACTCAGACTTGGGTGAAGAGCATGGGATGAAGAGAGGGGGATATAGTCTAATAACTCTTGAGATCCATTTCTCCCTGTGTCTTCCTAGGACATGGGGAGTTAGCATATTTAATTGTCAGATAGGAAGTCATTAGTCAAAAAAATAACGAGTGTAAAAGGAGCAAACAGATACCAAGAGTTGGAAGCAGTCTGTGGATCAAAACTGGAAACTCTGTTCAAGCCCAAGGAAACTCAGGGCATTCCTTATAGCCAATCTATTCAAGGAACACTACCAGAAAGTCTGCTAAGTGCAGGCATCATGATAGCTGTTGTGGAGAAAGCACAGATATGAAAACCACAGATCTTGTCCTTTCAGGATGTACAGACTAATGGACTAATGAGGAGGATAAGTATAATCAAATAATTCTGTCACAGATCAGTCAGCATTCATTAAATGTCATAAGAGAAGTTCAGGCAAGGGCCAAGAACCCCACTGGAGTGGGACACCACTTTTGGCTTGACAATAGGAGAACCTCTGTGAGGAGAGATGGTATTTGAAAAATGAGAATGATTTTGACAGGACCAAATGAGAAAGAAGCAGGAAAAGGGCAGTGTAGACTGTGACACTGGCAAAAACGAGGATATAAAAGCATTTGGGTCAAGAGCAGGGGAGCCCAGTGCCCTAGGGGCAGTGAGAAGTCCACTGACTCAGAAACAAGCTTTTCAGATGATGTTCAACAGATCTTTCAGGAGAAGGCTGAAGAGGAGGTTACCTCTTGATCCAGGCCCTCCTCGGCAGTGTCTTTATCTGATCTGTAACTTGGGTTTCCACTTAAGAGTTTATTTGGAAAAAAACAAAGCTCTGCTTACTAAAAATATTTTAAAACCTGAAAACCACTAAGAGCATCAATAGGTTAACATAAGAAATGACAGAAATGTGCACAGAAGAATGACTGGGCCAGATCCTTAAAGGCATTAAATGACCAGGAGAATTCATTTTATACAGAGAACAATGGTGGAGTCTCTAGGAAATTTTTAAACAAGAAATTAACACTAGAAAAAAATAACTGAATTATGAAGTGACTGTTTCACATTGTGTCAAAAAGGAGCAGAGACTGTAGTCACAGAAACTAATCAAAAGGAGATGGCAGTTCAAGGAAAATACTAAGGGCCTGCATGAGGGTACAGAGAGAAAGGACAGGGAAAAAAGGAATTGTCAAAGGAGTTTTAGAAGGAGGATTTACCGGTCCTCTTAACTGCATAAATAAGTGAGAGGCAAGCTAATGACTTAGATCTCCTTTAATATTTGTTTAATATTTATATTTGTGAGTGATTTATACACACACATACACATTTTAACAGACTTCATTTTTCAGAGCACTTTTAGAATTAGGGGAAAAAATCAGATAGGACAGAGAGCTTCCATATGCTCTTCGCTAAGTTTCTCTTATTCACATCTAACATTAGCAAGGTACATTTATTACAATTAATAAACCAATATTGATACATTATTGTTATTAGCTAAAAGTTCATATTTTCTTCCTATTTTCTTAGTTTCTACCTCAGGTCTTTTTTCTGTTGTAGGATTTTATCCAGGATACCACATTACATTAAGTCGTCAGGTCTCCTTAGGCTGTGACAGTTTCTTAGACTTTGTTTTTGGTGACCTTAATGGGGCTATGGGTTGTGGAAGGAAGACCACAGAGGTATTGTGCCATTTTTATTATATCATGTCAAGGGGATGTACTACCAATATGACTTTCCGCTGTTGATGTTCAACTTCATGACCTGTTTAAAGCAATATTTGTCAGTTGTGTCCACTGCAAAGTTACCCCTTTTTCCCTTTTCATGCTGTACTCTCTAGAATGTGCACACAAACATTTTTTTTTAAATGCTTTCCTCAATTCAGCTCTGGTCCCCTACATGAATACTTCATTCAGCAGTATAGAAACTTCGCAGTTTTTTAAGTCCACAAGACTTAGAAGTCACTTCAGCAAACATCTGTTGTGACTTGAGCATGCTCTTGGTGGTCCTGCTCCTGAACATTTTATGAAATATCCCTTTCAACCACAAGCAGTGCTCTCCCCAAAGACTTCAAAGAAATACAGTTTCTGTCCATCATTTTTCACGTTTCCACTTCTGCCTTGTTTCAGTGACAGCTGACCATCCTCTGTAGACTGACTCCCAGGAATGCATGGCTGGGCACACAAGTAGACCCTCCCAAGGCCTGCCCCCTCCCACCCTTGCACCACACTTTTACTCTGATACCTTGCAGAACTGCTGACATTCCAGCTAGAGGTCCACCTCTCAGTGCCAGGGTGTTGCCAAACCCCCACTGTCACCCTGCCTTATGGACGATGGGATCTCTCCACCATCCTGGTTTTTGGCCACAGCTGAATTTGGAGTGAACTAAATCAAGTTATATCAATTTCCTCCCTCCTGCTGTGTCCTGGAAATTGTAGGGTTTATTTCTCTTGGCACTCTTGCAGCAAACTAGTTCCACATTCCTTTCTGCCTTGCAAATCATCGAGCCGCACTCATTGACACATTTTTCTCTTCTCTACAAGATATTACTGACACCCTTTTAACACCTTGTCAGGAAACTTGTGAGGAGCAGTATCAAATTATTTTCTGTTTCTTTGAACTTCCTCAGTCTTCATATGTACAGAACTCAGCCAAAGCTGTTTTGAATGAAATCCCCTCCTCCTCTTCATCCCTTAATATTCACATGCACATAATAAATCCTGCAGAACAGCCATAAGGTCCTGACGCCTGGGATCAGTGGAAATGATCTATGTATTAATCAAATAATAATTTTCAGAAGGATAAAATATGCCTGTAGGCTGGCGCTCGTTAAAAAACATTGTTCATTAAAATCCGTTATCTCCGTGGCTGAAGTGAATATGTGAACCTCATCCTCAACCCTCCAGCAGCTTGATATTAAGAACAAACAAGTAATTTCTTGTGTGCAGATAATGCTTTTATTGTCTCATTCTGTGTGTGGAGGTCTTAGCAAATAGTTGGCCCTTTTATCTAGTGATTGTCTACAGAGAAAAATGTAATTGTATTTTGTTTGATTTAATCACTGGTTAAACTTTTCAGTTATTGGATTATGGATAATAATCTCATGTTATTGAATCACTTTGGCATATATAGTCATTTGTAACCAGGTTATTGTTGAACACATATTTTAAGCAGTAATGTTCTTAAGTATCCTTTAAGTGTCTTACGGTGAACATATGGGCTAAATTTGCAACCATGCTATGGGAAATCTGCATCTGTCAGAAATGAACCTCTGTGACTCACCTAAATCTGCAAGATTCGACTTGTACTCTATGGTTGGGAAGTCCTCATGTCTCACGTGTCCAAAACAGGATGAAATAATGATTTCCTGCATTCTGAGAATCTTGATGGTTTTAGGGAGTGGCATGAGACGGAAATTGACCCCTTTCTGCTAATTTGCCCTACTGCATACTAAGAAAAGCATCTCTGAGATTATGTTCAGCCTATTCCTGTGGACTTTAAAAATAGTATACCAAATGTATAAGGAAGTAGCAGTTTTTACATTTGGGTGTTAACATAGGCAGGTTTTGGTATTTATTTTTATACCAATTATCATAGTATAGCTTTTACCCATTCATTCAGTCAAGATAATTTCAGAAAATTTTAGAAACATTTTGTTCACTGTGGAACATTAGTCAGGTGGTCCAGCTTTATGAAAAATATCCAAAACACTTATTTTTTTCAGTACGGTTTCCTTCGCCTTGTGAGCAAAACATAAATGTCTAAAGCTTATAAAATCTAAAAACAGTTTACACTGAAGGAATTAGACGTATTCATGTGTTTTGTTAAAATATTCAATAACTAATTTTTCTTTCAGATATTGTTAATTTCTCTGAAGTTTTAATGCTGAAGCCTCACAATTGGGTTATGTTTGAAACACTCCTGGCAGGATTTCTAGATAAGCCTCTTGTTTTATTGTAACTCCACGTTACCTTTGCCTTGTCCTTGAAGAAATTTCCAGCTCCTTGAAAACTAACATTATTTCACGGTGAAAGAGAAAGAGGTTTAAAGTCAATCAGTTTTTACTAAATTTTATTTGGAATTAATCTTAGGTTTGCAGAACTGCAAAAGTAGTTCTTACATATAATTCATTCAACTTCTACATTACATAGCCGTGGTATATATATCAAAACTAAGAAATCAATATTAATACAGTACTAGAAGCTAAACTTCAGACTCTATTCTGATTGAGCCACCTTTACCCACTAATGTCCCTTGTCTATTCCAGGATCCAATTCAGAAGCGCCCACTGCATTTAGGTGCCACATCTTCTTAGTCTGTTCTGACCAAATAGGATTTTTTGGTCTTTCCTTGTCTTTCATACAATTTTGAGGAGTCCTGGCCAGGTATTTTGTAGACTATCCCTCACTCTGTGTTTGACGTTTCCCATGAGTAAACAGAGGTTGCGGATTAAGGGAAGAAGACCATAGAAGTGAAGTGCTTTCCTCATTACATCATTTCAGGAAGTGCATAATGTGGACCTGACTCATTACAGGTGATGTTAATTTTAATCACTTGGTTAAGGTGATGGGTGCCTAGTTTTCTCCATTCTAGAGCTACTTTCTTTTTCCATAGTCTATTTGTTAAAGGAAAGTCACTAAATCCAATACACTCTCAAAAGAAGGAGAATTAACTCCACCTCCTGGGAAAAGCAGTATCAAAGAATTTGTGGACATTATTAAAACTTCTCAGGAGATACTTTAAGGCTGTGCAAATATCCTGTTTCTCCTTAAAGCTGTGCCTCTTAACATTAGCTTCACCTGTGGATTTTGCCCACTGCAATTATTCTGATGGTGTTCTAATGGTGATTTTCTATTCCTCTCTATATTTACTAAGTAGAATTCTTCCATAAGGAAAATCTGTCCCTTCTTCCCCATTTATTCATTATTTATTTATTTATGTATTCAATCACTAATTTATATAAATAATGATTCTGCAAGGTTTATTTTATCTTCTGGGTTATAATTCTGTGTCATTTTAATACAATATATTGCTCAAGTTTTTCCAGCTTTGGCCGTTCCAGTCATTTCATAACGACTCCTGTGTCCACTTGGCATGCTCTTACCTTTTCCTTTTTTCTTTTCTTTCAGCACTGCTTTGCTTTCTGGCACTATAAGATGCTCCAGGATCATCTTATATATTCCCTGCCCCAGATTAAAGTCACCCATTTTTCTAGGGGGTCCTGGCTTCTTTTATTGCAGAATGACATTTAGAAACTATAATCTAAGCATTCGGTGTTTCTATTGTTACTAGAGTGTGTCACTTTTTAAGGCTCTCTTAATACAGAGGCCTGGGAAATTTATGGATATACACTAACCCATATGTACATACATATCTATGTTTATATATTTATATGCTAATATGCATATATAACTGTATATCTGTTAAAATAAATGAGTTCATTCCAACATCTCCAACTCCAATGCAGCACCAGAGGGTTCATTCTAGCCTTCCCTCCACTTCTCCAGCTTATGTGTAACTTCTTTCTCTGGCAGTAAGCAACCTGGCTGTCATTATCTACAACACATTTGTTTCATTGTTCATTCCTAGTATACAAAATCGTTTCTGAATTTCTAACACATACTACCGTGAAAAACAAATATGCCAACTAGAGTACTGTGTTTGTAAGAAATTCTTTTTCTATCTTTAGTGATATAGTATCTAGTCAAAACACTGTTTTCTAAAGATTTTTAGGATGGCCTCTTTTTACCTCTGCCCTTACAGTGAAATTATGTCAGACATTAAAAATATAGTTAAATTCATTTGTCACAGACTGAGTTCTCCCAAAGTATTGGTTGACTTTTTTCTAATTATATGAAGTTCCCTCTTTAAGGTATACACTTCTACAGCTTTTGACAAGTACATAGACTAATGTCTCCACCACGGTAGTACCATATAGCTCAGTCTCTTCTTGCTAAAACTCCTCTTGTGTGTGTGGAGCCAGCCATTTTCAAATACCCTCTGACAGTGCCAACTTTGTTCTTGGACAGAATTCTAATAGCTTGAAGCTCACAAAGCAGTACAGTAGCAAACATGCTTTACAAGAGTAAGATAAACAGAAAAATGAAGAAAAAAACATATTTCACAAAAATAATGGTCAAGTTTACCTGAAAATGAACTAAGATCCCACTGACAAGATTGTATTGACATGTTTCTGTTGGCCTGTGCAGTGGAGAAAGCTCAAATAGGACCTCAGGTGGCATATACACATTCAGAGAATTGCCAGAGATAACAGTTTTGATCCTCAGCTTTCCAAATTAATGTATATCTGATCGAAGTCTAGGAAGCTGATGCATAAAAGCTAACTTCTTAATCCTCTTTTGTTCCCCCATTCTTATTGTCTTGATTCAGCGCTTATCATTTCTCATCTAAAAAACTAAATAATTTTTTAACTGGTTTCCCTCAGGCAACTGTCTCCTATCTGTAAACCCCATCCCATATACTCTTCAAATTTATCTTTTGAAAATGCTAGTCTGATTATGTTTTCTCCTAGATTAAAAACTCATTGTAGTTTGCCATCAGGATGATCTGCCAACCCCTTTACGTGGCCCACGTATCATCCCACGTGACCCTTCTAGCCAAACCCGTGCACCTTGCAAAGTCACTCGGACCACACAGAACTCTTCTCCACTACCAGCATGATCTGCTTCCTCCTCTATGTCTTGCCCTTTTTCTTCTCTCTTTGAAAACACTAACCCATCCTTCAAAACCCAATTAAATTCCACTTCCTCTGGAATCTTTCACTTCTCAAGTGAATTTATTTTTTCCCTTCTTTCTGTACATCCAGGGTTCTCTTATACCATGTCATATTGTCTTGTATTTGTTTACATTTGTCTTTTTGCAAAGTTTGAGCTCTTTGAAGGAAGAATACTGCCCGCCACCTTTGGTACTATCCGTAAGACCCAGAAAATGCCTGGCTTATTAGTTTGCACTTGTTAGATATTTATGGTGAAAGTGAATGCTATTAGACTAGAATGTGAATGCAGAGAATCATACCAATGCCAAAAATAAATTGGCAGAATTGGCTGGAAGGCTCTCATGGGCCTTCTAGTTCATTTTCTTCCCTTAGGTTTCTTGTTAAATCAGATAAATGAGAACTAGTTGATCGTGGGATAGAATATTAAGGCATAAAAGTCAGCTCCGTCACAAAAGTAAATCTGACAAAAAGTCCAGAAACACACTAATCACTCAGAGATGTTCTCTGTTGCATAATTCTGCAGCTTATGGTATATTATACACCATTGAACTAGCTTACAATTACCATTTTAAGCCTTTCACATTATTTTCTTTTAATCTGAGATTAAATGTAGGAGATACCTTAGTCTAATCAGCCATATACTGAAATCATCTATTAGAATGTGTTATTTTAGAGAAGATTTTAGCAATGGCTTACCTTGTACATTTCAAATCAGGCTAATTTAAACAAAGGATCATATTCTCTTACCTAGTCTCAATTAATTTAGGTCTTCTAGAAAGTTGCAGTCTCTTCCTCATACATAGTTTTCTATTTGTGAGCTAAATAAGTTAACAATTGTTGGCTGGGTTCGGTGGCTTACGCCTGTAATTCCAGCACTTTGGGAGGCCGAGGCAGGCAAATTACCTGAGGTCGGGAATTCGAGACCAGCCTGACCAACATGGAGAAACCCCACCTCTACTAAAAATACAAAATTAGCCAGGCGTGGTGGTGTATGCCTGTAATCCCAGCTACTCAGCAGGCTGAGGCAGAAGGATCACTTGAACCTGGGAGGCAGAGGTTGGGCAACAAGAGTGAAACTCCATTTCAAAAATTAAAAGTTAACTTTACTAATGTTAAATAAATTCAACATTAATTGAAGGTTTAAATTATTCCTGCTAAATTTGACTTTATTTCAGTAAAGTGTTTCAGCCTATGTAGATCCCTTTGGATTCCAATACTTTCATGAATCCTATTTGGTTCCTTTCATAGCTTTGTATCACTGCATATTTGATTCCAAATATCTAATTTCTATATCTTCTTCTAAACTACTAACAAAAATTTTGAAAAGCACAGAGAAAACAATAAAGCCTCGTGGAATATATCTAAACATGTTTCTCGAATCATTTCAGGGCATTATTTAAACTAGTATAACTGCATAACCGGTAATGAACTCATCTGAATCAGTAGTCCCCAAAGGGTAGAGAAATTGTTTTGTCTCAAGTATTGCATACATACGTCTCAGTGAGACTTGGCACTTGCACTTATGGGTGCACACATACATATCAGTGAGAAGTGGGAGCCTGTGTGAATTTTAGAACTCCAAAAGTGATTCTGATATATAACCTCTACCTCTCAGTCTCCCACCAATTCCATAAGACCATCAAGTCCACAGTAACTGTTCAGAAAAAAGTCCTTAAACTTCAATCAAACAGTTGAACTATGTAAATGAACATTTTTTTTATGTTAAAAAAAACTTCATATTATTTCTGGATCACAAATACTGCCTGAGATATATGTTCCTGTGGACCTGGCACTCCACAATCTATAAATTTTAATATTTAAACATATGTTCCATCACATGTACATGTCCATCACTAACAGGTTTCTATGTTCTCTTGTACACTGGACACAATATCCATAGAGTGCCTAGGTTTGGAGAGCAACTCAGAGACTCCAGAGGGAGACTTCAGCTGTAAAAAAGAGGCCTATTGGGCATCAGACTGACTTTGCAGAGGGAGAAGTCTGCTAGCACAGAAGGAAAATTAAGAATACCATGATTCACCCTGTGATTACTGCACAGAGAGGTAATGTGTTTTCCCGGCTCTAGGTCTTCTGAAATGATTTGCGACTACGTGCAATATCACCACTGCTTCTGACAGAAACCGTTAAACACCAAAGAAATAACTTTTACATGAGAAACTGACACTATCTGAAGCTGAATTAAAGCATAAATCATGTGATATATTTAAAAATCAGTAAATATTTGTTAATGCACCACCTGGAGTCTGTTTTTTCAAAGTTTGGAGGCATGCAGTGTGAAGGCAGGAAACTCACCCTGGAGCTTCTCCATCCTATTTCTGATCCTTGACACACACTCTAATGGAGAACCACATTATTTTCTTGTCTAATTTGATTTCATCAGCAACCCCTAGAATTCAAGACAAAAAGCAAATACTGCTCTTTGCTATGGGTGTACCTTAATCCAAAAAGAAGATACCCCCATGCTGGTGGGTCTTCCTGGGTGATTCTGGGCAATACCTTGGCAGTGATGTAACTCTGAGCCCCTTTCACTCAGCCTTAGCAAGAGACTGAGTGACCCTTCCTTCTCCTGCTTCCTGTGCTATTTTTCCCTAGGAGTTATTGTTAGCCAGTTATTACTTTTGAATACTGCTATTAAAAAATGTTACTGCCTTCTGAATAGGGTCCCTCAAAGTGGCCTAAGCATCCATAAACCCATCAAATCCTGCACCACTTAATTTTAAAAAAAGCACCAACATAACTGGTTTATGATATCTTTTGCATTATTCCTTGTGTAATATTAAAATTGTCATGTATATTAACTTTCTCTCTAGACAAAATTGCACTATTTGGATTAAAGACCATACATTATACTCATCGTATAACCACACCACAATGACATCTAGCAGAGCAATATAATACTATTTGACAACTACTTTTTGGAATGGGCCGATTAATTAATATTACCCAGTGGTTTATTTAGTAGTTATCTCCATATATCTCACACCCTGAATTTTCCCATGTATGACCTGAGACAGTTAAGAAGATAAAGAAGTGGCATCTACAGAAGGCTATGGATCTTATACATATGACTGCAAAAATACAGTACTTCCTTTTATATTCTCATCCCCTCTCTACAACATGGGCCTCTATGGGGGGGTGGGGTCATTGTACTCGGGTTGAGTAGCGAGTTAAACATTTACTTAAGGAAGGTATGAATAGGCCTCAAGATTAGAGAGAAAGACAGTACACTCAGCCCTAATGGATCTTTGGGTGAATTTACATATTATATAAATATTTCACTTTTTTAAGAAAAATCATAAAAGTTTATTGTAAAAGAACAATTCGCGAACCAGGAGAAATCAACCCAAAGTAGTAAGAAGCCCCAGTCACAGCAGTTACAACATAGTTTGTAAAACACAAAGGAAGTATTTGACCTTTTTTTATAATTGGCTGTTTTCATCATTTTGTTAAGGCAACCAGAACTCTTCAAGCTGATTGTCTATAGCCGATGGTTTAATTTCACTAATCCATGCTAACAAGAACATAAAGCTAATGTTTATGATTTTGTGTTTTGTTTATGCTTAGAGCTAGTATTTCAGGGAAATCAGGATGATGTAAGCTTTGGCTTGTGGTTTCAGGTGTTTGGCTTTGGGGTATAACTACACTGTGGTCTCCATTTTTGTTTTTTATTAATGATATAAAGAGTTAAAAATTAAAACTCGGAAAATCTTAAAATATTAATTTGTTTCACAATAATAACACATCTATTTAATTAACATAAAGAGCACATTTTAGGAAAAACTACTATATTTTTCTAAACAAAAGTATCTGAAAAGAGCAGCATTATTTTATATTTCATAACTGTCTTTAGGGTCTGGCTTAATAGATAGTGGCTGGAATCTCTTATCTACTTCTGCACTGAATCTAGTTTTTATTTATTTCCAACTTTTAAGTTCAGGGGTGTGCAGGATATGCAGATTTGTTACCTAGGTAAACACATTCCATGGTGGTTTGCTGCACAAATCATCCCCTCACCTAGGTATTAAGCCCAGAATTTATTAATTATCCTTCCAATGCTCTTCCTTCTGTCACTCACCCACTCTCTGAAAGGCCACAGTGTGTGTTGTTCTCCTCCATGTGTTCTCATCATTTAGCTCCCACTTACCAGTGAGTTATTTAGTTCTCATGATTTAGTTTCCATTTATCAGTGAGAACACGTGGTATTTGGTTTTCTGTTCCTGTGTTAGTTGGCTGAGGATAATGACCCCCAGCTCCAACTGTGTCCCTGCAAAGGACATGATCTCATTTCTTTTTATGGCTGCATAGCATTACATGGTGTGTATCCATCACATTTTCTTTATCCAATATATCAGTTATGAGTATTTAGTTTGATGCCATGTCTTTGCTATTGTAAACAGTGCTGCAACGAACATACACATGCATGTATCTTTATAATAGAATAATTTATATTCCTTTGATTATAGATCCAGTAATGGAATTGCTAGGTAGAATGGTATTTCTGCCTCTAGGTATCTAAGCAATCTCCACACTGTCTTCCACAATGAATGAACTAATTTACACTCCCACTACCAGTATAAAAACATTCGTTTTTCTCCACAACCTTGCCAGCATCTGTTGTTTTTTGACTTTTTAATAATAGCCATTCTGACTGGTATGTGGTGGTGTCTCATTGGGGTTTTCATTTACATTTTTCTAATGATCAGTGATGATGAGCTTTTTCTGATATAATTGTTGGCCACATGTATATATTCTTTTGAGAAGCATCTGTTTATGTCTTCTCCCACTTTTTAATAGGGTTGTTTTTTTTCATGTGAATATGTTTAAGTTCCTTATAAATGCTGAATATTAGACCTTTGTCAGATGGATAGATTACAAAAATTTTCCTCCATTCTGTAGGTTGTTTGTTTAGTCTGGTAGTTTCTTTTGCTGTGCAGAAGCTCTTTTTTTAAATTAGATCCTATTTCTCAATTTTTGCTTTTGTTGCAATTACTTTTGGCATTTTTGTCCTAAAATCTTTGCCCATGTCTATGTTTTGAATGGTATTGTCTAGGTTTTCTTCTAGAATTTTTATAGTTTTGGGTTTATATTTAAGTCTTTAGTATATCATGAGTTGATTTTTGTATAAGGTGTAAGGAAATGGTCCAGTTTCAATTTCTGCATGTGGGTAGTCAGTTCTTTCAGCACAATTTATTAAATAGAAAATCCTCTTCCCATTGCTTATTTTTGTCAGGTTTGTTGAAGATCAGATGACTGCATGTGTGTGGTCTTATTTCTGGGTTCTCTATTCTGTTCCATTGGTCTATGTGTCTGTTCTTGTACCAGTACCATGCTGTTTTGGTAACCATAGCCCTGAAGTATAGCTTGAAGTCAGGTAGCATGATGCCTCTAGCTTTGTGCTTTTTACTTAGGAATACTGTGACTATTTGGGCTCTTTTATGGTTCCAAATGAATTTTAGAATAGTTTTATCCAATTATGTGAAATATGTCTGAGGTTTTGCTAAAGTTGCTTATCAGCTTAAGAAGCTTTTGGGCTGAGACAATGAGGTTTTCTAAATATAAGATCATGTCATCTGCAAACAAAGATAATTTGACTTATCTTCCAATTTAAATACTTTTTTTTTTCTTTTTCTTGCTTAACTGCTCTGGCCAGAACTTCCAATGCTATGTTGAATGGAGTGGTAAGAGAGGGCATACTTGTCTTCTGCTGGCTTTGAAGGAGAATGCTTCCAGCTTTTGTCCATTCAGTATACTTTTGGCTGTGCGTTTATCATATATGGCTCTTATAATTTTGATGTGTGTTTCTTTAATACCTAGTTTATTGAGAGTTTTTAATATGAAGGAATATTGGATTTTATCAAAGGTCTTTTCTGCATTTATTGAGATAATCATATGGTTTTAGTCTTTAGTTCTGTTTATGTGATTAATCATATTTATTGATTTGCATATGTTTAACCAACCTTGCATCCCAGGGATGAGGCCTACTTGATTACAGTGAATAGGCCTTTTGATGTGCTGCTGGATTCAGTTTGCCCTATTATTATTATTATTATTATTATTACACTTTAAGTTCTTTGATACATGTACAGAACATGCAGGTTTGTTAAATAGGTATACACATGCCATGGTAGTTTGCTGCACCCATCAACCCATCATCTACATTAGGTATTTCTCCTAATGCTATCCCTCCCATAGCCCCCCACCCTCTGCCAGGCCCTGGTGTGTGATGTTCCCCTCCCTCCGTCAATGTGTTCTCATTTTTCAACTCCCACTTATGAGTGAGAACATGGGGTGTTTCATTCTCTGTTTCTGTGTTAGTTTGCTGAGAATGTTGGTTTCCAGCTTCATTATTTTGTTGAGAATATTTGTTTCAATGTTCATCAAGGATATTGGCCTGAAGTTTTTTTTTTGTTGTTGTATCTCTGCCAGGTTTTGGTATCAGGATGCTGCTGGTCTCAGAATGAGTTAGAGGGGAGTCTCTCCTCAATTTTTTGGAATAGTTTTAGTAGCAATAGTACCATCTCTTCTTTGCACCTCTGATAGAATTCAGCTGTGAATCCATCTGGTTCTGGGATTTTGTTGTTGTTGTTGGTAGGCTATTTATTGCTGCCTCAATTTTGGAACTTATTATTGGTTTATTCAGGGATTGTTTCTCCCTGGTTCAGTCTTAGGAGGGCGTATGTGTCCAGGAATTTATCCATTTCTCCTAGGTTTTCTAGTTTATGTTCACAGAGGTGTTTATAGTATTCTCTGATGGTTATTTGTATTTCTGTGGGGTTAACGGTGTATCCCCCTTATCATATCTAATTGTGTTTTTTTTTAAATCTTATCTCTTTTCTTTTTCATTAGTCTAGCTAGTGGTCTATCTATTTTATTAATTTTTTTTTCAAAAAACCAGCTCCCAGATTCATTAATTTTTGAAGGGTTTTTTTTAATGTCTCTATCTTCTTCAGTTCAGCTCTGATCTTCCAACTAGGGATATCTTGTTCTCTGTGAGCTCTGGGGTTTGTTTGCTGTTGCTTCTCTAGTTATTTTGGTTGTGATGTCAGGTTGTAAACTTGAAATCTTTCTAGCTTTTTAATATGAGCATTTAGTGCTATAATTTTCGCACTTGACACTGCTTTAGCTGCATCCCAGAGGTTCTGGTAAAGTTGTCTCTTTGTTCTCCTTAGTTTCAAAGAACTCCTTGATTTCTGTGTTAATGTCTTTATTTACCCGAAAGTCATTCAGGAGCAGTTTGTTCGATTTCCATGTAGTTGTATTGTTTTGAGCAAAATTTTTAACTTGAGTTCTAATTTGTACTGTGGTCTGAGAGACTGTTATGAATTCAGTTCTTTTGCATTTGCTGAGGAGTATTTTACTTCCAATTATGTGATTAATTTTAGAGTCAAGGCTATGTGGCTATGAGAAGGCTGTATATTGAGTTGTTTTTGGCTGGAGAGTTCTGTAGATATGTATCAGGTCCACTTGACCCAGAGCTGAGTTGAGGTCCTGAATAGCTTTGTTAATTTTTTGTCTCAGTGATCTAATATTGTCAGTGGTGTATTAAAATCTTCCACTATTATTATTGTATGGGAATCTAAGTTTCTCTGATGGTCTCTAGGAACTTGTTTTATGAACCTAGGTGCTTCTTTATTAAGTGAATGTATATTTAGGATAGTTAGCTCTTCTTATTGAATTGAACCCTTTACCATTGTGTAATGTCCTTTTTTGTCTTTTCAAATGTGTGTTGATTTAAAGCCTGTTTCTTCAGAAACTAGGATTTCCATCCTTGCTTTTCTCTATTTTTCATTTGCTTGGTAAATTTGCCTCCATCCCTTTATTTTGAGCCTATGTGAGGCTCGTCTAGGCATATGAGATGGGTCTCTTGAAGACAGCATACCATTGGGTCTTGGTTCTTTATCTAGCTTGCCATTCTGTGTCTTTTAATTGAAGCATTTAGCCAATTTACATTTAAGGTTAATATTGTTATATGTGGATTTGACCTTGTTATCATGATGCTAACTTGTTATTTTGCAGGCTTGTTTATATGGTTGCTTCATAGTGTTGCTGTTCTGTGTATTTTTCCTGCAATGGTTTTTCCTTCCCATATTTAATGCTTTCTTCAAGATCGCTTGTAAGGCCAGTCTGGTAGAAACAAATTACCTTAGCATTTGCTGGTCTGAATAGGATCTTATTTCTTCTGCAGTTATAAAGCTTAGTTTGGCTGGATATGAAATTCTGAGTTGGAATTTTTTTTAAGAATGTTGAACATTGGCCCCCAATCTCTTCTGGCTTGTAGGGTTTCTGCTGAGACCTCCACTGTTAATCTGATGGGCTTCCCTTTGTAGGTGACCATGCCTTTCCCTCTGGTTGCCTTAACATTTTTTCCTTTCACTTCAACCTTGGAGAATCTGTTGATTATCTGTCTTAAGGATGATCTTCTCATGGAGTATCTTACTTGGGTTCCCTGAATTTCCTGAATTTGAATGTCAGCCTGTCTTTCTAGGTTGAGTAAATTCTCCTGATAATATCCAGAAGTATGTTTTCCAAACTGGTTCTATTCTCCCTACCTCTTTCAGGTACCATCATCAGTCATACATTTTGTCTCTTTATATAATCCCTTATTTCTCAGAGTTTTTGCTAATATATTCCCTTTTCTCAATTCTGTCTGCCTGTCTTATTTCAGAAAGATAATCTTCAAGGCTCTGAGATTATTTCCTCCACTTGGTCTATTTTGCTATTAGTGCTTATGTTTGCATGGTTAAGTTCTTGTAGTATTTTTTTCATGTATGTCAGGTTTGTTATATTCCACTCTAAACTGGGTATTTTGGCTGTCATCTATTATATTGTTTTATCATGATTGTTAGTTTCTTTGCATTGGTTTACAACATGCCCCTTTAGCTCAGCAAAGTTCATTCTTATCCACATTCTGAAGCCAACTTCTGTCATTTCAGCCATCTCAGCCTCAGCCTCAGCCCATTTCTGAGCCCTTGCTGGGAGGTGTTATGGTCATTTTGGGGAAAGGGGGATTTTTGGCTTTTTGAGTTTTCAGTGTTTTTGCATTGATCCTTTCTATCTTTGTGAGCCTATCTACCTTTGATCTTTGAGGTTGCTGAACTTTGGATGGGTTTTTTTGAGTTTTTGTATTTTTTTCTGTTTATTTTTCTTTGAACAGTCTGTTCACTCTACTATAAGGCTATTGTTGTTTGCTGGGTATCCACTCCAGTCCCTAGTCACCTCATTTTTTTCTGGTACCTGGAGGTATCACTAGTGAATTCTATGAAACAGCAAAGATGGCACCCTGCCTCTTCCTCTGGAAGCTCCATCCCAATGGGTTGCTGACCTGTTGCCAGCCTGTATGCTCCTATAGGAGGTGGCTAAAAAACCTAGTTGGAAGGTCTCACCTAGTCAGGAGAAACAAGATCAGGGATTCAGTTAAAGAAGCAGTCTGTCTTCTTTTTCATATAGTAGCTGTGCTTTGTTTGGGGGTCCCTTCAGCCCTGATGGATTTGGGCTCTCCAAGACCCACAGGCTGGACAAGCTGAGAAGCCCAAATAGCTAACATGATAACCTTCCAACCCATTGAGCACTCCATCCTAGGGAGAAATTACAACTCTGTCAGCTATTGAACACAGATAGGGATGGCTGGAGGTCCCAGCTGGGAGGACCCTCCACATGAAGAGGAAGTGATCAGGTTCCTACTTAAAGAAGCAGTCTGGGAGGATCCAAGATGGCCAAATAGGAACAGCTCTGGAGTGCAGTTCCCAGTGAGAACAGCAAAAAGCATGAGTGCTCACCACATTTCCAAACACGTTTTCAATGCCCACAGACCAGAGGATTCCTGGGCTGAGAAGCGCCATGAGCTTTCAGCTTGGCAGTTTCAGCCAGTGCTGGGTCGATACACAGAAACTCACACAAGTCTGGGCAGCCGTTTTGACTGGCCCCTGGAACACGTGGGAGATGCAGCCGCCCATTCAACTGAAAGGGAGGGGGCTGAGACAGGGAGCCAGGAGATCTGGCTTGGCAGGTACCACTCCAACAAAAAAAGCAATCTGAAATGCTCTGGACTGAGTTTCCCAGCAAATGCAGCAGGATGCAGGATTGTCCAGCTCAGAGGAGAGAAGCACATCCCCCACTACTGAGGCAGTCCACCACTACCTAGGCCGTTCACACAGCAGCTGGGCAGAGCTGGCGGCTGCTCAGCAACGCCTCTGCTGGCAGACTATAACTAGACTACTCCATGCTGGGCAGGGCATCTGTGAAAAAAGACAACAGCATGACAGAAACTTATAAATAAAGCCAACCTTCCTAGGACAGAGCACTTGGGAAAAGAGGCAGTTATGAGTTCAGCTGAAGTAGACTTAAAGGTACCTGCCCAGGAGCTCTGCATGAAACAATGGAGCTCCCAGCAAAGCACTGCAGCTCCTATAAGGGGCAGACTGTCTCCTCAAGCAAATCCTCAATCCCCATATACTCAAAGAGACACCTCATAAAGGAGAATTCAGGCTGACATCTGGTGGGTACCCTTCTGGGACGAGGATAGCAGAGGAAGAAACGGGCAGCAAACCTTGTTGTTCTGCAGCCCCTGCAGGTGATCCCCAGGTGAGCAGTGTCTGGAGTGGACGTCCAGCAGTCCTGCAGCATAGGGGCCTGTTAGAAGGAAAACTAAAAAGCAGAAAGAAATAGCTTCAACATCAACAAAAAGGATGTCCACTCAGAGACCCCATCCGAAAGTCACCAGCTACAAAGATCACAGATAGATAAAGCTACTAAGATAAGAAGTAACCAGTGCAAAAAGGATGAAAACACCAAAAACCAGAACACCTCTCCTCCTCCAAGGGATCACAACTCTGCACCAGCTAGGGATCAAAGATGAATGGAGAATGAATCAGATGAACTGACAGAAACAGTCTTGAGAAGGTGGGTAATAACAAACTTCTCAGAGCTAAAAAACATGTTCTAACCCAATGCAAAGAAACTAAGAACCTAGAAAAAAAGTTAGATGAGATGCTAACTAGAATAAACAGCTTTGAGAAAAATATAAATGATTTCGTGCAGCTGAAAAACACAGCACAAGAACTTCATGAACCATACACAAGTTTCAACAGCCAAATTGACCAAGCAGAAAAAATGATATCAGAGGTTGAAGATGAATTCAATGAAATCAAATGAGAAGCCAAGAATAGAGAAAAAAAGAGTGAAAATAAATGAACAAAGCCTCCAAGAAATATGGGATTATGTGAAAAGACCTAATCTACATTTGATAGGTGTACCTGAATGTGATGGAGAGAATGAATCCAAGCTGGAAAACGCTCTTCAGGATATTTTCCAGGAGAATGTCCCCAACCTAGCAAGGCAGGCCAACATTCAAGTCCAGGAAATACGGAAAACCCAACAAAGATATTCTTCAAGAAGAGCAACCCCAAGGCACATAATTGTCAGATTCACCAGTGTTGAAATGAAGGAAAAAATGCTAAGGGAAGCCAGAGAGAAAGGTCAGGTTACCCACAAAGGGAAGCCCATCAGACTCACAGTGGATCTCTCTGCAGAAACCCTACATGCCAGAAGAGAGTGGGAGCTAATTTTTAACATCTTTAAAGAAAAGAACTTTCAACCTAGAATTTCATATCCAGCCAAACTAAGCTTGATAAGCGAAGGAGAAAGAAAATCCTTTATGGACAAGCAATTGCTGAGAGATTTCATCACCACCAGACCTGCCTTACAAGAGCTCCTGAAAGAAGCACTAAACAAGGAAAGGAACAACGAGTACCAGTCACTCCAAAACTGTACCAAATGGTAAAGACCATCAACACAATTAAGAAAATGTACCAACTAACGGGTAAAACATCCAGCTAGCATCAAAATGGCAGAATCAAATTCACACATAACAATATTAACCTTAAATGTAAATGGACTAAATGCCTCAATCAAAAGACACAGACTGACAAATTGGATAAAAAGTCAAAACCCATTGGTGTGCTGTATTCAGGAAACCCATCTCATGTAAAAGGACACACATAGGCTCAAAATAAAGGGATGGAGGAAGATTTATCAAGCAAATGGAGAGCAAAAAAAATGTAGGATTCACAATCCTAGTCTGATAAAATGGAGCTTAAACCAACAAAGATCAAAACAGACAAAAAAGGGCATTACATAATGGTAAAAGGATCAATGCATCAAGAACTGATGATCCTAAATATATACACACATAATGCAGGAGAACCCAGGTACATAAAGCAAGTTCTTAACTACCTACAAAGAGACTTAGACTCCCACACAATAACAGAGGGAGACTTTAACACTCCACTGTCAATATTAGACAGATCAATGAGACAGAAAATTAACAAAGATATCCAGGACTTGAACTCAGATCTGGACCAACAAGACATAATAGATACCTACAGAAATCTCCACCCCAAATCCATAGAATATACATTCTTCTCAGCACCACATGGTACCTACTCTAAAATTGACCACATAATTGGAAGTAAATCACTCCTCAGCAAATGCAAAAGAACAAAAATCATAACAAACAGTCTCTCAGACCACAGTGCAATCAAATTAGAACTCAGAATTAAGAAACTAACTCAGAACTGCACAACTTCATGGAAACTGAATGACTGGTTCCTGAATGTTGACTGGATAAACAATGAAATGAAGGCAGAAATAAAGATGTTCTTTGAAACCAAGGAGAACGAAGACACAATGTACCAGAATCTCTGGGACACATTTAAAGCAGTGTCTAGAGGGAAATTTATAGCAATAAATGCCCACTAGAGAAGCGAGGAAAGATCTAAAATAGACACCCTATTGACAAAATTGAAAGAGCTAGAGGAGCATGATCAAAAAAAATGAAAAGCTAGCAGAAGACAAGAAATAACTGAGATCAGAGCAGAACTGAAGTAGATAGAGACACAAAAAATTGCTAAATCCAGGAGGTGGTTTTTGGAAAAGATCAACAAAATAGACTGCTAGCCAGATTTAAAAAAAAGAAAAGAGAAAAATCAAATAGATGCAATAAAAAATGATAAAGAGGATACCACCACTGACTTTACAGAAATACAACTACAATCAGAGATTACTACAAACAACTCTATGCGCATAAACCAGTAAACCCAGAAGAAATGGATAAATTCCTGGACACTGGCACCCTCCCAAGCCTAAACCAGGAAGAAGATGAAACCTTGAACAGACCAATAACAAGGGCTGAAGTTGAGGTAGAAATTAATAGCCTACGAACCAAAAAGAGTCCAGGTCCAGACAGGTTCACAGCTAAATTCTACCAGATGTACATAGAGAAGATGGTACCATTCCTTCTGAAACTATTCCAAACAATACAAAAAGAGGGAATCCTTCCCAAATCATTTTATGAGACCAACATCATTCTGATACCAAAACCTGGCAGAGATTAAACGAAAAAAGAAAACTTCAGGCCAATATCCATGATGAACATCGATGTAAAAATATTCAATAAAATACTGGCAAACCTATTGCAAAAGCACATCAAAAAGCTTATCCATCATGATCAACTAGGCTTCATTCTGGGAATGCAAGGCTGGTTCAGGATTGCAAATCTATAAATGTAATCCACCACATAAACAGAACCAAAGACAAAAACCACGTGATTATCTCAATAGATGCAGAGAAGGCCTTTGACCAAATTCAACATCGCTTTATGCTAAAAACTCTCAATAAACTAGGTATCAAAGGAACATATCTCAAAATAATAAAAGCTATTTATGACCAACATACAGCCAATATCATCCTGAATGGGCAAGAACTAGAACCATTCCCTTTGAAATCCAGCACTAGACATGGATGCCCTCTCTCACCACTCCTATTCGATATAGTATTGGAAGTTCTAGCCAGAGCAATTAGGCAAGACAAAAAAAAATAAAGGGTATTCAATTAGAAAAAGAGGAATCAAATGGTCTCTATTTACAGAAGACATGAGTGTATATTTAGGTGGCCCTATCATCTCAGCCCAAAATCTCCTTAAAGTGATAATCAACTTCAGCAAAGTCTCAGGATACAAAATCAATTTGCAGAAATCACAAGCATTCCTATACACCTATAACAGACAAACAGAGAGCCAAATCATGAGCGAACTCCCATTCACAATTGCTACAAAGAGAGTAAAATACCTAGGAATACAACTAACAAAGGATATAAAAGATCTCTTCAAGGAGAACTACAAGCCACTGCTTGAGGAAATAAGAGAGGACACAAACACATAGAGAAACATTCCATGCTCATGGTTAGGAAGAATCAACATCATCAAAATGGCCATACTGCCCAAAGTAATTTATAGATTCAACACTACCCCCATCAAGCTACCAATGGCCTTCTTCACAGAACTGGAAAAACCCACCTTAAACTTTATATGGAGCCAAAAGAAAGCCCGCATAGCCAAGACAGTGCTGAGTAAAAAGAACAAAGCCAGAGGCATCATGCTACCTGATTTCAAACTATACTACAAAGCTACAGTAATCAAAACAGCATGGTACTGATACCAAAAAAGAGATATAGACCAATGGAACAGAACAGAGGCCTCAGAGGCAACGCCACACATCTACAACCATTCGATCTTTGACAAACCTGACAAAGACGAGCAATGGGGAAAGTATTCCCTGTTTAATAAATGGTGTTGGGAAAACTGGCTAGTCATGTGCAGAAAGCAGAAACTGGATTCCTTCCTGATGCCTTACACTAAAATTAACTCCAGATGGATTAAAGACTTAAACATAAGAACTAACACCATAAAAACCCTAGAAGAACACCTAGGCAAAACCATTCAGGACAGAGGCATAAGCAAGGACTTCATGACCAAAACACCAAAAGCATTGGCAACAAAAGCCAAAATAGACAAACGGGGCCTAATTAAACTCCAGAGATTCTGTACAGCAAAAGAAACAGTCATTAGAGTGAATCGGCAACCAACAGAATGGGAAAAAATGTTTGCAGTTTACCCATCTGACAAAGGGCTGATATCCAGAATTTACAAAGAACTAAAACAGATTTACAAGAAAAAAACTAACAAGCCCATTCAAAGGTGGGCAAAGGATATGAACAGACACTTTACAAAAGAAGACATACATGAGGCCAACAAACATATGAAAAAATGCTCATCATCACTGGTCATTAGAGAAATGCAAATCAAAACCACATTGGGATACCACATCACGCCAGTACAATGGCGATCATTAAAAAATCTGGAGACAACAGATGCTGGAGAGAATGTGGAGAAATAGGAACACTTTTGCACTGTTGGTGGGAGTGTAAACTAGTTCAAACCATTGTGGAAGACAGTGTGACACTTCCTCAAGGACCTAGAAATAGAAATTCCATTTGACCCAGCAATCTCATTACTGGGTATACACCCAAAGGATTATAAGTCATTCTATCATAAAGACGCATGCACATGTATGTTCATAGCGGCACTGTTTACAATAGCAAAAACCTGGAACCAACCCAAATGCCCATCGATGATAGAGTGGACAAGGAAAATGTCACACCTATACACCATGGAATACTATGCAGCCATAAAAAACAATGAGTTTGTGCCTTTGTAAAACATAGATGAATCTGGAAACCATCATTCTCAGGAAACTGACACAAGAACAGAAAAATCAAACACCACATGTTCTCACTCATAGGCGGGTGTTGAACAATGAGAATACATGGACACAGAGAGGGGAGCATCACACACTGGGGCCTGTTGAGGGGTGCCAAGGGAGGGACAGTGAGGGGTGGGGAGGCTGGGGAGGGATAACATGGGGAGAAATGCCAGATGTAGGTGACAGGGGAATGGAGGCAGCAAACCACATTGCCATGTGTGTACCTATGGAAGAACCCTGCATGATCTGCACATGTACCCCAGAGCCTAAAATACAATAAAAATAAATAGTTTAAAATATTTTAAAAATAAAAAAAAAAGCAGTCTGGCCACACCTCGAAAACACAGCCATGTAGTGCTGAGCAACCACCTCTGCCCATGTCAGCTTGAACTCTCCAAAGCCTGAAGGCTGGAACCTCTGAGTCATCCAACCAACCAAGGTGGCAGCCCTCCCCACCCCTGGTCACTCCATTCCAGGCAGACAGCAGATACACACAGGCAAGGGTGGCTGGAGGGCCTGCCTGGAATGTCCTGCCCAGTCAGCAGAAATGGATCAGGGACCCACTTAAAGCAGCAGTCTGGCCATGATCTGGGAAAGCAGCTGTGCTGCACTGGGGGATCCTTTCTCATCCAGATCATTTAAACTTTCCAGAGCCCACAGGCTGGAATGGCTGAGTTGACCAAATCACAGAGATTGCAGCCTGCCCCTCCCTGCAGAGGCTCCATCCCAGGGAAAGATGAGAGCACTGTCTGTTGAAAACGTACAGGGGTGACTGGAAGCCCCAGCTTGGAGGTCTTATGTAGTGAGAAGGAATGGATCAGGACCCCACTTAAAGAAACAGTCTTGCCATGATCTTGCAAACCAGCTGCGCCCTGCTGAGGGGACCCTTCCTCATCCAGGCAGTTCGAACTCTCCAAAATCCACAGGCTGGAACGACTGAGTTGACCAAACAGTAGAGATGGTGGCCTGCCCCTTCTCCCAGGGGCTTCGCCCAGTCTCAGGCAGACTCCATCCTCTTGCCGGTGGCTGGCTTGAATTCCAAACCCATACGTCTTATCTTCTGAGGTACCAGTGGAAGTGGGGACTGCAGAATGATGCCCCTTAGCTCCCTGATTCAGCCCCCTTCCTAGTCCTGTGTGCAGACTTCTGATTTGCCTCAGTTTCAGACACATTTGTTGGAGATACCAGGGCGGGAGTATGTAAAGTCCCTGGGTCTCTGTACATGACTGAGCAGCTATTCTGCCAAGACTCCACACAGCTCTGTGTATTGGACCCAAGTCCCTGGTGCATGGGCTTACCAGGGGATCCCCTGATGCATGGATTGCAAAGATCCATAGGAGAAGTATGGTTTCCCAGAGTGGCCCATCAGTCACTGCTTTCCTTGGCTGAGGATGGGAATTCCCTTGGCTCATGGCACTCCTGGGTGGGTCATTGCCTTACCCTGCTTTGCTTCATTTTCCATGAGTCAAGTTGTTTCCCTGAGCAGTCCCAATGCGAGTAGCTGGATATTGCAGTGGAAGGTGCTGTATTTACTCACCCCTTTTATTCCTCTCTGTGACTGCCTCAGATTTCATCTGCTTCTAATCTACCATCTTGGCCCTCTTCTCAATATATCACTTTTAAATCTCCAACTCCTGCCCAAGAGCAAATCGTTTTCAAACTATCCAAAAAGGAAATCTCCTATCTGATTTTCCCCTTGCTTTTCTACTCCCCTGATCGATCACCCACCTCACTTACAGCGACTTAAAATTATCATCTACACTGTCCATAATTAGCGTACAGGACTTGACTTAATATCTCTAAGCTTCAGAATAGTTATCTGTATAATATCTGAAAAAATACCTTTTCTTAGGGAGATTAGTCATCTATTATTATTTTAAAATAAAATTAAGTCATATAAGATAAAAACATTTTTAAACTCTAAGACCTAAAAGTTCAAATTTCTAATAAATGGCACATTGTCTAACAGAAACACATAGCTTTGACACTTGGGTAATGTATGCATCTGATTCAGGAATATTTAACAAACACTGGAAAGTTACCGTATTCACATTGCCTGAAGAGGCTGACCTTCTTAAAAGTGTTTTATGATAATGAAATCTTAATGAAATGAAATGCCTCTGAAATTTGCCTTTTTATTCTGTACTGAAACTGAAGCACACTTATCTGTTCTCCCAAACAAATTAAGGTAAGTGAACACTGCCCCTTCCCCCTTGTTAGGTCTACCCCTCTTCATCCTACGTCATTAGTAGCTGCAGTGTCCTTGGTCCTGTGGAAGAGCATCTAAAGAATTTGAACTTTTGCTTATTTTCTTAGTTATTTCAGTTTGGACAAAGTCAGAAGTGACTGGATAACCTGAGCCCTGTGTGAATTATGGGGAAGAAAACAACCGGCTCATAATGAGTCTGAGGAGGAACCTAGACTGCCTCAGGTCTACGTGCCACTGCGTGGGCCTGCTTTTCCCTGGCAGCTCCAAGAGGTATTGACAAATTCCTTCAAAAATCATGTCACACTACACTTGCCATTAAGAAATTGATGACAAGTTTAGAATTTTGATCTGTTAGGCAAAATGCTTTGTAAGCAAATATAAACTCTGGAGAAGAATATACATTATAAACTGTAATTTTTTTAAAAAGTATTGTGAAATGTTCATCAGTCTTCTGTGAGCTGGCTTAGCCTGATCTTCTTGGGGTGCTCACATAAAATTCATTGCCTGTACCTAAAAGACCAAGAAGCCTGGAAGAGGAAAGAATTCTCCCAAGTAAGACCACACCACTCTGCACTGCTCTTGGTCACCTGCTGGCAGGCTTCCATAAAAGTGATGACACTCCGGCTCTGCCTGCTTCTCTACATTTGAAATTTCCACAAAGACTAAATGGAATAACCAGCTCACAGAGGATCTCATTCCAAAGTGGTGTCTGGTGAGGGCCCTCTTCCTCTTCTTGGCTTATTGACAACTGTCTTCGCTTTGTGTCTTCACATGATACAATAGGTAAGGAAGCTCTCTGGGGCCCATTTCACAAGGGTGCTAATTCCATTCATGAGAACTCCACCCTTGTGATCAAAACACCCATCAAGGGCCCACCACCTACTGCTGTCGTACTGGAAGTTAGGATTTCAACATATAAATTCTGAGGGAACACTCACATTCAGTATAGCAACAAATAAATGCTAAGTAGGCGAAGAAGTACGGAGAAAAGCATTTCAGACAGAGAACTAAAAATGCAACCACCTTCTCGTGGGCATTTGGCTTGACCATGCAAAGCAATGGAAGAGAATAAGATAGGTTAAACAAAGATTAGGTATGTGGGGTTTCATGGATGCTAGGGAAGATGCAGGACTTCGTCCAAGAGCAAGAAGCAGCTCCCAAAAGGTTTTAAACAGAATCTATTTATGTATGTATGTATGTATGTATTTAACATTATTTAAAGTTTTGTCTTTCTACAGTAGAGAGAATGAAATGGAAGGAGGGCTGGAGGAATTAGGGGAAAATAATTAGTAGATAGTTTTCCAGGAAACAGATGATGGAGGCTTGAACTAGGGTGGTAGCAGAAGAGCTAGGCAAAACCATACAATAAAAATAAAAAGTCCACAAAAAGTTCTCCCAAACAGAGATGGGTCACTAGTCTCAGAGAAGGATCCCTGGAGGACAAATATTTTGCCTTGACCAAGCATGTTAAAGAGAAAAAAGTTACCAAATAAATATGTTCTTGTTTAGAGGCCACTTGTCTTTCTCAGAAAGACCTCAGGTTCATAGTCTAGCTAAAAGTGTCTGAAGCGTCAGTCACTCCTCTTTGTAAAACATTCTTAATGCTGAAGTAGCCTTAAAGAACTGATGTTCTTGGTTTTGCAGAAGAAAAAATAGAAATCGTAATCATGAGCCAATTTCAGAATAAAATTTTTAAGTAGTTATGTATGTTATTGCTGTTTAATTTTCAGTAAAAATGTTTCTAGTTGGGGATTCTTCATTTCAGTTTCATCATTTTTGCAATTTTCTTCCTTTTCTCAGGTTATATGAGATAGCTTCTGAAAATTTTAATTTTCTTGAAATTTAAAAAGCAATTTTTCTATTTCTGTGGTCCTTCTGATTTTCCTGGTATTTTCAGAGGTCTTTTATTAGTTTGTCATGTTAGAGGTAAGCAGCTCCAAGTCTGATTGCATACTTAAACACTAAAACGCATGAAACACAAAGACTATCCCATTTAATAAATACACCTCTTTATCTATGACCTTTATGACATAAATAATGCATATTTATGTCAAAAAGGAGGAATATATGGAAAAGTCAACTTTGCCAAGAATAGCAATATGCTTCCAGTTTTAATGCTGAGTAGTAGAAAAAGTGGCCAACAGTGTATTACTGTGGGATTGCCTGTCTAAACCCTCTCCCATTTTGGAAACTGCTTTCCCTCTTCCCGAGTCATATGCCTGAAGGAGTACCATTACCTAGATACTCAGTGATGGTCTGGGCTTTAGCAGAATGAATCTAAAGATGAATCAATAAATTTCTACCCTGAGATTTTGTAACTGGGACCTAGAATTTGATGATAACATATATCCCATGTGTCAATTTTCTTCCCATGGAGTTACCTATCTCAAGTCTGTGTGTACAAACAGGATTTTCTCATGTCTCTCCTTGCATTGTCCACATAGCCATTACATCACAGTTCTTACAGTAGTCCACTCTGAAATTCCCTGCTCCTTCCTAAGAAAACTTCTCTTCCCTGCTGGTCACCTCCCATATGCCTTGATGTAGTCACCTTAATAGTGTACTGTTGTCTCTGTTCTGTAACGAGCAAAAGCGTTACTGTGTTCCAGATACATTTTCTGTACTGCCTATAATTTAATCCCACACAGCACTGCTACATAAAGTTGAACAGCCATATTGGCCTTTACAGAGACATTGAAGTAACTAAAGAACATTAAAATATAAAAAGGGAGAAAATTAAATAATGTAACTTCTACCATGTGTTCTGTAACTCTATGTGGAGATGTCTAGACCGCAAAACCTACAAAGGTAATCATCAAAAAGTATGAATAACCTAATTATGTCATAGATGATTTAATTTAGATCAAACACATATTCTGATAAATGTGCTTAAATACGTCTTGTTTCATTGAACATTATAACTACAAAGGTGCCTCTGACACACAAGAGTGTTATAGACAATGGCAAAGGAAGGTGAGACGTGGCTTCTCACACTTGCAGCAAATACTCTGGCAGATCGCTTCATATAGCTGAAATCTGGTTCTCCTGGCCCATCAACCCCTGTGGGACTGAGGAATATGAAGGTATCTGCTCTGTATTCTATTCTCATCCTGGTGCCACATGACACATTTTCTCATTTCTTCTCTAGGTAGATATTTTTGAAGCTAAGAAGCTTGTCTGTGATGTTATTTGTTTTTTGCCATCTGCTGTGTACACCATCTAAAACGAAAGCAATCAAGAAGTTTAAAATTTGTAGGGTAGCCTCTCATGAACATCTTTGATCCTAATCTTATGCTCCCTTCCTCAGGTCTGTCTCATTTTTTTTTGTTTGGTTTTTTTTTTTTTTTTTTTTTTTTTTTTTTTTTTTTTTTTTTTATGGATTCTCACCTTGTCACCCAGGCTGGAGTGCAGTGTAATAGTGCAATCTCAGCTCACTGCAATCTGCCTCCTGGGCTCAGGTGATTCTCCTGCCTCAGCCTCCGGAGTAGTTGGGATTACAGGCACGTGCCACCACACCTGGCTAATTTTCAGGCCTGTCTCTCTTTGTGATGTTTCACACACCTTTTGTGATACTATGTCCCTACTGATAGGAAACTTTTGCTGTATGATGCATTCGACTTTGCTCTGTATATTTTGACAGGTCTGAGTGATTCAGCCTAAAATAACAACCCAAGTCTTTGCACCAGTGGTTGTCACAGAACTTGTCCAATTATTATTCTAATTTCCAGCAGGTAGTGGTGGAAACACACACTCACATGTATATCTGGAAAATATAAATATCAGTTTTTATAAAACAGCTTAATTTCAACTCATAAGGAGGAGCATAAATATTCTTACCAGCCATAGGATTTGCAAGGCTAGCAGTCTCACAATGACATACTTAACATTGTCATTATGTAGATCAGTGCTAATTCTTTTCTTTCACCTGCAAATTATACTTTCAATTTTATCGGCTGGGAATGGAAAACAAACTCATAGTCAAACACATGTCTTAAGGGCTGATCATTTCACTGTACAAAGTTCGAATAGGAGCTCTGAAATTTATTTTTTTATTGTCTAAAATAAATTTTTGGCTAGGAGATATCCTGCTCAGATTATCTTTTTCTTCTTCTTTTTCTATGAGGGAAGGGGAACATAATATCTTTCTTTCAATTACAAAGTTATGGTTAAGAATTAGTGAGTGGTCATATTTTCCATCATGCAGAGCAAGCCAATCTAGACCGAAAGAAAAGAGTCAATAGACAGAGGAAAATAGCCATGAGGGCATTGTAGAGCCTGGAGCTAGCAGTTCTCAAGACCCAGCTGTATTTCTGCCCTTTTAAGGACTGGATTGTTCTCTTCCTTTTATTTCACCAAGATATCATAGTATCTCTCTAATCAATTTTCTTACTAATTAAGGTTAATACAAATTTGCTATATGTCACTTACAAGCAAAGGAAACTTCACTAGAAGACAAAACTAATCAAACGAATGTCTTCTGGTTTCATGCCACTTGGTCCATTTAAGAAAAGGTAAATATAATGATTTAGATAGGTCCTATAGCGTGCCAGCTCAGAATGTTAGTATGGTTGCATCCTGCATATTTTGCTCCCTCTTAACACTCACTGTTATCCAAAAGCTGGTTTTCCTCCTCTTGTCTATAGCAAAGCAGAGGAAAAGTCCAAAAGGAAGATTCTGATGCCTGGGCTTGCAGGGCCAACTTTCCCATCTCATAGACTAGAGGAGTTGGGAAAGTGTGGTACAAATGTAGGGTATCTGCAAGATAGACCAAAGAGATATGGAAGAATAAAAACAGTGATCTTTGAGGAGGGAAGGACAAGGAATACTATCTGTCTCAAAAACCGATAAGCAGAATGGCAGGAACAGCAATGGACTGAAGAACTGACACGATCTATGTCATCAACCTAAAGAAAACCTTGGGTTCAATAGTCTTGGGAACCTCCTAGCCCCTAAACAGGAGAAGGGGCATTTGAACACCTTGTATGAGGATGGAGGCATGTAGGAGAGCATCTAGCCCCTGACCAATGGGGAACAGAACAGAACGAATTGGAAATATCTCTATATTGGAACATCAACCGACACAAGCTCCTGTTACAGAGGACAGCCAGTGCCCAGTGTGAAAAGAAAGAACCCAAGGTTTCAACCACTTCTTTGTGAAACTAAAATCATACACAAGAGAGAACTTAGGGTTTACCCCTGAAAAGCTACAGCTTCCCAGAAGAAGAGATAGAAACAAATAAAAGCTGTTTTCAAAACAAAAAACTATTAATTGATAGTTGGTTCTGTTTCTTATGCTTCTTTTTCTTGTGTTATCTTCACCACTCACTGTCCTGGAAGAGTTAACTATAATATCAATTATTCAGGCACTGACGGTTGTCTGCTATTTCCTTCTTTCATCCTGCCCTTCTTGAGATTTCTCACGGCCTCTTACTTACTTGTCATGTTGAAATGATAACAAAAACATAGAGATCATTTTTTGTGAGATCATTCAAAACATGGCCTCATATTCATACCACCAAGTGAAATGAAACCACATGGAATCTCCCCATGTGACAAATTTGTACTTTGCAGTGACTTTTCCTATATTTGCAGTGACTATTCCTATATTTATAAAACCTAGATAAATGTATTATTGCATGTGATAACAAATGAGTAACTTTACCCTCTAGTAAGTTTAAATTTACCTAGGTTAACATTCAAGTCAAATGTTCTGAAGACTGTGACAAGGTTTTGAGTGTCCATGAAAAAACTGAACCACCAATGCACACATCACAGATTTCAACATGGGAAAATGAATCATCAAAGGGAACGAGTTCAAGAACAAAGTCTAAGGTGATACTGAATTTTGATAGGCAGAAGCAGAAACTTTCAAGAAAACTACAAATTATTATCATAAAATAAAAAGAAAGTAACAACAAAAAAAGAAAGTAACCAAAAAGAAATGCAGAATCTACATTGCTAGGCATTTACCATATGTCAAGTATCATATTTTATACTTTCTCATGTTTTTGCATGTAATATTCAAAGCCACTTAGAGATCCATATGGTCAGCCTCACTTTGTAAATGAAAAACATATAGTTAAGTGAGGTAAAATGACTTGTCTAAGGTCAAGGCTAGTATATGGTAGACTCATTATTCAAATTTAAGTTACTGTGTTTGACTCAATAGTCTATGGTTTTGTACTATAACTCTCTTCCACTCTCTTGCATTTAAAGCCAGAAGGTGTAGAACTGGTAGAAACAAAGAAAACACTGATTTAGCTTCCTCGATTTCTTGTCAATATTTCTATTAATAGCATACAGCTCTTTTCCTCTTCAAAATATGTTTATATACTTATTCAATCATTCTTCTTTTTCCCTCCATCCATCTTCCTAAATATACCTGCATTTCTATATTACTGTTTTATATTTCTCCAAAAATTATTCTTCCTTCTTCCTCCTTTTTCACTCATTCAAGATTTAATAGCTTGGACTTCTTTCTGAATGGGTAGGCATTAAATAGGTTTAAGAAAAGCAGATACTATAATCATATTGACAGTTTTTTAACATTATTCTGAACATGATATTCTCAACAGTGACTAAAAGTAGAACATTAGATAGAGAGGTATTTCTTTTGAGGCTCTTGCTGAATGCTATTCAACTCTAAATGCTTGCGTTTCATGCTCACCAGGATAACATCAGTTCTTTTCCTGGCTACCTGTGAGTCAGATGTGTCTACAGATCCTCAGCCTGTTTTCCTTGGTTTCTGTCAAGTAAGTTCTTAGACTGCTGTATTCTTCCTACTTCCCTCTTTATGCAATTTCTCTTCCATAATTCAAATTCCTACTATTGTGCTCACTACTCAATCTTTCTTTAGAAATTCCCATTCCAAGACTAGCAAACTCTTATCTTCATAATCTTCACTTTGTAGTTTCCTCAGTGCTTGTTATTTACCACAGTTCAGTTCTTCCCAGGGAAAATGGCTTCCATGAATTGAATCATTTTCCAATATTCCAAGTACATCAAGACCCTAAGATGGCACCAGGATTCTCCTATCTCTGCACCTTCACTTCTAGACAATTACTCTTCTCTTGTTAAAACTCACCTCCGGCCCTTTCTTAGTCATTCTCACTTATTATTTATTAAAGTCTTTGACCTTTTCTTCATCTCAAAATTCCATCATCACCCTGAGGAAACACAAAAATCTTTCCTCTTTAGATTTTATCACCTCCTTATATGTAGTGATCTCTTCTTAGTTCTATTTCAGGTACTCACTTCCATGAACACATTTTGGGCCTGGTTGTCAAATGCAGCTACCTGATTTTGGAGCCAAGTTGTGGCAAAGCCCAGGTGCTGTCACGACCCAGACAGGTGTGGGTGTACTCTGGGCAACGCAGACAAGCCAGCCCCCTGCTGCCTTGGGCATCGATAAGCACAAGAGCAAAACCAAGCGGGTACTAAGGGTGGTTCCATACCGGCCTGCAGGTGTCCCTCGGCACAAACAGCCTGGGAGCTGGGGATGGCAAGCTGGTGGCCACCAGAGGCAGACAGCCTCTGGGACAGAAAAGGGCGGGTCCTTGGTGAAGCCCCAACTCAGGCCTGAGATGGCCTGAAGCCTGGGGCAGGGCTGCCGGTTCTGTGGACTGATAGGAGAACTTACGGTGCGTTTTCTGGGCTGACCCATGGACCAATCAGCATGCACTTCCACCCCTCTGAAGAACACAGAAACTCCAGACTCAGACAGACTCAGAGAGACATCGGGACAACCTGCCTGTGCAGAGGAGCTACCCAGTGTGGGTCTACTCTCTGCTGAGAACTGAACAAACGTTGGGATGCCCTGCCTATGGAGAGGAGCTACGCACTGTGGGTTTCCTCTTTGCTGAGAGCTGAACAACGTTAGGATGACCTGCCTACAGAGAGGAGCTGCCCCTAATGGGTTGCCTCTCTACTGACAGCTGAACAAACATCAGGACACCCTGCCTATGGAGAGGAGCTACCCACTGTGGTTTCCTCTCAGATGTTCTGTTGCTCAATAAAGCACCTCTTTGCCTTGCTTACCCTCCATCATCCACGTACCTCATTCTTACTAGATATGGGACAAGAACTCAGGACCTGATGAATGGTGGGAATGAAAGAGCTGTAACACAAACAGGGCTGAAACACACCCCTCACCAAGTGACAAGAAGGAGAGAAGAGCTGTGGCCCTTAGGGGAGCCCAGACCTAGGAGCTCCCCAAGCCAGGGCTGTGACACCCTCTTTGGGGTTCTGTGGTTCTTGGCATCTCCGAGCTTCCAGACACCACTGCATTCTCCAGTGCCAACCACAGAAGCTGCTTACAGTACCCCTGCTCCAGCCACAGTCTCACAGGGAGCTGGCACCCATGTCAGTGCCTAAAGTCGCCCACCCTGCCACAGGCATACGTGGCTGTGTGTAGTCGCCAGACCCCACACTCACTTGCTAACACATCCCTTGCCACTCCTCTCACCCTTGCTAGGTGTGGGATCCAGGCTAGTAGCATGAGCCAAGCACAGCCGGCTAAGCCAAGTGGGCAGAACAAGCCCAGGAGGCCCAAGCAAAACTCAGTCAAAGGTGCTACTGGCCACAGAGGTTTCTGGCCAGAAAAGAGATACCCCAAGGATCCTGTGGCACTATGTCACATCATTCATATTATAAATTAATCTGTACTCTGATTTTGTAAGAATGTAAATAGTATTTTTCTCATGGCATATAGCTGATGTTTTTAAATAATATTTGAATTTTTATTTCATCCTTCTTGACACTCTTAATGTTCTACTTGTTGAGTTCTCTCTTCTCCTTCTCTGGCCTCTTGCCTATCTCCACTTTATCATTTCAAGTCCTAAATGAGAAGAGAGGATTTCAGTTCTGGGCCTTCTGTATTTCTCAATCTATACTCCCTCCTACACACTAATCGTCATTCCTAACTCAAAGATCTCAGCTATATTCAGACTTCGATAAAGACCAGAACTGAATCTGACTCACTTTGGGAGCTTAATAAATTGATGATGAAATAAATTATGCCTTTTATTCTATTATAGCTAGTCTTCCTGTCTGACTAATAAACATTTCACAGATATTTTGTGGTTTTGTTCAACTATGACTGTTTCAAAGTTAAATTTTCATCATTTCTCAAAATTGATATTTTTCTTTCTGAATTTTTCTATTTTTTCTTAAGGGTGACTTTCTTTTTCAATTTCTTAGGTTTGAAAATGTGCAGTCAATCTTAACTTCTTCCCCTCTCCATCAGTTGTACTCCTAAAAGTAAGTGGAGTTTACCCTTACATGGTTCAACTTAATCTTTAATAAAAGAACTACTTTTCGAGGTATGGGTAAGTTGCAGAAACAAACTAAAAATAGTGATGGATTTGGAGACTGGCAAAAGTAGGAAGCTTTTAATAGCCCTAGAGATAAAGGATAAGGAATCAGAGCTTTATGAGAACCTGAACTGTATAGAAAGGACCATCCAATAGCACTCTCCTTATAAAAGGATATAGTCATTGCCAGAACATAGATCCAAAGTAGGGAGAATAGGGGAAGAAAGACTCCCATCTTCATCCCCTGCCACCCTCCACTCTATTGTTGCTCCTCCCACTCGATGAACCCAGCTGGAAGCCAGGTGGCATGGCAGCCCAAATGAGGCAGTTCACAAGGGTCAGTCTTCCCGGGCAGAGAGGGAAAATAATAGAGAAGAAGGGGAGGAAAAGTCAGAACTTTCTATGTTCCCACTCCATTTCCATACCCCCAATGTTAATGTTGCATCAGTCACTAAATATGAAGAGTCTTCCTTTGAAAATACCCTCTTTAACAATAAATACTTCTCTTTATTTGCAATTCTATTGCCATACACTTTTATAAGGTCAGATCACTTCACTTCCAGGGCACTAATATAGTTTCTCTCCTGAAAAAATCTCCTAGGTCTTCCTAGCAGAGAAACATATCCATATACTTTTCTAGTCTTAAATCTCACTAATAATCTTCATGAATGACACTTAATAATTAATCACTTACTATGTTCCAGGCACTTTTCTAGGTATTGGAATTCAGAAATACATGACATTTTAAGAGTCCTAATCTCCTGGAGCTTTATCTAGTTGGAAGAGAGAGCCAATAACCAACCACACAAAAATGCATAAATTATACTAGATCTTAGAAGATAATAAATGCACAGAAGAGAAATGAGTAGTGTCAAAGAAGTCTGTAATTACATGGTGATAAAGACAGGCCTCATCAAGTAGAAGGCATCTGAGCAAACACTTGAAAGGCATATTGGAGTAAGTCACATGAATATCTAGAAGAAAAGCATTTAAGACAGAGGGAACAGCAAGTGCCAAGGCCCTGAGGCTGATGAATGTCTGGAAGGTTCTAGGACCTACAAAAAAGACAAGCTCGGCTGGCATGAGAATGAGTGAGGCAAAAACTGTGAGAAGATGAAGTCAGGGAAGTGATGATAACCAGCCCATGTATAGCCTTGTAGGCCATTAGAAAGAATGCCCTACTCAACCACACCAGTCAACACCTACATTTTCCACATGTACATAGCAATTTCTGCTTCCACACATTCTCTGGGTAGGATTTCATGGACTGGAAAGATTTTCTTGTTTCAATCTGTGCATCTAAAGTCTGCAAGTTTCAAGTCACATCTCCCTTCCTTTGTAAATACCTTCCATGACTACCGCAGTTCACAGTGACTTCATATTTTATCTCACAGTTGACACTCAACATATTAATATTTTACATGGAAACAAGAGGGGAACATCACTACTGTCAGGGGGTGGGGGCCTGGGGAGGGATAGCATTAAGAGAAATACCTAATGTAGATGATGGGTTGCTAGGTGCAGCAAACCACCATAGCACGTGTATACCTATGTAACAAGCCTGCATGTTCTGTACATGTATCCCAGAACTTAAAGTATAATTTAAAAAATAAAACATCTCCCAATCTTGTCTATATTGTGGTGATGACATCACAGCTTGAGTATGATGATAATGATTATGTGAACGCATATGATGGTGATGGTTGTACCTAGAGCAACAAGGAGTTGCTGCTTCCTTGACATTTTAGTTTTTGTCTCCCTACCCTTCCAATGAGAGGTAAAATTATCCATATAATTGGAGTTAATGTGAAAAGTGCCTGGCATGTAATAGGCATGTAATAAATAGCAACTTTTATTATTAATATCCCATAATTATTTATCATCATCGATGTTATATCTAGCTTAGAAATTATGAAGACCAACTATTTTTTCATTGTAAAAAAAAAACCTTCTAAATATGAGTGATTATTTGACTAATTCACAGTGATTTCTCCCAATGTATTCACTAAATAGCTGAACTACTCAAGCCCCACTAAATCATATGCAAACTTTATATATCTCTTGTTGTATTAGTCTATTCTCACACTGATAAGAAGAAATATCTGAGTCTGGGTAATTTATAAAGGAAAGAGTTTTAATTGACTCACAGTGCTGCATGGCTGTGGAAACTTACAATCATGGTAGAATGGGAAGCAAACACATCCTTCTTCATATGGCAGCAGGAAAGAGAAGCACAGAGCAAAGAGAGGGAAAGCCCCTTATAAAAGTATCAGATCTCACGAGAACTCACTACCATGAGAATAGCATGTGGGAACAACCCCCATGAGCTAATCATCTCCCACAAGGTCCCTCCCCCAACACGTGGGGATTATAATTCAAGATGAGATTTGGGTAGGGACACAGAGCCAGACCATGTTACTTGTATTATTTTACTCTTATTATATTTTTTTCACAAATTTCTCTCTTGCCTTCACAACTAAACAGCAAGATAATGGGCAAAATCTTAGGTCTTGTGTATCTGTGCACCTACCCAAGCATTTCACACTGCAAGTATTGTAGAATGGGTTTAGCAAAATGGAAGATACTCTTGGTTCATGTTCTGTGTATGTTTTCCACAACCCTGAAGGAAAATAATTTAGGTAGTGAATTAATATTGTTGTTATCGACTTCAGATGACGTCAACTCCTCTTGTGTAAGCCAAAACTGGCTTTTTTCCATGCTGGTCCTTGCAAGAACTGGCAGGTGATGGCTTTTGTCTATAGCAGTGGTTTGTCCTGCCTTAAGCTAGTTGGTAGAAGTAAGAAGATAACATATTTATATTCTCTTAGATATGTTGGAATATGGAAAAAGCAAGTATCAAGATATTTAGTAAAAAACAAAAACAAGAATATGAGGCTTCCCCAGGAACCAGAAATGATAATTTTTCTCATTTCAGACCACAAGCATGACCTTGCTAAATAAAAGACTACAGAAAATGTTGGCTTGCAGTTGAGTAAACTTAAGGCTGAAAGAAGTAAGAGCATGTGAAGTATCACCAGTTAAAAACCAGGTGACACGGAGCTCAGCTCCTGTGACTCCTATTCAGCGTTCTTCCTGTGTCCTCTCAGTGTCTCTGTGTTGATGGAGCAATGGCATGTAAGCAATACACTAGTTGGTTTCAAAAGTTAATTGTAGTAAAAGGAAGCACATTAAATAGGTTTTTCATATTACTATCTGAAATTAAAAAAGCTTGCAGTTTATAATAAGATTGGTATTCAGATTATTTTAAACCTATTTCCTTAAATATATTTTATTAGAAGTGAATCATGGTTCAGGTTCATTTATTTTTGAATTAAAAAACGGCTGAACGTGGACAGACATGCTGAGATACTATGTGAATTACTGTTATCAGGTATGGTATTTTGAGCCCAGAGTTCAAGCAAGCCTTAAAATCTCTTCCTCATGAATACAGAATGTAATTATTAATGAAAATTAGTGGGGGAGACAACTTTCTCTGCCGATAACTTGGCCTTTGATAATACAAGTTAGTAAATTAGCTAAGGGCTAATTCATATTTTGGCACAAATTATCTCAGTTGGCCTCATTTTCTTATTCTCCAAACACCTCACAAAAAGCAACAGTTTATGGAGATTTAAAAGAGGGTGGTGGACATGTATTGTGTTACGCATCCCCAGATGATAACATTACTCATAATGTTTTGGGAAACTGTGTGTGTCTCTTCTACTCCAACCCAGTGGTTTTAGTAAATCTGTGTTTTCTCACTTCCATTAACTACGTGAGCTAATCTAGATCCCTTAGAGTTCTGTGATTCATAAAAAAATTTGGCTAAAGAAAGCATTTCGTTTTTGTTTTTGTTTTGTTTTGTTTTGACAACAAATGAGTATGTACTTAATAGTCCTGGTTCCAGACACAAAGAATAATCTTTCCAAGAGTGGCTTCAACCGAAAAAGCAAACAAGGACAGTAAATTGCCCTTTTTGTCAAAGCTGGGTGCATGTTGAGTTTATTTACTTGCAATCAAATTAATACAAACTACTACCAAGAAAATGCCCTAAAATCATAAATGCATTTTTCAAGACACGAGCTGAATGTTTTGTACGCTGTTATTATGATTTTCACCCAACGCAGCATCAAGCCATAGCAATTGCTTTTAAAAATTCTTGTTGGTGTTCACTAAAGAGAATAATTATTTGAGGCCACTAGGCAGAATGCTGCAGCCTTGGAGAGAGAGAGAGTATTTTGATCAAGAGGAAAAGAGTGTGTCCCTCAATTCATTCCACACAAGCAAATCTTTAGACACAGTCCTCGTCCTAGCTGTGTGTGGTCAGACCTAACAAATACAACCTACGGTTTCTAATCATAGTCTTGTAAATTAAAAAAAAGACTTCTTTTAATAGAAAAGCTCCTTTTAGTTTATTAAATTTGTATAAATATTTTTTCTCTTTGGCTAAAACTGGTTGATGTCAGGATGTCTATGTTGAGTAGAGATATTTAAATTTTATTTAAAAACTTGGAATACATGGTAAATAAACATGGCTGCTGTAAGATCTCTCTAACTGGGAATATACAGTCTGATGACCTAACGGCTGGGAAACGGCATTACAAGATCAAATCCTGAAGAGGTCCGTGACAACTAAAACCTGTTTACAGAGGCCATTTATAAAGAGGATCATCTCCAGATCAACATCCTCAGCATCTGACCTTTATTCCTGCCCCATTAAAGGCCTATCTCCAGCACTTGGCTTCTTGCCTCATCACCAAACCCATGCTGATTTTTCCAAAAAATAAATACTTATAACCTAAGAAACACATGTGCTTTGCAGAATGCAGAAAGCTAAGGGCTAGACATTACCAGTGTTTTAATTTGCCGAGAGCTTCCAGAACTACTTTAGCAGACATCGTCCCAACCTCAGACATTTAAGAACCAACAGAGGACAGGACAATGTCACTAATGGAAAACAGAAGTACAAAAGTGTAGTGATGGAAAAAAAAAAAAGAGGTGAGAGACTGTGTTGATAGGTTAGAAAATACACTGCACAACAGGAGAAGCTACTGAGCAATTATTACATGGCAAATACTGTGTCTCAAAAACTTAACAGTATGTGTAGAATTGCCCCCATTTAAGGGAGGAGAGAACTGTAGGTTAAGGTTAAGTGATTAGTCAGAGCACCAGGTGTGTGCCTAACTTTTAATCAATTGTTTAATTGCTCTTATTCCCTGCCTCTGCAGCAGACTGCTGGCACCTTCTCTCCCTTGCCTCTTAGTACCAATTTTCCATTTCAGATCCTTCTAATTCACAGCCTAGGTGCTTTTCTACTTATAATACTCCTTTTGAATCCCAAATGTTTCCTAAATGAGCATAAGTGTCTTTTACTCTGTCTACATTCCTCATCAAAATAGAAAGGAAATGGGTTAAAAAAATTAGGTATTGGTTTAATATTTGCTGTTGACCTCATCATCTCACCTTATACATCCACAAACATATACAAACACATGGACATATCTATTAGATCTCAATTGACAGGACACATTTTTGGCAAGTGAGACACACAGCTGGAATAGCTCTTTCAGCAGCAGTTACAGCTTTCTGTCAGAGAAGGCTAAATGATGGGGACTTCAGACAAAGTGTCCTTCAAGGTCAAGTGTGGCTCCAGCAGAACATAAAGGACTACTCTGACTTTTTACTAATTGTCCTCCTTGACAAATATCTCCCCAAACTGTCCATCATTCCAACGTCTAAAAAGTACAACCAGAGCTGCTTAATAAACAGGTGAGGAGTAAATGAAATCATGTGAGATGCATTTGACCTTTTCTTGATCCTATGCTTCAATTGGAGTCCCAACAAGAAACAGATGGCTTATTCCAAGAGGTTAACTGAGTGAGGAGACCTTATTACCAGACACTGAGGTATTCGGGGACTTTCAGCAGCAAGAAACTTCCAGTCCTAGGCCTGAGAGCAAGAGGAGAAATGATCTTACAGGAGCCTAAGGAGAGTTGGTGCCAGGAAGGGACCCATATGACATAACCTGCCGTGGTGGAGGAAAGTAGAGGAATGCAGCTTCAACAGCAGCAGGGCAGAGAGTGAGCAGGAAAATATACACGAGATTAACCTCTTAGCTGCATTTCTCATTGTTGCAAACCTGAGCAGAAGCCAGAGAGTGAGAGAGTCATGTGATCTGACTCTCAGAGCACAGAGCAAAGACAGAGACTGGATCTAAGGAAGGCCATACTGAAAAGGCCGGGGCAAATAAAGAGTGACTATATATGTTTTGGGCGGAAATATGTCCTTATTTTATTATCGAATGCATAAGAATAAGAACAAAAGATATTTCTGTGAAATAATAGAATGTCAGACTTCATCTTCTAAGGTTGGCAACTCCTAAGGTTTTTCCTGCTACCCCAGACAAATCTCTCAAAGCAACTGCGCATTGAAAGATAAATATGGACTGTAGAGAGCCTAAGGCTGATGGTGAAGGACACAATTTTCTCTCACTTTATCACTCTGTCCTCTGTAAAAGGGAGTTGCCCTTCTAAGGAAAACAAGGAAAATGAAAGAACAGTGTGGACAGGGATTTGCAGGAAGAAGGAAGTTTCTAGTCAGAATGTTTCAGGGTGTAAGCAGAATTAGCACTTGAAAACATGATATGAATCCAGTGGCCCCAAAACTCTCTACTATTGAACTGCTACATACCTGGCATCCCTCTCAATGATGCCTTCCTTAAGGTCTTTTATATACATATGATTTTTAAGCCAAGTTTTAAACCACAAATCAATAAGATTAAAAATAAGTCATCAGACATTTAATGAAGACATGATTAGTTATCAATATGATTACTAATATGCAGTGACTTAGCAGAAAACCACATATTCAGAGTGAGATTTTGAAAAAGTTGGTTTTGATCAATTAGGAGACTCAGATGAGTATTCTCAAGAGAAGGTATCTGGCATAAATACTATGCAGAAAAATGAAAAATTGAAGTAGACCTTTCATGCATATGGTAATTTGTATCATCTTGTTTTTCTCATCAGTATTTCTCAAATCGAGTCAGTTTCTCTGACCAGTAGCAACATGTAAAAACCTCTCCTGCTAACATGAAGTCATTTTTTAAAGGCTAGTATAGTCATCAACTTAATCTGTCTGCCTGAAATACTGCCAATAATTCTTAATCCATGGTGACAAAATTGATTATCAGTGCTTTAGGGGAAATTCTCTCCAAATTTAACTAAGTCAGGCACAGAGTTAGGGGAGTTGCTATCCCATTGCCAAATCGGCACTGAGAGCAGAGGCAGTTATGAAGCTTCTTACATCCAGACAAAGCATGGCTGAGGGAGCCTCTGAACTGATGTGTACCCCAAGGCATATCTTCCCCACTTCCTGTCCTCAAACAGACCTGCCAAGACACTGCACCCAGGCCCCAGACACCTTCCCTGACCCAACATCTCACCTGGGCCCTTGCCAAGAGCAACATATTGTCTGTAGATGATTCTTCTTCATCCCATTTGAAAATTCCTGTTTATCAAATCTGAAATATTTTGTCTTTGGAAGGTACTTCCATCCTGTCCTACATAAAGATGATATACTGATAATAGGTTCTGATGGATAGAACTGAACAATGCCAAAATTCCTATAGCAAATAGGATGTGTGATGGCAAGAACAGAGAACAGGCCCAGGACAAGTAGTTCAGAGGCGGCCACAGCAGTTGTCCTCTTCACCATATTCTTGGGATGCTTTTTCTGAGATTCAGATACGGAGAAAGGGAAGAGGCTGACAGACTTCCCCGGAGGCAGACTTTTATCTATGATCTGACCTCCCATGCTGGTGATGAGAAGGGCCAGAACACAGATGAGCTGCCTCCTGCCCATGCTGTCTGCCCAGCACAAGGAGCCTAAACCCACACTGACCACAGCACTTCAGATGTGTCCAATTGGCAGTTAGGAAGGCACAGTTACTTCTCTGTTTCAAATTACTCACCTCGGTTCATGCAACTTAAGCTTTCATTACCTTTTTGGTAAATTATAAATTCATAGTGATTTCCCTTCCACCCCCTCAAATCTTCAACATTTAACGATTTTATTGGGTCAACTGACAAGTTGATTAATTAAAGTTGGTAACTGTTCCATGGTTAAGAAAACATTGTTAATCATTGGAAATACTTTCTGAAGTTTTTAGAGGTAAATGGCCATGGTGTTTTCAACTTAATCACATATTTTGCATATGCAATGTGTGTGTGTCTACGTGTGTGAGAGAGAGAGATTCCACTGCTGGAACCACAGGAAACAGGCACAAGACAAGACAGATGTGCCGCCCCACAAACACAGCTGGAGCTAGAACAATGGGTGGAATAGTTTGGCGCGTGTATGATGTCTGGTGGGCAGAGGGAGATCCGGAAGAAGCAGCAACAGCATTCCTAGCATGCTCCTCAGACCGTGATTAGATTTATTTTAAAGCACAAAAGACCTCTAGAAATATCAAGAACATTGTGGAAGATTCTCGGAACATACCAGAGCAGGTAAGAATAAGATTAAAACATGAATTACTACTTTTAATGTAGACCTTTAAAACATCTCTGAAATTTGGAGAAATTTAGTTTGTGTGATATTAAAAAGAAAAAAGCTCAAACCCTTGGATGTTTGATTTTTAAAACATTTCTTGTGAAACAAACTTATAATTGACATTACATATTCATTCCATGATTCCTTAGTAATCAAAGTATAGATCGCAATTGAACACTTAATAGAAGATTCTATTTCTCATCTTCCCTTGCAGCTAGATTTAGCCATGTTACTAACATCTGGCCAATAAAATGAAAGTGGAAATGTTGTCTGAGATTTCTAGAAACTCTCCTTTTAAAAAACTACGGATATAATGGCCAGTGTTCCAGACACCATCTTGGTCCATGATGCAATATGCAAAAGAAGGCAAGAGCAGGAAGTCAGAAGGAATCAGCATTCCTGATGACCATGGCACTGCTCTACCAGTTCTGTGCTCCCTATATCCAGACTTGCAGATGAATAAAACTATTGCTTATTGAGGGTTTTCTGTTGTATGCGACTAAATCTAACCCTAACTAATACAGAATTCTTCACCACCATCATCACCAAATATGGAGCACCTTTACTTTTTTAAGCACAAGGTTTTCACTCTGCTTGCTCCTATACGAGAAGCCACAGTAAATTTGACATTCTGCCTAGGGTAACATTTTGTAGGCAAAGCTACATCATGCTGGGCAAGGCATTTGCCCAAAGTTGTTCTTGGGTCAATGAACTCACTGTTGCCATACTTCAAATTAGTTCATACCAATCATTATCCTATATTTCAATCTATTCATTTGTCTTCAATTTCTAAAATAGAATTCTTTAATCTTTTTTTTAGATAGGTGTAACACACACATCCTGGCCTTTACCCACAAATATTTGCAAGGGCATGGCTAAATGTTAATACTGATCAGAGTTTGCGGCTATGTCCATCAAGAACTCATGTTGGCATGAATAGTCAATGGCAAGAAAGTAGTTATCAGACACTATACACTGTGCTGCTTTCCACCAGAGTAAATAGTCTCAGATTTCTGGACCTATCCATGAAGATGCTTGGAATTGTAGTGCCAGCCTAAAGACGCAGCAGTCATCACTAGGAGTAATATGATTGGGAGGAACAAACTGGAAATGGGAATATCAACTAAAGGTTTGCAGCCAGCTTTCTCTGCTTGCCTCAGATTGTAGTTTTCCCAGAAAGATTATGTCTGGGCAAACACTTGAATTTGTTTTCTATTTAATGGTCTATCCTTTTTTAGTCATAAAATAAATATGGGAAGTCAAAATCTACACCATTCCTTCTGACTCAACCCTGATCCAAATGTCACTGGTGATGATGCTAATTCAATATTTGAGTTAGGCTAAAAGACACTTTAAATCATACTTATCAGATTATGACTTCATATAGAAGAATTTTTAAATCCCTGCAGCAGCATAACAGAAAATAAACTTGTAATCCTTCCAAGTGAAGGCAAACTGCTCTTGAGGATTAAAACGTATTGTTCTTGAAAAGAATATCTTCACTTATCAACTAAGGGTGATTTTGATATTTTCCTGAGTAAAAACCACATCAAGTACACACAGACCTATGTTTGGCACAATTTCCTTTAGTTTTCTTAATTTCTTAATGTTTTACATAGGAATATTGCTGGCCAAATGGGAGGACGAGTAGAGTGCTGTTGGGAAAGATCAGCACCCACTCAACCCCTTGATCCACTTATTTTCCCAGTTTCTCTATCAGAGCACCCACTTCCCCGGAAATCTGAAACTGCTCCATGTTTTCATTTTAGTGGGTTGCTCCAGAACTTCCCATTTGGTGTAGCTACTTGCCGGTGCTCTATACTGTATGAGTTCTACTCACTCCAGAGGGCCATCTTCTCCAAGAACATAAACATTAATTCTAGTAACATACTCAGGAGGAGGTAAATCATCCTAAGAAATGTCTTTGGTCCTCTGTATCCAACTTGTCATGTTAGTACAACCTTGTAATTGAAGTATTTTTTCTCCATATCCTTCTATGATCAAATTAGTCCTCATCAGAATCAAGTTTCCTGGAATGAAAATTAACCTTGTAATTCCTGGAATTCTCAAATATTATTGTTTTTATTAAACATCTCCACTCAGTTTTGGGACTTAAGTCCCCTTAAGACTTGCAATCTTGCAACACTTCTGAAGGAAAAATATATTGGAATTACTAGGCCAACTCTCTTAAAATTCAGATAGATGAGAATACATGTTAAATTTGTAAATAAAAAATGTATAATGAGATTAAAACCTTAAGCAGTGATTTTTAAATGAAGCTTTAAACATCTCTGCTTAATGGTTTGGTAAAGAAAGAACATCTCCCTTGAGGCTTTCCATCTCTTTTTCCTGGTGTTCTCTCTTTCTCAGTCTCAGAACTTGGGACTGTTCAAGTAAGCAGTCTACCGTGATGTCGGTTCTGGTGTCAGCACGTCAGTAGTTGCTATTGTTGCCAAGAGTATCATTTTTCCAGTGCTGCCTCAATCTCCTTTATAATCTTATTAATTCAAAACTAGGTTTACTGAGGATTCAAAGTGCTAGTGTTACACAACCCATTAGCAATATCCAGCCACATTATCTCCATTCAGACTAGAGGACTGCTATGTAAACAGTAAAACATTGACTACTTACAGTCTTTCTCATTATCATTCTTTACACTAGCCCTGTATCAATCAAAGTCTATATGGAGACAGTAATTTAAATCTTTGGTAACAGTAAAGAAGCCAATTTCTTTGCGTGTCAATGAAAATCAAATTATGTAGGTGATTAAGACAACCTATTCTGGCTGATGTGAATAGTAGATATAAATGCAGAGACTCTCTTTACTGACTTCCCTGACTCCTTATTTTACAGTTTTTGTTTTTGATGTTTGTCTAGAGTTTCCCTACGTCACTAAATTTTGACAATCATAAACTCATTTACAAACTTTACATATATACAAAGTACTAGTTTCCTGAAATATACCCAACTCTTTCAGAGCCACATTCATGGGGGTCTTCTTACCAAGATTCCCTATCATCCTATTAACAGACTCTCCAGGGGCTTTGCTGTCTGTTAAATCTTGTACCTGATAGTTATGATTCAGAGAGCCCCTGGTTTAGGAGAGGTAGACAAATTTTCATGAATATAACCTGATTTCTGCTTCCCTTTTTTAAGGTGATTTGCTTATCTCATTTATACCTAAGTTGATTTACAGTGATTGTGTCTGATGATAACATTTCCTTTCTCATTAAGGAACAAACAGATATATATCCATTATTTTCTAACAGAGATACAATAAAACAATAAGCATATAAAAATGATCATGATAAAGCAAAAGATGTTAAGGCAAAAGAACAGTGCATATACTTTTCCTGTATTTTAGTTATATTCTTTAGAAATCATCCTTATCTTGCAGAAATAGAATAGATTAACCTATGCTTTCTTAACTATTTCTTAATATTTTACTAGGTCCATAGGCTGAGAACGTAAGGAAGAACTGTAACATGTCCTGATGGCCACAAAATCCCCTTGGTTTGCTGAGGCATGCTGTAAAGTCCCATAAGTTGCCAAGTGCCTAATTTCTAGCTTTCCTCCACTACAAATCTGAACCAAATAGTAAGTAGAACAGAAGCCAAGTGTGAGTTAAAATTTGTTACCTATTTTACTGCTTTGCAAAGTTGAATTGGAGGGCATACTCTGTACTGGTAGGCAACATAGAGACCTCTTACCACCTTTTACAACTTGAAGCGTAGATCTTGAAGTTCACATATGAGAAGTAGAACTACAGAGCGTTCTGAGAATACCAGGCATCAAAGACCTAAAGGAAACAAGGATTCTATCCTGTCTGAACCTAGGAATTAAGAGAGAAATCCATCAGGCTGAAACTTAATTTTCCAGGTGCTAATCCCACTCAATCGGAATGAGGCTCTTGTGTGTGCCTCTTGATAAAGAGAAAGTAATGAAGACAGTAGAGAGAGGAACCAGAACCATTTCACTAATAGTGACTCCACCTGGGCAGTAAAGTGAACATTTTCCCTCATCTATGGAAATGTGAGATGTATAGCACTAAACCATTTTCCCTAACGAAAGAAGAACAAAGCAGAGTGTTGGAAGCCAATGAGTTAAGAAAATGAAATATCAAGTAGGCTGAGGTGCAACTTGCAAAGAAAAAAGGAACACCAGAAATCAATTCTACTGGATGTTGGCAGCATGCCTGCTGGCTTTGGAAAAAAAAAAAAAGTTATAAATGGGTGGCCAGTCGCCAAATCTGGGCAGAAAAAGTTTTGCCGGTGGTTTTTGTTTCTTGTTTGTCCAGACACAGTTCAGTTTATTTTGTATGGCTGTTGCTTGAATTTGAATAACTTAAGCAAGGCATGTTTGTTTCTCTACAGCCTCAGTCACCATCACTTCCTGTTATCTATTCCAGGTTTGATCCACCAATATATGTACTTATCAGACTTCTATAGGGATTGGAATTGGTGACTCTTTGCCTTTAATAAGACATAGTACTATGACAGAAACTTGTATTTATTATGCTATACAACCTGTTTTCTCTGTTGACTGAATAATTCTTTTACTCAATATATTAGGTTTTATCTTAATGTTATTTATAAATTATTCATAACCCAATGTGTTATTCTAGTTTATGCAGGGAATACATACTGTTTTTATTTAAGAAAGGTCTAAACTTACTTTTCCTTCAAGAAAAATGATAATCTACCCCACTGCCCATTATCAATACCATAAAATAATGCTCACAAATTACAAAGAATGATTATTAATTCCTTCCTGTGCCTGGAAAAAAAAAGCCAGTTATTTGGGCCTCAAATATTACCTTCCTTTGCCATGAAATGCCATTACTCACACAGCATGTTCTAGTCAAACCTTTTTTAGTGAACATTTAATGCATGGTTATTACATGGCTATTAGTGCTACAACAGTAGATAAATCCAACAGAATTCCTTCTTTTGACTGCAGACATTTGCCAGTGTCAATCAATATTTAAAATGAAAGGGCAAATATACACCATCACTAGTCATTAGAGAAATGAAAATCAAAACCACATTGAGATACTATCTCGCACCAGGTAGAATGGCGATCATTAAAAGAAATCTGGAGACAACAGATGCCAGTGAGGATTTGAGCATTAACTCAAAAGTCCACAGTCCAAAGTCTCATCTGAGACAAGGCAAGTCCCTTCTGCCTATGAGCCTGTAAAATCAAAAGCAAGTTAGTTACTTCCTAGATACAAAGGGGGCACAGGCATTGGGTAAACACAGCCATTCTAAATGGAAGAAATTGACCCAAAACAAGGGGCTATAGGCCCCATGCAAATCAGAAATCAACCAGGGCAATCAAATCTTAAGGCACCAAAATGATCTCCATTGACTCCACTTCTCACATTCAGGTCACACTGATGCAAGAGGTGGCTTCTCTTGGTCTTGGGCAGCTCTGCTTCTATGGCTTTGCAGGGCACAGCTTCCCTCCCCGCTTCTGTCATGGGCTGGTGTTGAGTGTCTATAGTTTCCTAGGTTCATGGTGTAATCTGTCAGTGGATCTACCATTCTGGGAGCTAGAGGATGGCAGCCCTCCTCTCACAGCTCCACTAGGCAGTGCTCCAGTACAGATTCTATGCGGGGGTTCATACCCCAAATTTACCTTCTACACTGCCCTAGCACATGTTCTCTATGAGGGCCCCACCCCTGCAACAAACTTCTGCCTAAGCATCCAGGCATTTCCATACATCTTTTGAAATCTAGGTGGAAGTTTCCAAACCCAATTTTTGACTTCTGTGTATTGCAGGCTCAACATCACATGGAAGCTGCCAAGGCTTGGGGCTTGCACACTTTGAAGCCATAGCCTAAGTCTACATCAGCCCCTTTCAGCCATGGCTAAAGCAGCTGGGACTCAGAGCACCAAGTTCCTAGACTGCACACAGCACAGGGATCCTGGGCCCAGCCCATGAATCCACTTTTTCTCCTAAGCCTTCAGGCCTATGATGGGAGGGGCTGCTTTGAAGATCTCTGAGATGCCTTGGAGACATTTTCCCCATTGTCTTGGGGGTTAACATTCAGCTCCTCATTACTTATGCAAATTTCTGGAGCTGGCTTGAATTTCTCCTCAGAAAATGGGATTTTCTTTTCTATCACTTTGTGAGGCTGCAAATTCTCTGAACTTTTATGCTCTGCTTCCTTTATAAACCTGAATGCATTTAACAGCACCCAAGTCACCTTTTGAATGCTTTGCTGCTTAGAAATTTCTTCCAGAAATATACCCTAAATCATCTCTTTCAAATTCAAAGTTTCACAAATCTGTATGGCAGGGCCACATTGCCACCTGTCTCTTTGCTAAAACATAACAAGACTCACTTTTGCTCCAGTTTCCAACAAATTCCTCATTTTTGTTTGAGATAATCTCAGCATAGACATTATTGTCCAGCCATTCAAGAAGTCTCTAGGAAGTTCCAAACTTTCCCATATTTTCTTGTCTTCTTCTGAGCCCTCCAAATTGTTTCAAATTCTGCCTGTTGCCCAAGTCCAAAGTCACTTTCACACTTTTAGGTATCTTTTCAGCAGCACTCCACTCCTGATACCAATTACTATATTAAGTCATTTTTACACTGCTGATAAAGACATACTCAAGACTGGGAAATTTAAAAAAGAAAGAAGTTTAATGGACATATAGTTCTACATGGCTTGAGAGGCTTCACAGTCATGGCAGAAGGCAAAAAAGGAGCAAGTCATGTCTTACATGGATGGCAGCACACAAAAAGAGAAAGCTTGTGCAGGGAAACTCCTGCTTTTTAAATCACTAGATCTTGTGAGACTTATTCACTATCACAAGAAGAGCATGAAAAAAACCCACCCCCGTGATTCAATTACTTCCCACTGGGTCCCTTCCATAACATTTGAGAATTCAAGATGAAATTTGGGTAAGGACACAGCCAAACCATATCACTGGGATGGTTTGAGTTTGAAATGCCTATCTTAACCGCTTTGCTGGCAATTACTACACTTTTACCACCTACAATGTCCCATTATTACCACCTCCCTTAACTCACAAGCAAATAAAAGTAGTCAAATAAAACATAGAAAACAAGAAGAGCTAGCGTAAGATTATTTGTAGTCCCTAAAAATAGAGGGGATATCTTTAAGACTGAAGAAAAAAAATGGTGGGAGAGGAGGCAAGACAATGAGGTGGAAATGGAAGAAGAGGGAAAAAGAGAAGGAAGGAAATCAGCAGGAAAAATGGAGAAAAAAATAGAAGAAAAAGCAAAGAAAGTAGAAGACTGAGAATATTGGTAAGAAGAAGCTGATAAATGGAAAGAAATAATGATAGGAAAAGGAGATGGAGGAGAAGATGCTTCAGCAATCTCTAGTGCAAAACCTTAGCAAGGGCATAAATGCAGAATTTCACTTGTATCCATGTGGAAATAAGAGTGGCAAGAAATGTGAGTTAATAAGGTTATGTTCATCACAGGTCTATTTTTGGAAACTGTGCTCCAACGTGTATATTTCAGTTTATGATCTTAGTCATCAACTTGAAGAGATAAAATAAACCACAGCATGCTTCTAGGAAACTGTTCTCTCCTAAGCACCATGAAAAAGAATTGCTTTACACAGTAACCACGAAAACCAAAATGAAAAAAAAAAAAGTATAGTTTTTATTACATTATTGGGTGTACAACTCCGAAATCTTAGTCTGAATTTCAATGAAAGCCACTGGTCTGTAGTAAAAGAAGTACAAACTATTTGAACAAAAATTTCCCTAAAGAAGACAAACAAATGGCCTACACGTATATGGTAAGATGCTCAGCATCAATAATCATAGGGGAAATGCTAATCAAAACCATAATGAGATATTCTCTGACACCTCTTCAGATGGCTAGTATAAAACATTTCAAAAAAAGAAGAAGAGAACAACTGTTAGTGACGGTCCAGGTGCCCTTGGTGTGTTTTACAAGGAAATGTGTGGGCTACAGGTGTATGCTTCCTGTTGAACACATAGACTTCTACCCCTGTGGGTTTGGATATGGTTGGAAATGAACTATGGCTGGGCCCTCTAAAGAATGCAGGTCTAGAGGATTGTATCACCTGGAAGATACTCCAAATTTCAGAAAATGCTTAAGTAGAAGGTAAAGGGAAACTAGCAGTGAAGCAATAAATGTTAAGGATTGCACGCCTATATTTAAGCACCTTGAAGAAAAGCAGAAAAGGGAGCCCTTAAAATAGCATATTCTGGAATTAAGTATTATACAGACATCAGTTTAGCGTACCATGCAGAAGAAGTAGAAAAAAGATTCAATAGACAATGGAAAAGAGATGAAATTCTTATATTAACTAGAAATATAATGGAATCTGTGGCTGTTAATACAACCTCCACTTGCAGATTTAAGCAAAGAATCAATGCCCACTATAATGAACAAGTCTGGATCTATTTTACCTACTCAAAAATGCAAAAAGGTAAACAAAAATTTAAAATGAGATCTGGAGAAAAAATAAAGTAAAGCAAAATAAACTGCCTTCTGTAGGATCAAAGAATGGTTTTAGAAAATGTATTACAGAAGTAGCTAAAAGAAAATGTATGGAACTTGCTGACATTCTAGAAAGAGTAAAAGAAAACTTGGCCTTTATAAAATTTAGAAAAAAATGTATAAAGGGAAAATATTGAAATTAAAAGTACAGGTATTGATCATCTTACGACCTATGCAACTTATGACCATTTGACTTTACGACCATGATCGCTAGCCACGACTGCTCCGCGTCTGGCAGCGCAAACATTGCCCAGCTGGGCGTAGGACAATGCGGACCAGCTTCCAGCAGCACTACCATCTCCGCATGCACCATTTCAACTGTTATCCCAGACTCGGTACAGTAATTTGTGTTTTGTGTCTTGGATATTTTTCATCAAACCCCTCCCAATAAACTTCTTATACATTTCGAAGCAATGGACCCAAACATCAAACGATTTGCAAGGATTGAATGGATGGCACACGATGTGTTTTGTCCATATCGTGAAATTTATGAAGAAAAAAAGAAACATACAATTCAGACAAAGCTCACCATGTTTATGAAAAAACCAACTCCGGTAACCCCAAATGCTGCCTCAGATGACGACATCAACGATCCACAGCCAAGCACCAGCGGCCAATAAAATGTTTCATACATGTTTATATATTTTGATATGTTTTGCAATTGGGAAAATGTTTCCTATGGTATTTTTTACACCTGTATTTTGTATTTTTGTATGCACCTGTATTTTGTAATTTTGTATGTTTTGCAAATATTAAACCAGTTGTACTGGTAATGCAGTGTTTTACTTAAAGCTGACGAATGTAAAAATAAGAAACAAAATGGTGTAGAGATGATACAAATGGCATAAAATGAACAAAGAAAATTATGATATATAACAATAATGAAAGAAAATTATGATAAAATATGACTTAAAAGATTTTTATAACATAATTTCACAGTACTGTACATATAGCCTACTCAACTTACGACCAAATCGTGTTACGGCCGGTCTGTTGGAACCAATTGTGGTCTTAAGTCGAGCACTAGCTGTAACAAAATAATATGGAGAGGAAGATAGATGTGATAAAGAAGAATTTCAGGAACTTGAAAGCCACAATGTAACAACTAATCTACATTGGAGGCAGTTGTAAAATTAAAACTTAGGACAGAATGGTATTGCCTAGGTTGTCTTTCAGGGTTTTTGTAGTTTTGGGGGCTTTACATTTAAGTCTTTAATCCATCCTGAGTTAATTTTTGTATATGGCATAAAGAAGGGGTCTAGTTTCAAATTTCTGCACATGGCTAGCCAGACATCTCAGCACCATTTATTGAATAGGGAGTCCTTTCCCTATTGCTTATTTTTGTCAGGTTTGTTGAAGGTCCAATAGTTATAGGTGTGTGGCCTTATTTCTGGGTTCTTGATTCTGTTCCATTGGTTTATGTGTCTGTTTTGTACCAGTACCGTGCTGTTTTAGTTACTGTCGTCCTGTAGTATATTTTGAATATGGGTATCATAATGCCTCCAGCTTTGTTCTTTTTGCTTAGAACTGCCTTGGCCATTCGAGCTCATTTTTGGTTCCATATGAATTTTAAAATAGTTTTTCCTAGTTCTGTGGAGAATGTCATTGGTGGTTTAATAAGAATAGCATTGAATCTATAAATTGCTTTGGGCAATATGACCATTTTAATATTGATTCTTCTTATCCATAAGTATGGAATGTTTTTCCATTTGTTTGTGTCATCTCTGATTTCTTTGATAGGCAATACCATTCTGGACATAATAATGGAAAATATTTCCTGACAAAGATGCCAAAAGCAATTGCAGCAAAAGCAAAAATAGACAAATTAAATCTAGTTAACTAAAGTGCTTCTGCACAGCAAATAAAATTATCAACAGAGTTAAGAGATAACCTACAGAATGGAAGAAAATTTTTACAAATCATGCATCTGACAAAGGTCTATTATCCAGCACCTGTAAGAAACTTAAACAAATTTACAAGAAAAAACAAACAACCCCATTAAAAATGGGCAAAGGGCATAAACAGACACTTTAGATATGCACGCAGAAAAGAAGCATATGAAAAAAATTTCAACATCACTGATCATTAGAGAAATGCAAATCAAAGCCACAATTAGATACCATCTCACGCCAGTCAGAATGGCTAACATTAAAAAGTCAAAAAATAACAGATGCTGGTGAGGTTTTGGAGAAAAAGGAAGGCTTATATATTGTCGGTAGGAGAGTAAATTAGTTCAACCATTATGGAAGACAGTGTGTAGGTTACTCAGAGACCTAAAAACATAAATACTATTCAACCCAGCCATCCCATTACTGGGTATATATACAAAAAAATATATAAATCATTCTATCATAAAGTTGCACACTATTCACAATAGCAAAGACACAGAGTCAGTCTAAATGCCCATCAATAGTAGACTGGAGAAAGAAAATGTGGTACATCTGATCTTTGATAAACCTGACAAAAACAAGCAATGACAAAAGAATTCCAAGGCTACAGTAATCAAAACAGCATGGTACTGGTACCAAAAAAGAGATATAGACCAATGGAACAGAACAGAGGTCCCGGAGGCAACACAACTTATCTACAACCATCTGATCTTTGACAAACCAGACAAAAACAAGCAATGGGGAAAGGATTCCCTGTTCAATAAATAGTGTTGGGAAAGCTGGCTAGTCATGTGCAGAAAGCAGAACGTGGACCCCTTCCTGACACCTTACACTAAAATTAACTCCAGATGGATTAAAGACTTAAACATAAGACCTAACGCCATAAAAACCCTAGAAGAAAATCTAGGCAAAACCATTCAGGACATAGGTGTAGGCAAGGACTTCATGACCAAAACAC
>NW_016107361.1:2695104-2712352 GCF_001604975.1 Cebus imitator | reverse complement strand
CCCAAAACCTAAAATGCAATAAAATAAATAAATGAGGAAAATAAATAAATAAATAAATACCCAAAAAAAAAAAAAGAATTCCCTATTTAATAAACGGTGCTGGGAGAACTGGCTAGCCATATGCAGAAAATTGAAACTAGACCACTTCCTTACACCTTACACAAAAATCAACTCAAGATGGATAAAAGACTTAAATGTAAAACCCAAAACTGTAAAACCTTAGAAGAAAATCTAGACAATACCATTCAGGACACATGCACAGCAAAGATTTCATAATGAAAATGCCAGAAACAATTGCAACAAAAGCAAAAATTTACAAATGGAATCTAATTAAACTAAAGAGCTTCTGAACAGCAAAAGAAACTATAATCAGAGTGAACAGACAACCTGCAGGTGGGAGAACAATTTTGCAATCTATTTATCTGACAAAGGTCTAATATCCAGAGTCTACAAGGAAGTGAAACAAATTTATAAGAAAAACAAAACCATTAAAATGTGAGCAAAGGACATGAAGAGATTCTTCTCAAAAGAAGATATTCATGTGGCCAAGAAACGTATGAAAAAAGTTCAACATCACTGATCATTAAAGAAATGCAATTCAAAACCACAATGAGATACCACCTTATGCCAGTCAGAATGGTGAATATTAAAAAGTCCAGAAATAACAGATGCTGGTGAGGTTGTGGAGAAAATGAAAGGCTTTTACACTGTTGGTGGGAGTGTAAATTAGTTCAAGCATTGTGGAAAACAGTGTGGTGGGTTCCTCAAAGGCCTAAAGGCAGAAATGCCATTTGGCCCATTGGTATTTGATGCCCAGTAATCCCATTAGTTTGGCATATACCCAAAAGGATAGAAATTAATCTATTATAAAGATATAATCACAAGTATGCTCACTGCAGCAGTATTCACAATAGCAAAGACAGGGAGTCAACCCAAATGTCCATCAATGATAGACTGGATAGAGAAAAGGTGGTAAGAATACTATGCAGCCATAAAAAGGAACAAGATCATGTCCTTTGCAGTGACATGGATGGAGCTGGAAGCCATTATCCTCAGCAAACTAATGCCAGAACAGAAAACCAGCAACCACATGTTCTCACTTATAAGTTGGAGCTGAACAATGAGAACACATGGAGGGGAACAACACACACTGCGGGCCTATTGGAGTGGGGAGGAAGAGCATCAAGAAGAATAGCTAATTGATGCTGTGCTTAACACCTAGGTTATGGGTTGATATGTGCAGCAAACCACGATGGCACACGTTTACCTATGTAACAAACATGCACATCCTGCACATGTACCCCAGAACATAAAAGTTAAAGGGAAAAAAAAGAAAATGTGGTACAGTTACACCATGGAATACTATGCATCCACTAAAAAAGAGAGATTATACTCTTTGCAGGAATGTTTACAGGAACATAACTCGAGCTGGAGGCCTTATCTTCAGCAAACTAATGCAGGAACAAAAAACCAAATACTACATGTTCTCACTTATAAGTGGGAACACATGGACACCAAGAAGGGAACAACAGACACTGGGGCCTATGTGAGGATGGAAGCTGGGAGGAGTGAGAGGATCAGGAATAATAACTAATGGATGTTAGGCTAATACATGGGTGATGAAATAATGTGTACAACAAACCCCCAAAATGCAAGTTCACCTGTATAACAAACCTGCACTTGTACTCCTGAACATAAAAGTTGAAAAAAAAAACTTAGGACAATTGAGTTACTGAACATGAGAAGCTTGCTAAGAAGACAGAAGAAAAATGAAACAATAAAATAAAATATTAGGTTATTCTATTCAATAACTCCTGCGGCAAAACTGAAATTAGAGAATAAATGTTTAAAAACAACGAAAATGCTAAAACTGTATTCAGAGGGAAATTCAGATCATTAAAAATATTTCTTAAACACAGAGTACAGAAAATAAGAAGTAAAAATTGAGAATAATAGAAGCTAGATAAAGAGTAACAAAATAAAACACTGTATGCTAATTTTAGAAATCAAAAATTTAAAAATACATCACAAAAATCATTTGTGGGAAAATTTATCATACCAAGATAATGTAAAACTTTTATACACACTTGGCTCTCTCATAAAATATTAATGTAAATTTTTTAAAAGAATAACAAATGTATCTACAAAAAGCAGAAAAAGAACTAAGAATTAAATTTTGAGTATATAGTAGATTAAACACAGGAACAGTAGAATAAGTATACAAACTCAAAGACTTATTCTGTTAGGAAGAAAAACCACATATGAAATGTCAAATCTAATCCAAAAAAAAGAAAGAAGGCATTATTATGTAACAATTAGAATAAGGAATATAAGGATAAAAACTGTCATTTATGTGTAACTATCTACATGCCAGAGACTTTGCTGAGTACTTTAAAATCATTGGAATATTTAATACTCATTATAGCCTTATCAGGTAAATATTTGTATTCTAATTTTTCAGAATAAACTGAGCCTCAGAGCATTAAGAAACTTGTTGAAGCCACAAAGCAAGCAAATGATTATGCCATTACTGGAATCCTAGAAGACTTGTAACTTGCAATCTTGACCACTAGGGAGATTAACACCAAATTAGAGAAAGTTATTTAAATTATGAGAGAATCCTGTGTGCAACTCCACTGAAAAATCAAAGACTTCGATGAAAAAATGTTTCTTTAAAAATGTAAATTATCAAAATTTACAGAATATTCTGTTAAAAAAAATCACCTGAAGTAAAAAACAACCATAAAATCTGTATTTTAAATGTTCTAAATCTATGTACTTTTAGGAATAAGTTCTAGAATGCCTTCAACTGGTTTATCATCCTTAGCCTATTTATACTTTTCCAGAACAGAGAAAACAATGAAAAAACTCCACGATTTGTATGAAACCAACATAATTAGTTGTATCATAGACTAAACATAAATACCACAAAAAAAGGAGAATGAAGGTAAACATAATTATGAATATTTTACACATAATTCATAAATAAAATATTAGCAAGTTGAATCCGTTAGTGCAAAGCTTATCCAGAAAACTGTTTGCAGGTGTGGAGGGGAGTAGCAATTTTATCTCAGCCCACGAGGCAACAGGACAAGGCTTGAGCAGCTTGAGCCCCAACACCTTTTGCCTCAGACAGTGATGATCTTGGTGGTGGGTTCAAAGATCTATCTGTCACAGATGGAAAGCAAGATGAGGGATGAGCTATACCTGGCACTTGCTGTTCTCCATAACTTGCTGAGCATGGGCAAGTTGGTGCTATCACTGGACATCTACTTTAGTAGTCAGATACCTGCTCAGGGATGGGTGTCCCATTTCCAATGGTTACAGAAAATACTGGGGGAACACATCTCTGGGCTGTGGACCCAGTATGTTTATGGCATATCCTCTCTCTACAGGTCTTTAAACTAATGATGAGATGTTCTTATAATGAAGTATGTTCTCCAAATAAAAGCTTCACCATGATTTTTAAATACTTAATGTTAAAAAGTTTGGTTGGATTCAAAGCCCACCCACATTATGGTAAGAAATGTCAACACTGTATTTATCAATAAAATAAAAGAAAAAACTTTAGCTGAAATATAACTTCAGTGGTTACAAAGTAAAAAATTTCAGTGGATGTAAAGTGTGTTTTATAATGTATTACCTGTCTGTGGTAATAAAGTTTATTCTTGACGATGACTGCTATGGTTTAAATGTTTGTGTTTCATCCAATATTCATGTTAAAACTTAATCATCAGTGTAAAAGTATTAAGAGATAGGGCCTTTACATGGTGATTAAGTTAGGAGCGCAGAGCCCTCATTAACAGGATTAGTGACTTTATAAGGGAAGAAGGAACTAGCTAGACTCTTGCTCTTCTGTCCCTTCTGCTAAGTGGGGACTCAGCATTGGTCCCCTATGGAGGATGTAGCAGCAAGATGCCATCTCAGAGGCAGAGGCCAGGCCCTCACCAGACACTAAAACTGACATTACCTTGACCTTGGATTTCCCAGTCTGAAGAAACTGTGAGAAATAAATTTCTATTCTCTATAAATGAACCAGTCTCAAGTATTATGTTATAGCAGCACAAATGAACTAAGAAAATGACCTACAAGAATTTAAAGAGAACATAACCAAGCCTTTATCAGATAATTAAGTGTAATGTTTTCAAGCATAACTGCTAGTACATATTTACAATAAAAGTTATTTCCATGGGAGCAAGATAAACTTCATCATAGTAAATTCAGAAATAATTTATCTGCAGGTTGGAGGTTTTACTCAAATTTACAGATATCATTATATTAATACCATTCCTCATAAAAATATAATGATTTTTTCTTTATATTTCATATAGGTGACCTCCAAACCCCTGTAGTTTACCTTGGGGTATGATACAAGTACTACCATTTTCTATGTGTGCCCTGACATAGGACAGGATGTATAAAACGTTAGTAGTAAATTAAGTAAATCATAACAATAAATCATAAGATGTATTCCCAGTAATAGAACTATCAGAAAATCAGTTATAACATATACATGTCAATGAAGAAAAGTAATTTCTGCCTTAAACTGGCAAGATTAAAAAGAATAACCATGTACAATTAGAAATCCTTATGACAAAACAACCACCATGACACACTTTTGTGTACTACCTGAAATTTCCAAAATTTCAACTTAAAATAATAATTGCACAAGAGAACAGACATCTATGTTCAAGGTTGTTCCAATTTTTAAAACAACTGAAACTTGAAAAACTCAATGTCCAACAATAAGAAACTGGTTAAAGGTGACACACACATAATATTAAAACACTGCACAGCCATTAAGAGAGATTAAGTAGACGTGTTCCAGTTATCTGTTGCTACATATCATAATATTCCAAAACATAATGGCTTAAAACAGCAACAATATTTCTTTCCTCACAAATATGCAATTTGTTCAGGGCTCATCAGAAATGGCTCTACTCAGAGTCATCTCAGATGGCTAAAAATCTGGAAACTGAACTTATCATGTGTCTGACGATTGTCTAGGGTAAGGCAAGCATTTGAGGACTGAAATAACTGTGACTCCTTGGGCAATTCTTTCTTTCTCTAATATGGTTTTTCCACATACTGTCTCCAGCATGGCTGTTTCAAAATAGCCAGACATCTTACATTGTCGACTCAGGGGTCCCCTCACTGGTACATTTTCCAAAAGAGAAAAAGCCAAATAGAAGCTGTGTCACATTGTATAACCCAGCCTCAGAATTGGAATGGTATCATTCTGCCATATAATATTCTTTAGAATCAAGTCAATAAGTCTAGCTCATATTCAAATAGGAGGAGAATTAAACTCCAATTTGTGATGGGATGGGATGAAATGGAAGTGTCAAAGAATTTATGAAAATGTTTTAAAACATCAACAAGATGTAAGTTTATTGACTTCTTAAAAAGTCACGTATTAGGAATAAAAATGTAACATATATGCATGTTATCTACTACATATGGATATATGGATATATATGAATGTGTGAATATCTAGTAAGCTAAATATAATCTCAAGGTTATGTACCAAAGAATTAAGAGTCTTTATATGTGAATGGGGAGCTCAAAGTATATTCACTTATTTTGGTTTCTCTGTAATTCTAACAAGTATATACCACTGCAAAATTTAGAAACTATAAATAATAATAGAATTAAGCAAAAATGTGAAGCACGTCACAAATAAGTTTCTTAATTTTTTTTAGAATTCTGAAATAGTCACCTTCTTTTTAAATGCCTAAAATCTGTAAAGAAGAAATTCTGCAACAATAGAGTCAAAGTGTGATAAGAATCCAAGCAACTTTATTTGTTTAAATCTTCAACTCATTTTTCATAATTATAGTAAGCTCATACTGAATAACCAGAAGTCTTATTTTTCAGGCCTGAGAAAGCAATCTTGGCCACTGTAGTGGGTTGAATTATGTATCCCTCAAAGATACGTCTAGTCCTAGCCCCTGGTACTTGTGAATGTGACCTTATTTAAAGATAGAATCTTTGCAGGTTTAATTAAGTTAAGGATCTCAAGATAAGATTATCCTGGATTTAGAGTGGGCTCCTAATAGGTGTCCTTGCAAGAGAAATGAGAGAGATTTGAGAAACAGAGGGAAAGGCCATGTGAAGAGGAAAGCAGCGTTTGGAGTGATAGGTCTACAAATCAAGGAACACAAAGGACTATCAGCTGCTACCAGAAGCTAGGAAAAGGGAAAGAAAGAAATTTTTCCCCAGAGCTTCTAGAAGAAAGAAACACTGATAATACCTTGATTTTTTATTTCTGGCTCCAGAACTGTGACAGAATAAACTTCTGTTGTTTGATGGTACCAAGTTTGTGGCAATTAATTATGGCAATCTTAGAAAATTAATACAACCACCATTATATCTATATGTCATATCCTTGACAACTTCAGATCCCAGTAGGCTGCTCTATAATGGAAGACAAAGAGCCTGGGAAAGTTTAATCTGCTCATTAACCAAGGGAACAAGAAAATAACAGGGACACACTTTAGATAGGATGGACCTGCTGCAGCATGCCTCAAGCTCTAATACATGCAGCCTGCCTAATTATCTTTAATTTTTATGCACACATAATAGTTGTACATATGCATAGGGTACCTGTGATATTTTGATAAACGCATACAATGTGTAATCATCAAATAAGGGTAATTGAGATATGTGTCACCTCAAACATGTATCATTTATTTGTGTTGGGAACATCTCAAATCTACTTCCCTAGTCATTTTGAACTATATAACAAATTATTGTTAACTCCAGTCATCCTATCGCACTACCAAACACTAGATCTTATTCCTACTGCCTAGCTGTATTTTTGTACCCATTAACCAACTTCATCTGATCTCCCTCTCCCCACTACCTTCTGAGACTGTGATAACCATTATTCCACTTTCTACCTTCAGAAAATCAAGTATTTTAGCTCCCACATATGAGTGAGAGCATGCATATTTGCCTTTCAGTGCCTGATTTAACACAATATCCTCCAATTTCCACTAACCACAATTGTTTAGTGAGTCTCTGAGGGATAGCTTCAGAGTTTTGTTTCTTTGAGTTTCTACACAATCTTTAACCCCATAAAATATGCCAGCTCTTATTCAATTATTTGGACAAAAATATGTATTCAGTCCTCACAAGGAATAGAGTGGTATCCCAAAGTCTGAAGAACACTTGGAATAGTTTTCCTCAATATACTTCAACAGAAGCAGAGAAAATAAGCAACAAGGACAAAAGAGACAGAAGCTAGGAATAAAAGTAGCAGAAAATTAAACAAGAGTAACTTGAGGTATTCTTAGTAATTAACTATATTCTCTTGTGTATTGTATTTAAATTTTACCTTTCTAAAGACTACCAACAATTCTGATGGAGAGAAAGGACAAAGCACTATAAATTATTAGGCAAACTTCCAGCAAACATTACACATAGTAAATTTTCCAGTGTCAAAGAAACATGCAATTTTCCTGGAGTTTGTTCCAAAAGATGACACTACTCAGAACCAACTTGTAAGTTTCAGGTCTGTTTCATGCAGATCTGAGTAGTTGGAAAAGTGTTTCAGGTTCCCTTCTCAAATTTCTTTGATTGTACTCTCTCACCATGGTCCTTTTTTTCTGATCCCACAGCCCAGTAACCAAATATATATTTAGAAACCAGGATCTTCCTTTGCACTGCATTTTCTTAAACTGCCCTGGAAGATTCCCCAAGTTGGGATCTTCCTGGCCGGATTCTTGCTTCCCATCACTTCCAACAAGCATTAGTTGTCATATGAGTCAGTTCCCTCTGGTTCTTTTTCTTTACTCAATGACTTCCAGAGGTAAAAATGAACTCACGCCTGTGATGATGAAAGGGAATTCTTGAACTCCTCACTTCATCATCACATGGTCAACCAATGGACGAAATTAAGAGTTTCTTGTGAACCATGCTGAATTTGAGATGTTTATGAGACATTCATGTTAAGATTCTTAGTATAGAGCTGAAAATTGGTCTCAGGAGAAAAGCAACAAGGAAGATATCATTTTGGGAGTTGATAAGTAGGCAATAGCTAGAATCATAAAACGGGATGATGTCAATAAAGGAAACAAACTGGGAAGTCCAAGGAAGAATTACTGGAAACACAAACATGAAACAAAAGTGAAAGGGGATGGGCGAATTGTGAAACCTATGGAGGATAGACCAGACAGACTGAGAGAGCTAGGAGAACGTGTGTTATGGAGAAGAAAATGTCAAGAAAAAGGGAAATGGACAGCAAAATATAATGCCCACAGATGGATCAAGAATGCTAAGAAGCAAAGACTTTCTGGCAAACACTTTTCACATTTGGCAATGTGAAATTTAAAATTTTAGTGAGAAGTTTTCCAAAAGGTATTAATAGAAGCCAGACAATGACGTTTGAGAAGGGAATTAGAGTTGAAGTTGAAAAAAAAAAAAATGTGGGTTAGATGTTCAAGTGATTCATTTAGTAGAGGTGGAATTAAGAGGAATGTTTTTACATGTTAGAACTTGTTTTCTGGTCTGGTAAAAAGGCAATAAAAAAGAAATGATTGATATAAAAGAAAGAAAATATAATTGACAGACAAAGATATTGGAGAAAAAGAGAAAGATACAGGCAAGAAAATAATAAATTAGGAACTGAAAAACAGGAAGGGCAAGATTGTCCAATGGCTGTGGCCTCTATTTTTTCAGTAAAGGAAAGGAAAGTTCAGCTACTGAGAATGAGATGTACAAAACAATGGTACTTCTGAGGTATTCTGGAATATCCATTAAGGCAAATGACCAAGAGTAGGCACAGAATTTCCAAAATGTAACAGAGTGAAAATTCATAAACATGGCATGTCACTCATATACAGATTGTGGGATTTTCCTTTTACCTGAAGAGTCCTAAAGCTTTGGAGCAAGAAGAAAAAAGTAAGCAGCTCCTAAGAGCCAGCATGGGGTGTGGCAGAATACTGGGAAGGAAAGAAGCTGAGAGTGCTGATGAGTTTTGCTAAAGTTACTCATCATGAAACAGGTATCTTGGTCTGTCTGGGCTATTACAACAAAAATATAATAAACTAGGTGGTTTATAAACAACAAACTTTTATTTCTCACAGTTTTAGAGACTGAGGAATCCAAGATCAAGGCAACAGCAGGCTTGGTGTCCGGTGAGGGCTATTTCCTGGTTCATAGACGGCACTTTTTTTGTAGTGTCCTCACATGAAAGAGAGGCTAGCTAGCTTTCTGTGGTTTCTTTTTCAAAGGTTGCTAATTCCAATCATAAAAGCTCTATGTTCATGATCTAATCACCTGCCAAAGGTCTCACCTCTTAATACCATTACTTTGGAGGTTAGGATTTAAATATATGACTTCTTTGAAAATATAAAGCTGCCACAGGGTTGAAGCCATCATAGAGAGCACCTACTAGGGGAATGCTTTTTGGAGCTGTGGGGCAAGGCCACCCCAATTACCTCAGACTGGTAAGACTATCTGCATATACAAGTCCAGCCTGGGAGAGCCATAGACATATGGCTCCAACCCTTGAGAGCTGGGGTGAGGGCTGCACCTGGAAAACCACGAGGTTAAAGGCTGTCCAGAAACTTGAGGGCCCAACCTCCACCCCATCATGTCCAGAAGGTGGTATATGCAGTGAAACAAGCTTATTCTTAAGATTTAATGTTGTTTGCTTTGTTGGGTTTTAGAACTTACTTGAGACCTGTTACCCTTTTCTTTCCTATTTCTCCATTATGAAATGGGAATGCTCTATGCCTGTCTCACCATTGTATTTTGGAAGCATATAATATGCTTGATTTCATAGTTCATGGATGGAGAGAAATCTGCCTAAGGATGAATCATATCTTGAGTCTCACCTGTATCTGATTTAAATGATATTTACACAACACTCTGAACCTTAGACTTTTGGGGCTATTGAAATGGAATAAACGTATTTTGCATGTGAGAAGGACATGAATTTGGTGGGGCAGTGGTGGTGGTGGTGCAGAATGTGTGTTTATGTTTCCCCTCCAAATTCATGTTTAAATCCTAACCCTCAAGGTGATGGTATTAAGAGTTAGGGCCTTTGGGGTGATTAGATCACCAGGTCATAACCCTTGTGATTGAGATTAGTGTCCTTACGAAATAGATCACAAAGAGCTAGCTAGTCCCTTCCACCATGTGAGGTACAGTGAAAAGACATTATCTATGAGAAAGCAAGCCCTCACCAGACTCCAAATCTGCTGGTGCTTGATCTTAGACTTCTCAGTCTCCAGAACTGTAAGAAATAAATATTTGTTGTTTATAAGCTACCTGGTTTATAAATGTTTTGTTATAGCAGCCCAAAAAGACTAATTCAGTGGGTGTTCACTTGAGTCGAAAATGACATCAAATCATAAAGGGAGAATGAATTAGAAGGCTTGCAGATTCTAAGAACTCAAGAGTTCAATAAATTTCATTCAAGACTTATTCACTATTCATCTACTACATGTCACACTCTGTGCTAAACACTAGAGAAATAGTAGAGTCCCTCTAGAGACTTACAGACCAGTAGGAGAAATAGACATAAAATGTAGTGTCAAAATGAAAGTATGCTTTCAGTATAATTTGGGACCAAAGTTAAGAGTTCCTATTTTACCTTTGAAAGTGAGAAGGAAAGTGAGTTTAATAGAGACCAAAAAAAAAGGAAAAACTTGAAGGAGAGCAGTTTATAGTTGTAAAGTTCCAGTCTTTACAAGGCCCTAAGGAACATACTTAGAGGTAGGACTTGTGGCAGCCTACCGGGAGGATTACCTGAGGTCAGAATCTTTGATACTACATGACCAAGATCTAGCTTAAAGGAGTGTTTCACTAGCTGCCTCTGATGCAGCCCATTCACTAATATGTCAAATTTCAAAAATACATCAAATCTCATTAATATATCAAAAGAAAAGAATGGCAGCTAATATCTATTGAGTATTTACCATGTGATAAACAAAATTCAAAGTGGCATACATATATTTACTCATTGAATAGTTACAATAACCCTTCAGTCCTATAATTATTATTCCTACTTTACGAATCAGAAATTGAGTAACAGAGAGGTTAAGTAACTGGTCCAAAGTTCACACAGCTGGTATAAGGCAGAGCCAGTATACCAACCACAGTACTTTGGTCGTCAGCCAATGATATATAACAACTGTGTTTCTCAACTTACTATATTGAAATTTGGGACCAACAACAAAATATTTCCAGAACCAAGGAGTACTTTCCAGACACTGCAATTTTGATGAGACTAAACTGAAATTGTTCACTCATCACCCACGTATAAAATCTCTGAAATTCTTTATTACAATACTCAGGAGTTTGAGAAACAATAGCTAATTACTAATTTGCTTTTCAAAAAAAGATGATTCCTGTTATTTAACGTTGTTTTGTTGAGTAAGGTTTGCAAATTTAGGCTACATTACAGGAGACAGCTAAATTCTAGGAGAAGCTAAAGGCTACCACCAATCTTTCTTTTTTCTCCTTTCCGTAGTCATTCCTCAGCCTTTCCTCTAAGTATCTGAAGAACAACTTAACATTACCAATTTGATGAGGTGGTAGCCTCCCTTGATAGTCCGTATATGTAAACAACCTACATCAGTGATGACAGTTCATCACTGGGCACTTGGTCAGCATGAAAACTGAGTGCTCGTTTGACAGAGTAATTTATTGTAAATGTACTTACCGCATTGGTCTATCCATACATCAAAGTTCTGAGACTGGCTCCTAGGAAGGAATGAGCACCAACTGCCTGAAGCTGATTCACTTCAAGGCTCTAAACCAGAAAAACAAGAAAAGGAATACACTGTGCGCATGCCCACCCCAGGCTTTTCACCCTTCCCATCCCATCTCTTCTTAGGAGGAACAGCTGACCCCTACCTTCAGCTCACTGTAAGCCTGATGAAAATACCTGCTGCCTGAAAGAAACAAGAGCTATAATTGGCAGCACTACACTTAACCCCACTCACCTGAGTCTTCAACCCATGTGCACCCAAGAAATAGCCCACAGGGATAAATATCTGCCTGATTGGGTATTTCTGGCGGTGGAGTGAAAAGAAGAAATCATCAGAGCCTTAAAGTTTCTTGGCATCTTACTCCTGCTCTCTTTTCTTGTTAGTATAGGAAGAAACACAGGATAGGCACATACGTGTTCATGCCACCACTTCTCCAGCCTAAGGGAGTAAGGGTTTTCCTCCCTTCTCCCATGTTCTCTCTGCCAATGATACTTCATATGAAAACAGTACTTGATTAATAGTTTATTTTCTATGGAAGTGCTCGAATCCACAGATGTTCTTCATCAAGCAATGTTTTCCACTCAGTGAAAAAGTAGAAAGAGGAAAAGGAAGTTGAAACTTATTTTCAAATAAGGGTTTTCCCAAGAGACATATGTGGAAACAAATTTATATTCAAAAGTGAAACGATTGGCAGAGCTATTATTGCCTGTTTTTGGGAAATTTAATTTTTTTTTAATTGTACTTTAGGTGCTGGGGTACATGTGCAGATCATGCAGGACTGTTGCATAGGTATACACATGGCAATGTGGTTTGCTGCCTCCATCCCCCCATCACCTACATCTGGTATTTCTCCCCATGTCATCCCTCCCTCACCTCCCTACCCCCCAACTGTACCTCCCTTGGCCCCCCTAACAGACCCCAGTGTGCAATGCTCCCCTGCCTGTGTCCATGTGTTCTCATTGTTCAACACCTGCCTATGAGTGAGAACATGAGGTGTTTGATTTTCTGTTCTTGTGTCAATTGGCTGAGAATGATGGTTTCCAGATTCATCCACGTCCCTACAAAGGACATGAACTCATTGTTTTTTATGGCTGCATAGTATTCCATGGTGTATATGTGCCACATTTTCCTTGTCCAGTCTATCGTTGATGGGCATTTGGGTTGGTTCCAGGTCTTTGCTATTGTAAACAGTGTCACTATGAACATACATGTGCATGTGTCTTTATAATAGAATGATTTATCATCTTTTAGGTATATACCCAGTAATGGGATTGCTGGGTCAAATGGAATTTATGTTTCTAGGTCCCTGAGAAAGCATCACACTGTCTTCCACAATGGTTGAACTAGTTTACACTCCCACCAACAGTGTAAAAATGTTCCTATTTCTCAACATCCTCTCCAGCATCTGTCTCCAGATTTTTTAATGATTGCCATTTTAACTGGCATGAGGTGGTATCTCAATGTGGTTTCGATTTGCATTTCTCTAATAATCAGTGATGATGAGCATTTTTTCATATGTTTATTGGCTTCATATATGTCTTCTTTTGAAAAGTGTCTGTTCATGGCCTTTGCCCACTTTTGGATGAGTTTGTTTGTTTTTGTCTTGTAAATCTGTTTTAGTTCTTTGTAGATTCTGGATATTAGCCTGTTGTCAGATGGATAGATTGCAAACATTTTTTTCCCATTTTGTTGCTTGCCAATTCACAATAATGATTGTTTATTTTGCTGTACAGAAGCTCTGGAGTTTAATTAGGTCCCATTTTTCTATTTTGGCTTTTATTGCCAATACTTTTGGTGTTTTAGTCATGAAGTCTTTTCCTATGACTATGTCCTGAATGGTTTTACCTAGGTTATCTTCTAGGGTTTTTATGGTGTTAGGTCTTATGTTAAATCTTTAATCCATCTGGAGTTAATTTTAGTGTAAGGTGTCAGGAAGAGGTCCAGTTTCTGCTTTCTGCACATGGCTAGCCAGTTTTCCCAACACCACTTATTAAACAGGGAATCCTTTCCCCGTTGCTTGTTTTTGTCAGGTTTGTCAAAATTAGATGGTTGTAGATGTGTGGCGTTGCCTCCAAGGCCTCTGTTCTGTTTCATTGGTCTATATCTCTGTTTGGTACCAGTACCATGGTGTTTTGATTACTGTAGCCTTGTAGTATAGTTTGAAGTCAGGTAGTATGAAGCCTCCAGCTTTGTTCTTTTTGGTTAGGATTGTCTTGGCTATGCGAGCTCTCTTTTGGTTTCATATGAAGTTTAAGGTGGTTTTTTCCAGTTCTGTGAAGAAGGTCATTGGTAGCTTGATGGGGATAGCATTGCATCTATAAATTACTTTGGGCAGTATGGCCATTTTCATGATATTGATTCTTCCTAACCATGAGCGTGGAATGTTTTTCCATTTGTTTGTGTCCTCTCTTATTTTCTTGAGCAGTGGTTTGTAGTTCTCCTTGAAGAGGTCCTTTACATCCTTTGTTAGTTGTATCCCTAGGTATTTAATTCTCATCGTAGCAATTATGAATGGGCATTTGCTCATGATTTGGCTCTCTGTTAGTCTGTTATTGATGTATAGAAATGCTTGTGATTTCTGCACATTGATTTTGTATCCTGAGGCTTTGCTGAAGTTGCTTATCAGTTTAAGGAGATTTGGGGCTGAGATGATAGTGTCTTCTAAATATACAATCATGTCATCTGCTAATAGACACAATTTCACTTCCTCTTTTCCTAATTGAATACACTTTATTTCTTTTTCTTACCTAATTGCTCCGGCTAGAACTTCCAATACTATATTGAATAGAAGTGGTGAGAGAGGGCATCCTTGTCTAGTGCCAGATTTCAAAGAGAATGCTTCCAGTTTTTGCCCATTCAGGATGATATTGGCTGTAGGTTTGTCGTAAATAGCTTTTATTATTTTGAGATATGTTCCTTCGATGCCTAGTCTATTGAGAGTTTTTAGCATAAAGGGCTGTTGAATTTGGTCAACGGCCTTCTCTGCATCTATTGAGATTATCATGTTCTTTTTGTCCATGGTTCTGTTTATGTGGTAGATTACATTTATAGACTTGCATATGTTGGCACAGCCTTGCATCCCCGGAATGAAACCTACTTGATCATGATATATAAGCTTTTTGATGTGCTGTTGCAGTTGGTTTGCCAGTATTTTGTTGAAGATTTTTGCATCTATGTTCATCTTGGATATTGGCCTGATGTTTTCCTTTTTTGTTGAGTCTCTGACTTGTTTTGGTATCAGAATAATGTTGGCCTCATAAAATGATTTGGGAAGGATTTCCTCTTTTTGCATTGTTTGGAATAGTTTCAGAAGGAATGATATCAGCTCCTCTTTGTACATCTGGTAGAATTCAGCTGTGAACCCATCTGGACCTGGCCTTTTTTTGGTTGGTAGGCTATTGATTGTTGCCTCAACTTCCGCCCTTGCTATTGGTCTGTTCAAGGTTTCATCTTCTTCCTGGTTTAGGCTTGGGAGGGTGCCAGTGTCCAGAAATTTATCCATTTCTTCCGGGGTTACTGGTTTATGTGCATAGAGTTGTTTGTAGTAATCTCTGATTGTAGTTGGTATTTCTGTGGAGTCAGTGGTGATATCCCCTTTACTGCTTTTATTGCCTCTATTTGACTCTTCTCCCTTTTCTTTTCTATTAATATGGCTATGGGTCTATTTTGTGGATCTTTTCAAAAAACCAGCTCCTGGATTTATTGATTTTTTGAAGGATGTTTTTGTGTCTCTGTCTCCTTCAGGTCTGCTATGATCTTAGTTATTTCTTGTCTTCTGCTAGCTTTTGTGTTTTTTTGATCTTGTTCCTCTGGCTCTTTCAATTTTGATGATAGGGTGTCGATTTTAGATCTCTCCTTGCTTCTCTGGTGGGCATTTATTGCTATAAATTTCCCTCTAGACACTGCTTTAATGTGTCCCAGAGATTCTGGTACATTGTGTCTTCATTCTCCTTGGTTTCAAAGAACATCTTTATTTCTGCCTTCATTTCATTGTTTATCCAGGCAACATGCAGGAGCCAGTCATTCAGTTTCCATGAAGTTGTGCGGTTCTGAGTTAGTTTCTTAATTCTGAGTTCTAACTTGATTGCACTGTGTTCTGAGAGACCGTTTGTTATGATTTCCGTTCTTTTGCACTTGCTGAGGAGTGATTTACTTCCAATTATGTAGTCAGTTTTAGAGTAGGTGGCATGCAGTGCTGAGAAGAATGTATATTCTGCGGATTTGGGGTGGAGATTTCTGTAGATGTCTATTAGGTCAGGTTGGTACAGATCTGAGTCCAAGTCCTGGATATCTTTGTTATTTTTCTGTCTCATTGATCAGTCTAATATTGACAGTGGAGTGTTAAAGTCTCCCGCTATTATTGTGTGGGAGTCTAAGTTTCTTTGTAGGTCATTAAGAACTTGCTTTATGTACCTGAGTCCTCCTGTATTGGGTATGTATATATTTAGGATCATTAGTTCTTCTTGATGCATTGATCCTTTTACCATTATGTAATGCCCTTCTTTGTCTCTTTTGATCTTTGTTGGTTTAAAGTACATTTTATCAGGGATAGCATTGCAATTCTTGCTTTTTTTTTTGCTCTCCATTTGCTTGATAAATCTTCCTCCATCCCTTTATTTTGAGCCTATGTATGTCCTTGCACATGAGATGAGTTTCCTGAATACAGCATATTGATGGGTTTTGACTTTTTATTCGATTTGCCATCTGTGTCTTTTGATTGGGACATTTAGTCCATTTAATTTAAGGTTAATATTGTTATGTGTGAATTTGATCCTGCCATTTTGATGCTAACTGGATGTTTTGTCCATTAGTTGACACATTTTCTTCATTGTTTCGATGGTCTTTACCGTTTGCTGCATTTTTGGAGTGGCTGGTTCTGGTTGGTCCTTTCCTTGTTTAGTGCTTCTTTCTGGAGCTCTTGTAAGGCAGGTCTGATGGTGATGAAATCTCTCAGCAATTGCTTGTCCATAAAGGATTTTCTTTCTCCTTCTATTACAAAGCTTAGTTTGGCTGGATATGAAATTCTAGGTTGAAAGTTCTTTTCTTTAAGGATGTTGAAAATTGGCCCCAACTCTCATCTGGCTTTAGAGTTTCTGTACAGAGATTCACTGTGAGTCTGATGGGCTTCCCTTTGTGGGTAACCCGACCTTTCTCTCTTCCTGCCCTTAGCATTTTTTCCTTTATTTCAACCCTGGTGAATCTGATGATTATGTGCCTTGTGGGTTGCTCTTCTTGAGGAATGTGTTTGTGGTGTTCTCTGTATTTCCTGGACTTAAATGTTGGCCTGCCTTGCTAAGTTGGGGAAGTTCTCCTGGATAATACCCTGGATAATCTGAAGAGTGTTTTCCAGATTGGATTCATTCTGCCTGTCACATTCAGGTACACCTATCAAATGTAGATTAGGTCTTTTCACATAATGCCATATTTCTCGGAGGCTTTATTTCCTTTCACTCTTTTTTGTCTACTTTTGCCTTCTTGTTTTATTTCATTAAGTTGATCTTCAGTCTCTGATATCCTTTCTTCTG
>NW_016107361.1:2681006-2694944 GCF_001604975.1 Cebus imitator | reverse complement strand
AATTATTTTCTCACTTACCACAGTAAATTCTTTGACAGTCTTTCATATACCCTCACTTTTAAGCCAGGATTTTTGGACCACACTATTGACTATTGAAATAGAACTATGATAGAAATAGTAAAACTGTCTTTATTTATTTATTTATTTATTTATTTATTTTTTGAGATCTGGTCTCACTCTGCTGCACAGGCTGGAGTGGAATGGTGCAATCTTGGCTCACTGCAACCTCTGACTCCCATGTTCAAGCAGTTCTCCTTCCTCAGCTTCCCAAGTAGCTGGATTACAGGCACCCACACCTGCCTAATTTTTCTAATTTTAGTAGAGACAGGATTTTGCCATGTTGTTCAAACTGGCCTCGAACTCCTGACCTCAGGTGACCCACCCACCTCCACCACCCTAAGTGCTAGGATTACAGGCATAAGCCAACACACCTGGCCAAAACTGTCAAAATTTTTATTTGGCTTTCTTAGTTAGCAGATTAAAGGAAAGTATTAATTTTCTAATTTTCTTAATTTTTCCCTCTACGGGGCTTGCTGAGTGTGAGGTTTTTATTGTGATAACAAATATCCTTTTTCCTGCTGTGGCTTTATTCTAATAATTAAGATCCCTTCCTCTTTTTTCTGAATCAATAAGAATTTTCCAATTGGCAAAGAGTTACCACTGCCTGTGGCACTATTGGGTGTGTCTTGGCAATACGCCACATATTCTAGCAATGAAACCTGAATAACAATATAGTGACTAGCTGAAAAGGCATTTTGGCTAGGGCACACCGTGGACTCTCCCAAATAACCAAGGAGCATAATTTTGATGAACTATATAGTTTTATTGTTATTAACCTCTGTGAAAAACCATTTGATTTTCTTATGCAAAATTGATCTACTCAGATCTTGCAGGGAGTAAATTCTTCCTTCAGTTATGTATCACTGGAAATAATGAAAACTTCAGGAAGAAACCTAAGGAAAAATTGCACTGCATTCCATTAAATCCAACTTTTTTCTGTGTGTTGTTTTTTAAATGAATAATGTCATTTTGAATTCCCAAACCAGAGGGCGCATACTTTGGAGAAAAGAAAGAATGAAGATAATGATATTAGAAATTTCTTCTGAGTCAGGAAACTTTAAAAATTTTAGATAATTAAAGAGCACCTCAATAGAGAATAAAGAATAAATGGATGTCTTGTGTTTGGAAAATTTTTGTTTTAATATTAGATGAAAAAAACTGTATAAAAGGTAGTTCTAAGCCATATAAATAAAGGAATTTCTAAAGCAGCCTCCATCATTTATTTTCCTCAAAGTTCATATAAAAACCTAATAAAATTGGTCTATCCCTTCTCCAAATACCTGTTGTACACATCTACTCACCTGTTTACTTTGTACCCTAAATGTTTACACGTTTACTCACCTGTTCACTTTGTACCCTATACTAGTCTGTTATTCTAAAATAGTTTTGTATGTGTAAATGTAACTTCTGCAAATTAAAAATTCTTTTAGGTCAGGATATGTTATTTCCATAATTCTCACAATATCTAATGTTAGCTATATAATGAGAATTACATTAAGCATTCTTTACGTCATTTAAAATTCCTTTTTAATAACTTCCACATCCAAAGTGTTATGGTGTGAAGATAAGTACATGGCAAGAAATCACACTTTCAGCCTGAAGCCCCTAGGAATAAAATAGTTCCTGATCATCACTGTAATAAATTTAGCAAGTGTAAACAACTGTGTGCCTTCTCATTCATGCAAGGCTTTAGCATCTGGATTAATGTCCTCCTTTCACCCCAAGACTTGCCAGGAACTTTACTAATATCAGTGTGTACATGAATGACCCAGATGAACATTAGCATGTTTTTTAATCTCTCATTTCCATCATCATAATTCCATATTAGTAAACTACTTCCACAGATAGATATGTAAACTTGTTACCATATAATTATCCACTCTTGAAACATTAAGTCTTTCAATTCTGTGATCATGATCTCAGACCAATTCAGTTTCTTCACACTGATTTCCCCCATAAAACTTTCCAATCCTCTCTTTGCTACTATTCCTCCCTCCTCTTACCACCTCCCATTATATACACCCTTGATCATATCTATCTATGTCTTCATCCTCTCTCTCTTCATCTTTTTTTAACTAGAAGTGAAGAAGAAGAATGGTAAGGAAGACACTGAAAAAAAAGAGGACAGGGGTAAGAGAAAAAAGGAGGAAGAGAACCACAGTCATGGTAGAAATGTATAAATATGGTAACATCCATACTACCCTCTGAGAGCCGGGATCCAAACCTAAGTATCTCTGATGTGAAGCCAGTTCTTAACCGCTGTGATTCAAACATTCACAGCTCTCCCTATGCTTCCTACCTACCACCACGCCTCTCACTCAGAAAATGACATTGATTCCCATTTTAAAGAGAAAATATTTGTCATAAGAGGGGAACTCCTGAAAGTTCCTATTATGCACAGGTTTTCACGTCCACACCATTCACTTCATCTCTTTTTGATAGGGTGGGAGGGAAGCCCTCTCTCAGAGGCTCATCTCCCCCAGTGCTCCGGTTCTAGCCTGCCTGCTCAGCATGACCTGCTCCTTTGATTATTCTTTTTCTCTTCTATGTCCCCAGGTTCATTTTCATTACTGTCTTCTCCTTGTCAGTATAAAACGGTTCTCAAATCTTTCAATCCTTAATCAAATTTTTTTTTTCAGCATATGCCCCTCCAAATGCTATCCTGCTGTTTTCTTTCCCACTTTCATTTGGCCTCTTGTACAGGAAACTGGATTAATCATAATTTGTGGTTCATGATGATATGTGGTCATCATTTCAAGCCTGCTGATTTTATTTGGTTGATTTTTTGCTTTTAATTATGTAATAATCTGTTTTGAAAGCACCATCTCAAACAAGAGTCAGTTTCTTCAGATAAGTATCTAGCCTCTACAGCCTAGCTCTTCCCCTTTTAAAGTGTCATCCTCCTGAATCCTATGTCAATCACTCCATGACTTCCCTTTTAATATAGTTTTTTTGCATCTATGTATCCTTAAAAGTATGTTGTTTCACTTTAGTTGTTTGATCTTATAAAAAGAATCTCATTTAATAGTATAATGCCAAGATTTATCTCTCTTTCTAAATGTCACTCTGGTTCTTTTTTTTTTTTTTTTTTTTTTTTTTGTTTTTTTTTTTTTTTTTTTTTTTTTTTTTTTTTGGAGTGCTATGGTATGCCACTGCATTTACTATCAGATTTACTATCAGGTTAAAAAGTTCTATTAATCTATTTCTAAACTATAAAGTGTTTTGAAATAATGAATGGATATTAAATATAATCAGATGTTTCCTCTTGTTTCTTTTAATATATTAAGGGATTGGACATATTTATGGATTATTTAATATTAAACCTTCCTTTTATTCTGGGATAAAGCAAAATTGGCTAGAGTTCATTATTAGTTTTAGACACTGTTTGAATTTATGTTTTTGTATTTATATTAATAAGTGAAACAGCCCTGTAATTTCCCTTTTTCATAATGTCTTTTTACTTTTGGTATCTGGCTTATTCAGATCACATAGAAGTAGCTTGGAAGTAGCTGCTCTTTGCTATTGTCTAGAAGAGTTCCTCCCCAGTACAACTCCTAGAACTGATTCTGTGCTGTAGAATGCTTTATTCTGTTTCATTCATCAACTTGTCTCAAAATACTCTCTTTCAGATTTGTGGACATTTCTTGTCTTTGATGCTCTCTGCTCTCATATTTACCACTGTATATTGAAAGAGAAGATAATCCTCAAGCAATTAATTTATTGGTGCATACTATTGGTGAACATCAGTCAACACACTAAATCTTAAACCAAGCCCTCTGGGGCATAACTTCAGACAGACAAAAGAGTGCAGGTTTCACATCCCATTAATTTACATATCCTATGAAGTTAAAAGTATTCTGCAATATAGACCACTTTCTTGCACTGAAAAGCTGAATTTTGCAAGTAATTTTTGTAAATACAAATAAATATTTTATTTTAAAAAGTATTTCTTTGTATTTTGGTCACATGGGCTTCCAGGAAAGTTCTGAGTTAGAAATTAAAAAGTGTTTTCCCTTAACCATCTGCCACCAGCCCCCATGTGTTGTATAAGGAGTAGTATTCATTCTCAAACTTTTTAGTTTCATAGAAATAATATCTTACATCCTGATGACATGGATTTATTGTATGAACTAAATAGGGGTGATCTCAATTCAAGTACTATCAACTAATTACTGTAATAAAATAGCCTTATCTGGTCCCTTATGCTTCAGAAAGGAAACTATCCTACCTAGGCAGAAACTTGTTGGGTTACCCACATTCCTCTGCACCAAGACCAGGTTCTTCAGCCTCTTTCCCACAGTAGTTCCCAAGGGAGCCCAGTCTTCTCCATACCCTCTCCTGTTGCAGTTGGAAAACTTTCTATCTGTGCAAGGACCTGCTGGGAGACACACACCCACCTAAGTCAATGAGATAGGCACACCAGCCTCCATTTCACAGTAGATCCTGAGAGAGTATAGTCTCAGCTTTTGCTCCTCCTGTTGAAGTTGAGGAATTATACCACTCATGCAGAGACTTGCTGGGTGATGCACGTCTGTCTTAGCCAAAAAGATAGACCTATCAGCCTCCTTCCCACAGAAGATCCTGGGAGAATCTCAGTCTCAAACTCCAATGTCTCTTACTGAATTTGGTGACCTATACTACTCTAGAGTATGGCTATTTAAAGATCTGCTGGGACATACACCCCTGGCCAGTGGGAAAGTCTTCTGGACTCAGGATCCTGGCCAAGATCCCCACACAGACCCAATATCCTACTTGGGTCTTCCCCAGGTCCATCTGGGCCAGAAAGCTGCATCAACTTCGATGTCCTTGCAAGACTTGGAATAAGCTTGCACTTTGAATATCTTTCAGTGCTGGGACAACTGCAGAGAATCAGGGAACACAGCAATCACTTTGCTTAGAGTTCCTGAAAGGCCTCTAAAGAAGGACAGGCACAAACAAATCCAAACTGTGAAGATTGAAATAGATACCTAATCCCTCAATGTGCAGACACAATCATGTGTCCACAAGCATTAAGGAAATTAAGGAAAATAGGACCTCACCAATCAAACAAATTAAGACACTAGAGACTTTCCCTATAGCGATGGAGAGGTATAATCACTCAGACAAATAATTCAAAATAGCTATTCTAAGGAAGTTCGATAAACTTCAAGTAAACAGAGAATAAATTTAGAAATTTATCAGAGAAATTTAACACAGAGATTTAAAAAATGCAAATACTAAATTTGAAAAACAAAGTGAAGAACACCTATGGTAGAAATATTTCTCAGGTATGACAATGTCCAAAAGTCTAATTAAGGATCAAGTAAAAATTGGCGTTCTTCTCAGTATATGGTTTGTATTTGTCCATCAACACCATTAGTTTTGCTACTGGGCTTGTTTCTGTCTTTGTTTTGTTAAAGGGAAGCTCAGAACCACTATTATGTCTGAATTTTTATCAAATATGTAACATATTTGTTGTATGAAATTTTTATGCCAGCTGTATCCCTGGTATATCTTAATTTCCTATATTGATTTTACCTTCACTTATATTTATTCACCTGTTCATTTTTTATCCTACTGTAATTTATGTATATGTATAAACCACTTTTATTGTCTTAGGAGAAAAATGTAGTATGAAAGAAAACAAAGATCTTCACACAGGTTGAAATGCAAGCAAACAGCTAAACTACATCACTAGCTCCACTGACCTCTCTAACCTGGTATCTGAACTAGTGTGACTACTATAAAAACAAAGATCTCAAAAAACTTTCATTCATTTGCTCCACCACTTATTCAGAAACTTTTATGATATGTCTACTGTGTGCCAGGCACCCTGATAATTGTTAAGTTTGCAAAAATATGTAAGTTCGTGTCCTGGACCATCCACACCAAAACCTCAAATTCAAGTAAGAAAAGCAGATACATATACAGATAAGTGCAATAGAGTGTGTAAATATAATACTACAGTAATAACAGAATGAAAAGTCTCAGGTGTTCAGGGAAGCACAGAGAACTGTAGGTACAAGCTATAATAATGCACCCTCCAAGGTGCATTATTCAGTAAATAGTGTACTTCTGGAGTAGAAATGTAAGGTAACTGGAGTGTACATCATATCGTACTATCTATGCTGAAGTAGTTTAAAGTAAATCAGATATTGTAGTATGTATCATCTTTTTTGCCCTACCTTGACTTCAGCTACAGATAGATATTTCTCCATCAAGAAATTTACTCACACAATGCATTCCTTGGATTTAACCAATTTTAGACTTGGCCCTTTTTCCCACTTTCTATCAGGAAAGAAACAAACTCCTGTCCTTGCTCCCTGCTTCTGTTGTTTTTAAGCATGCTCACAAGGGTCTCATTCTTTACTCTCAATTTATATACCTTCCAAACAAATCTATTCCTCCTCCTAGGTAGAATCTTCATAATACGTATAAGTGTTTTAACCCAGGTCTGTCTGACATTAGAGCCTCAGATTTTAGTCTTTTCTTTATACTAGATCATCTGTATTATACTATTTAATATCAAGATAATATATGGATAATAAGGCGAGATGTTTAGGAAAAACTTGATTAACAATTCAAGGGCAACTATACCACTGAGTTTTTGAAGGGAGATGAAATATAAATAAAATATTTCTGGAAGAATCCTTACTTTCTTATTTGAATGGCTTTGTCATTTGTCATAAATATGTATATTTGAAATAACTTTAGAATAGTTTCAAGCAGCATGTCAACAAATGGAATTTAAGGAAATTCTAATTATACTCCTTTCATTTAGCAGACGAATAATTTTGAGTAAGATTTTGTTTCACTTGCTTCCGCTGATATTGGTAAGTGTTCTCACCTCCTTAACCAGTGTGAATATGGAGATTCTATAACTATATCCAGCAAGTAATAATTAAGCATGGGCCACATTAAAACGATATAAAATCTATGCCACAAGAAAAGTTAATGATCCTAAATATATATGCACCCAATACATGAGCACCCAGATACATACAGCAAGTTCTTAATGACCTACAAAAAGACTTTGACTCCCACACAATAATAGTGTGAGATTTTAACACTCCATTGTCACTATTAGACAGATCAAGGAGACAGAAACTTAACAAAGATATCCAGGACTTGAACTCAGATCTGGACCAAGCAAACCTAATAGACATCTACAGAGCTCTCCACCCCAAATCCACAGAATATACATTCTTCTCAGCAATACATCACATTTACTGTAAAATTGACCACATAATTGGAAGTGAATCACTCCTCAGCAAATGCAAAAGAACGAAAATCATAACAAACAGTCTCTCAGACCACAGTGCCATCAAATTAGAACTCAGGATTTAGAAATTCACTCAAAACCACACAACTACAAGGAAAATGAACTGCTCCTGAATGACTCCTGGATATATAATGAAATGAAGACAGAAATACAGATGTTCTTTGAAACCAATATGAAAAAAGACACAATGTACCAGAATCTCTGGGACACATTTAAAGCTGTGTTTAGAGGGAAATTTATAGCACTAAATGACCACATGAGAAGCAAGGAAAGATCTAAAATCGACACCCTATCATCACAATTAAAAGAACTAGAGAAGCAAGATCAAACAAATTCAAAAGCTAGCAGAAGACAATAAATAACTAAGATCAAAGTAGAACTGAAAGAGATAGAGACACATAAAACCCTTCAAAAAAATCAGTAAATCCAGGATCTGGTTTTTTGACAAGATAAACAAAATAGCTAGACCACTAGCCAGACTAATAAAAAAGAAAAGAGAGGAGAATTGAATAGATTCAATAAAAAATGATAAAGGGGATATCACCACGGATTCCACAGAAATACAAACTACCATCAGAGATTATAACAAACACCTTTATGCACATAAACCAGTAAATCTAGAAGAAACGAATAAATTCCCAAACACTTACAACCTTCCCAAGACTAAACCAGGAAGAAGTTGAATCCCTGAATAGACCAATAACAAGGTCTGAATTTGAGGCAGCAATTAATAGCCTACCAACCAAAAAAGTCCAGGACCAGATGAGTTCACAGCCAAATTTTACCAGACATACAAAGAGGAAATGCTACCATTCCTCTTTGTATGTCTGGTATAATTTGGCTGTATATACCAAACAATACAAAAAGAGACAATCCTCCCTTACTCTTTTTATGAAATTCATATCACCCTGATACCAAAACCTGGCAGAGACACAACTAAAAAAGAAAATTTCAGGCCAATAACCATGATGAACATTGATGCGAAAATCTTCAATAGAATTCTAGCAAACAGAATCCAACAGCACATACAAAAGTTTATCCATCACTATCAAGTCAGCTTCATCCCAGGGATGCAAGGCTGGTTCAACACTCAAAAATATATAAACATAATCCATCACATAAACAGAACCAAAGACAAAAACCACATGATTATCTCAATAGATGCAGAGAAGGCCTTTGACCAAATTCAACAGCCCTTTATGCTAAAAACTCTCAATAACTAGGTATTGATGGAACATATCTCAAAATAATAAAAGCTATTTATGACAAACCCACAGCCACTATCATAATAAATGGGCAAAATATGGAAGCATTCCCTTCGAAATCTGACACTAGACAAGAATGTCCTCTCTCACCACTCCTATTCAACATAGTATTGGAAGTTCTGGCCAGGGCAATCAGGCAAGAAAAAGAAATAAAGGGTATTCGATTATGAAAAGAGGAAGTCAAATCGTCTCTATTTGTAGATGACATGATTGTATATTTAGAAGACTCCATTGTCTCAGCCCAAAATCTCCTTAAACTGATAAGCAACTTCAGCAAAGTCTCAGGATACAAAATCGATGTGCAAAAATCACTGCCATTCCTATACACCAATAACAGACTTAAAGAGAGCCAAATCATGAGCGAACTTCCATTCTCAATTGCTACAAAGAGAATAAAGTACCTAGGAATACAACTAACAAGGGAAATGAAGGATTTCTTCAAGGAGAACTACAAATCACTGCTCAAGGAAATAAGAAAGGACACAAACAGATGGAAAAACATTCCATGCTCATGGTTCGGAAGAATCAATATAATGAAAATGGTCATACTGTTCAAGTAATTTATAGATTCAATGCTCTCCCCATCAAGCTACCATTGACCTTCATCACAGAACTGGAAAAAAACACCTTAAACTTCATATGGAACCAAAAAAGAGCCCGCATACCCAAGACAATCCTAAGCAAAAAATAAAAATTAAAAAAGCTGGGATCAGCATGCTACCTGACTTCAAACTACACTACAAGCCTACAGTAATCAAAACAGCATGGTACTGGTACCAAAACAGAGATATAGATCAATGGAACAGAATAGAGGCCTCAGAACTAATGCCACACATCTACAACCATCTGATCTTTGACAAACCTGACAAAAACAAGCAATAAGGAAAGGATTCCCTGTTTAACAAATGGTGTTGGGAAAACTGGCTAGCCACGTCTGGACCCCTTCCTTACACCTTATACAAAAATTAACTCCAGATATGTTAAAGATTTAAACATAAGACCTGACACCATAAAAACCCTGTAAGAAAACCTAGGCAATACTATGCAGGACATAGACATCGGCAAGGACTTCATGACTAAAACACCAAAAGCAATGGCAACAAAAGCCAAAATAGATAAATAAAATCTAATTAAACTTAAGAGCCTCTGCAAAGCAAAAGAAACAATCATTAGAGTGAACTGGCAACCAACAGAATGGGAAAAATGTTTGTAATCTACCCATCTGACAAAAGGGTAATAACCAGAATCTGCAAAAAACTAAAACAAATTTACAAGGAAAAAAAAAAACCTCCATCAAAAAGTGGGCAAAGGATCTGAACAGACACTTTTCTTTTTTCTTTTTTCTTTTTTTTTTATTTTTCTTGATAAATTACTTAGTCTATGGTATCCTAACATGGAAGCAGAAAAAGGATTAAGACAGCAGGGTAAAGGACAGATAAGCACAGATGAGATGTTTTTGGTATTATAGATTATCATATCACATGAAATTTCTTTTCCTACCAAAACTTTAAACTTTATGCTTAGGTTTTTAGGAAGCTTGTTAAGGTATTTGTTCTTTAATGTATCTATAAAACATATGACCCCAATGATATTATTACTAGATAATATTATAATATAGAACCTCTGGTAGATTATTTATAAATTATCTTCTTTAACATTGCTTATTTGTAACTAGGAATTTGCCTCTATTTAGAGACATGTGTATCAACAAGTATTCTATCTCAGTTGTTGAGAAATAAATCTAGGGTGAGCTTGAATAGGAAAAAATAAAGTAAAACTTACTTGTGTTTTTTTTTTTTTTATTCTCATTGCATCATTTTCCTGATAAAACTTAGATGAAAAGTACAAATCTTATCCAAGAGGTATGATACTGTTTGGCTCTTTGCCCCCACTCAAATCTTTTTTTGTTTGTTTGTTTTTAAGAAAAAAAGAAAGAAAGAGAAAGAATTTAAAAAAAAGAAAAAGAAATGAAAGAATGAAGAAAAGAAGAAAGAGGAAGAGGGAGAGAGAACAGGGGTGTTGCTTTGTTGCCCGGGCTAGAATGCAGTCTAAAAATGGGTATGCCTGTAATTGTGTTTAATAATAGAAACATAAAAAAAAAAAATGAGGGACAAAAATAATTAACAAGCAGCCAACCAATATTTCATTTAAACCTGTAAATAGGTGTGATGTAGTACTGATAAGAGTGTATATTTTGTGTATTTAAAGTGGAGAGTTCCATGCATGTTAATTAAGTCTACTTGTTCTGGATCTGAGTTCAAGTCATGAATATCGATGTTAACTTTCTGTCTCATTGATCTGTAAGTCTCCCACTATTATTGTGTGGGAGTCCAAGTCTCTTTATAAGTCTTATATATCTGGGTATTTTTGTATTGGGTGCATATATATTTGGGATCTTTAGCTCTTCTTGTTACATTGATCCTTTTATCTTTATGTAATATCCTTCTTTGCTTCTTTTGATCTTTGTTCCTTTGAAGTCTACTTTATCAGCAAAAATTGCAACTCCTACTTTCTGTTTATTTATTTTTGCTCTCCATTTGGTTGGTAAATTTTTCTCCATCCCTTTGTTTTGAGTCTTTGTGTATCCTTGCATGTGAGATGGATCTGGATGTAGCATGCCAATGGGTCTTGGCTTTTTTTTGCCTGTCTGTGTCTTTGGATTGGGGGATTTAGTCGATTTAAATTTAGAATTAATAATAATATATGTGAGTTTGATACTGTCATTTAATGTTAGCTGGCTGTTTTGCCCATTAGTTGATGCAACTTCTTAATTATGTTGATGTTCTTTATTTTTTGGTATTTTTTAGAAAGGCTGATCTGGTTGTTCCTTTCTATTTGTAGTGGTTCTTTCAGAAGCTCTTGTAAAGCAGGCCTGGTGGTGATGAAATCTCTGAGTGCTTGCTTGTTTACAAAAGATTTTATTTTTCCTTCGCTTATGAAGCTTAGTTTGGCTGGATGTAAAATTCTGGGTTGAAAGTTCTTTTCTTTAAGGATGTTGAATATTGGCCCCCACTCTCTTTTGTCTTGTAGGGTTTCTGCTGAGAGATCTGCTGTGAGTCTGATAGGCTTCCCTTTATGGGTAACCTGACCTTTCTCTCTGGTTGCCCTCAGTATTTTCTCTTTCATTTCAACCCTGGTGAATCTGGTGATTATGTGCCTTGAGGTTGGTCTTCTTGAGGAATATCTTTGTGGTATTCTCTGTATTACCTGGAGTTGAATATTGTCCTGCCTTGCTAGGTTGGGAAAGTTTTCCTGAATAATATCCTGAAGCATATTTTCCAGCTTGGATTGATTCTCTTTGTCACATTCAGGTACACCTATCAAACGTAGATTAGGTCTTTTCACATAGTCCCATGTTTCTTGGAGACTTTGCTCACTCGTTTTTATCCTTTTTTCTCTAATCTTGTCTTTTTGTTTCATTTCATTAAGTTGGTCTTCGACCTCTGGTATCAGAACAGACACTTTTCAAAAGAAGATGTTTATGCAGCCAACAAACATAAGAAAAAAATGTTCATCATCTCTGGCCATTAGAGAAATACAAATCAAAACAATATTGATGTATCAACTCATGCCAGTTAGAATGGCGATCATTAAAAAATCTGGAGACAACAGATGCTCGCGAGGATATGGAGAAATAGCTATGCTTTTACACCGTTGGTGTGAGTGTAGATTAGTTCAACCATTGTGGAAGACAGTGTGGTGATTCCTCAAGGATCTAGAAATAGAAATACCATTTGACTGAGCAATCCCATTACTGGGTATATACCCAGAGGATTATAAATCATTCTACTCTAAAGACACACGCACATGTATGTTCATTGTGGCACTGTTTACAATAGCAAAGACTTGGAACCAACACAAATGCCCATCAATGATAGACTGGATAAAGGAAATGTGGCACATATACACCATGGAATACTATGCAGCCATAAAAAAGGATGAGTTCATGGTCATTGCAGGGACATGGATAAAGCTGGAAACCATCATTCTCAGCAAACTGACACAAGAACAGAAAATCAAACACTGCATGTTCTCACTCATAAGTGGGTGTTGAACAATAAGAACACATGGACACAGGGAGGGAAACATCACACACTGGGGCCTGTTGTGGGGTGGGGGGACTAGGGGAGGGATAGCAGGGGATGGGGGGATTGGGGAGGGATAACATTAAGAGAAGTACCTAATATAGGTGATGGGGGAATGGATGCAGCAAACCACCATGGCATGTGTATACCTATGTAACAATCCTGCAAGATCTGCACATGCCCTAGAACTTAATGTGTAATTTTAAAAACTGTATAAAATATGAATGAGGTTTCTTTTTGGAAACATGGAATTTTTCACTGGTGGCACTTTAAATTTCATATATTTCAATCCCTTCTTTCTCCTATAAGGAATCAGAGAAGGAAAGGAAGAGCCGGGTTACAAGAACTCTTTTCAATTTACCATGCTGACCTTGAAACCAGTATGTCTATCATTCAGCCTCGCCCTAAATTTTAGATATAGGTGGAAGTATAGTTTAGATGCCATATGACCAAATGCTCTGACTTACCTTTTATCAAACATTTTAGAATCCAAGCATCCAAATGAGGGCCTGCTGTCGTTGGAGGTTCTAAATTCATCCTTATAATGCTCTTGATTTGCACGGTTCTCTGTCCCTGAATATTTCCAGTCCCCAGTTATCATATGCATGTTGGCTCAGTTCCATACAGAAAAAAATAAACACAAATACATCAGGCTAATAGTGCGAAACTAAACCTAAATATGGGGATTAATGTCACAAGTTTACTAATTCTTCAGTAAATGTTTATTCAGCATCTATTACAAACTTATTTGTTGTTTGTTTCCCAATATCCTTTTTCCTCTTCTAACACCTTTACTAAGAGCAAAGGAATTTCTTTTGGAGGAATTATCTCTTTTCTATCTAATGCAACCTGGTTAGATTCTAATTAGTGACATTTTCTCCTTAGTGGGGGAGTAAGCATGATATCTCAGGCAGGTCATTAGATGTTCTTTCCTATAATTTTAATCTTTGGCAAAGAGTCTAAGATATTGAAAGTAGTTGGAGTTCCATCTTGACCAGTGGCAGCATTCTTATCAGTGGCTAATGGACCATTAGTCCTCTATCTATCAATGACATGAGCTTCAAAAGTCCTTACTGCAATTTAGCTTTTGCTCATATTACCCAAAGTTTTTTTCTCTAGTTTGTAATAAAAGAACTCAGCTGATAAAATAGCTTTCATGTATTTACTACTATGTTAGATGGTAAAAACAACAGAAAAAGAATATAAAATAATTAAAACACAGACCCATATCCTTCCAAGATTTTTCTGTACAGTTTTAAAGTACAAT
>NW_016107361.1:2659054-2680866 GCF_001604975.1 Cebus imitator | reverse complement strand
AAAAAAAAAAAAAGAAAAGTGAACAAAAAAGAAGAAAAAAATAGATATTAGATGTAATAGCAGAATAAAAAAGAAATGACCTTTTAGATGTGAGCTGTCGAATAAACCAGAAATTTGAATTTAAGATGAACAAAATGTGTTACAAGAGTAGTAAGAATTGATCTTCAATAAGATGATAATCTTCTCAACAATATAGGATCACTTTATTTCAAGTACATGAATAAAGAGAGAAAATGAAGACTAATAGCGGTCTTGAGGAACGGAATGCTCACCGAGGTTGCTGGAAGGAGGAAGCCAGGAGCAAGCCAGCAAAGAAGTCTAAGACATGAGAGAGCAAAGAATCAAGGACGTTTGAACTGGTCTTTCAAAAAGCATTTAACTTCTCTGGTCCTCAATTTTCTCATCTGTAAAATGGGGGCAATCATGGTACCACCTCAAAAGGTGCTGTGAGGACAAGATGAGTTACTATATGTAAAGAACTTAAAAATATTTGGCCTAAATTAATGAGTAATACATATCTGCATTTTGAAGGAGAGTATGGTCTCTGATACTCAAGTCTCCAAGAAGTTCAGGTCAAGAAGTGTTCCTGAATTTACTTGTTCATTATTGACTATCAGAAAAGCAGTTTTGAGATAGAAGTGTGACAATAGTTCAAAGAGAGAGTGAGTGCTGAAAAAATGGAAGGTGTTGGCTTTTTATTCAGAAGTTTGATAGTGAAATGAAAGTGAGAGAAATCATTTTATAAAGAGTAAGCAGCTATGACACGATTCCAAAGTCCTAAGAGAAGGATCAGCAAGGAAGAAGGGGTAAGGATGACAATGGAATGAGTTTCAGCCTAAGATTTTCATGGAAGTCAAAAAAAAAATCCAGGACGCATAGTAGTTTATCTTATGGAGCTGAATGCTTTTTCTGCATGTGAAGTAAACGTATGCTAAGAGGGAAAAGGATGCATTGAAGTAGAGAATAAAATATATAATGAAATTCAGGACCAATGGACACAATCTTATCAGGAAAATTGGAGAGACCAAATGAAATGAAGACAAAGTTACCGAAAGCTGTAAAATACTAGAAAATGTCAAATTTTTGTGTATCTTATTGAGACATCTACTATCTCAAGAAATGTCTACTTCAAGTGCACCCTAAACACTATCCTGGGATTGAGTCAAGAAATTATTTCCATCCAGTTAGGACTTCGTAGAACTGGATATCTGCCAGAAATATATATTCTAAAATTGCTTATCTCAGAAAGGATTTTAGTTGTTATTCATAGGGTGAAGTTCCAGCATATACACAGTTAACTTATATAAATTTGACCTTTAAATGCTTTGTAAAAATAATAATTACAATAATCAAAAATTTGTAATTATTATTTGTAATTATTATTATTATTTGTAATTATTGTAATTACAAATAATATGTAATCATTATTTGTAATTATTAAAATATTAAATTATTATAAAAATTTGTAATTAATATTACTATTAAAATAATATGTAATTATTATTATTTGTAATTATTATTATTAATGACAGCTCCTGTCATTCCATTCTATGAGGTTAAAGAGTGAACACAAAATGAGAGCTATGTCCCAGAGTGTTTCTCACAACAATGAGATGTCATTTTGCTAAGTAGTATTCTAGTTCACACAAGGTGGCTTGTAAACTCTAGCCAACTTCTCTTTTGGCACTTAACCACACACATACACACACACACACACACACACATATCTTTTTTTTTTTTCTGCTAGACTACAATATTTGTTGCTCTTGGCTTCCTGGCTGTCCCAACCCTTGTTAGTACCCTGATCTCCCTTTGGGTGGAATTTCCCCATGATTAAGTTTCTCATGGGACGTCAGTTTCTATCTCTTGTTGCTGATGGTTTGTCCCACCAAAAAGAAAAAATATATTTCTTTGTCTGCGTCCTGGTACAATTAAACAGGGGACAACATCATCTGAGCTCAATCCACTAGAACTTTCAAGCAAAAGAAAAGGATGCAGAGACAGAATAGCGATTTGAAGTCCAAATCTAGTATAGCAGAAGCGCTGAAGCACAGACCAGACTCTATCCATGGAGCCTGGCCTTTGAATGCCTCATGGTTTTCACCCATTTATCAAATCCTATTGCCCATTGTTTCCCAGTAAAGGATAATCTCTTGATAATCTTCTAATAAACAACTGTTTTGCTTAAAAAAAAAAGTCAGTGGCATTTTTTGTAACCTGTAAACAAAATATAATAAAAATAATGCTCACTCACACTCTGAAGGAAGAGTTTACCATGTTTGATCTATTAAGAGGCAGAACATCAATCAATATCACAGGTGGCAACTGCTTAAGAGAATTTCATATACAGTTCTAATTTGAGATTTTGCCTTGCATACTGACATTGGACCCTAACTTCTACTTAGTAAGTATTTCTAATGCAGTATCACATATCATAGGGAAATGTTGGAAACAACCTAAATATTCTACATAGGAAAGTCTCTAAAAAATAAAAATCTATAGGCTACACAGGGATTATTATGCAACTATTAAAATTGCATTATTAAACAATATAAAATAATATTTTAAATGTTACTGTTACATTATTACCAAATCATTTGGCAAGTATGACCCCATATTTACTCATTATCCTTAGAAAAATGACTGTCTTGTATGTTTTGTGGGTTGATGAGTAAGTTTCTTCTTTACAATTTTACTTATGTATAAGTTCCTTACAATGAACATATATTGCTTTTGTAATTAGATCTTTAACAGTCTAGCAATGTTATTGTAAATAAGTAAGAAAAGTTCCTTGTAGTATCTTAGTGCCTAATATTTTTTCTCTTTTATTTTCTTCCCAAATTAGTCTTTATTTTTCAATCCATCTTAAAAGAGTGAAATCCTCTTTTCTTATTATAACTCAAGCTATGGAACATTAAATTTATGAAATATTTTGAATAACAAATTATTCAAAATATTTTGAATAATTTGTTATTGTTTTGTGTAGACATATTTCATCAAGATATTGTTTTAAAAAACTTGCTTTTTGCTTTTAGTTTTGCTTCAGGAATTAAGACTCAGAAAAAGTTCAGCTTTAGATAGAAATTCCCTCATTTTGTCATTCCTTGTTTTCTACATAGCAGACAAGCGACCCATGTCTTAGTAATTATATGCCCACATATAGAACTCAGAAAACCAATTTTTTATAAAAACAATATTTAACCATGGCTGAAAATACTTTTCAATGGGCCCTTGAAAATACTCTTATTATTTTCATCAGTTATTACTGATGCTTTTCATCGGTTATTACTGATGATTTTGGTATGGGTACTCAACTCAGAAAAATATCCACCTGTAGTTCTGCATGCTACATTTTATCACTGATTTTCAGGAAAAAAAAAAGTACTGCACACAATAATTATTTTCTATTAATTATTTACTTCTTAGGGTGATAAATGTTCCTGTTGCCTCCATTTATTAAGTAGAATTTTCACAAAACCCTTGTTCAGTGAGTATATAATTCCTATTTTACAGATGAGGAAAGATAGGACCTTTCTGGAATACATTCTACCTATCAGTCTTTCTGATCTAACTTACTGATTTGCAAATTATCTATTCTCATAACTCATTTCAGAGCATGAAATGGAAATTGTGGACCCATACATACAGAAGAAGATGGGAACAGTTGGCTATTCAAGTTGGGTCTCAGAAGGCAATACTTTGGGAAACTCCACCACGGTCCACAGTTTGGTCTTTTTTATCCATGTGTCTGCAACTTGGCAAAGCAACCCCTCTATATTAAAATTCATTACAAAGTAATGAATGGTACTGAAAATAGAAGAGTTAATTAGACTATAATATAAAGAATCATCTAGTAGAGCAGTGTGCAGTGGCACTTGCCTGTACTTCCAGCTACTCGGGAGACTAAGTCAGGAGAATCACTTGAGCCCAGGAGTTAGAGGATGAAGTGCACTGTTATGGCACCTGTAAATTGCCACTCCAACCTGGGCAACATAGTGAAACCCCATCTAAGAAAATAAAAAAGAGTCGTTTAGCATAAGCTAGAATGTTAGGATGTATTATATTATGAGACATTTCAAGTCAGTGAAAATATGATGGGTTATTTAACATATTTAAGATATATTTACATGTATATTTAACAACATATTAATGATTTTGGAAAAATAGTATATTACTATTTCAAAAAATATATATTTTAGAAAAATTGAATGTATAGACATTTAAAAATTTTAAGAATCATAAAAGCACTAGAATAAAATATAGGTTAATATTTCTTAAGTGCAATAGTAAAGACAGAAATCATAAAGTTTAAAACATAAAAAATACAATTAAAAAAGGGACAAGCTGAGTAAAATATTTATAGAAAATTGACAATAAAAAAGTTGCTATCCTTACATATGAAAAAAGTTTATGAAATTAAGAAACAACCCCCAGGTAAGAGGAATCTGTGAGATACTTTTCACATACCCACATCCCCCAACACACACACACACAAACTTCCTGCTCCAAACATATATAAATAATTGATCAAATAATTTTAAATATAATTTTAAAAGACATAGCTTTAATTTTTTAAAAAAATAAAATGGTAACACGTCATTGTAGTTCAAAGATAGAACCAAATACCAAAGGAGCAGGTTGGGCTAAAGCCTTCTGGACTCTGGATCTGGACACAGGAGAGGAGATGACTGAAGTGACATTCCCATGAGAAAATGAAAACTCAAAGTGACCCACAGAGACCAGGGGGCCAGCATTAAGTTAATTTTTTGGCAACTGGACAGAGATTAGGTTTCCTTTGTATACAAAGATAGACTTTTTAAAAAGCTGTTGTCTTTATGCAAGGACATTGCTTTCATAAAGTTTTTTAATGAGGAAAGTAAGAGAAAGCAGAAATGATCATCTTCCAGCTAGAAATTGAACAAACCTAGTCATAATCTAAAATGGCACAGGAGTTTTAAACCTTGGACGTAGTCTGGTTTAGGAGTGAAAGCTTCATGGAGCTGGAAGGAGTCAGCTTCCAAATAATATTATATTTTGAGAGGTAAATATTTAAGTATGAGTGAAAAATCAAAGAAAAATGTTCTGGGGACAACACCTCATACTTACCTGGCAGGGGAGATACCATGATCACGAAGGTGGTTTTCCCAGGGCGAGGCTTATCCATTGCACTCCGGATGTGCTGACCCCTGAGATTTCCCCAAATGTGGGAAACTCGACTGCATAATTTGTGGTAGTGGGGGACTGTGTTCATGCTCTCCCCTGGTCTCTTAAAAAAAAAAAAAAAAAGAAAGAAAAATGTTCTAATCAAGATAAGTCTGCATATTACACTTTCGTTACACATGAAGAAAATCCATAAATACAGCCAAGAAAATAACTAGATTATCTTGATAAAAAGAAAATAAAGCAATCCAAAAATGATTTTAAAATAAGCGTTCTGTTGTATTTAGGGATAAAACAAAACTAAAGGGAAAAGGAAAAGAATAGAGAAATAAACTAATATAAAATATAAATGGATACAAATATAGTTATTAATTGAAAATAGAATATACTGAAATATACTCTAAATAGAAGTCAAAGAGAAATTAATCAGAATTGAGCACAATAATAATGAATTTACCAAGAAAATATCACAGTGAGAAAAGAAATTAAAAGTTATGAAAAAGCACTTAAAATATTCTAATGAAAAACATTTTAAACCTACTTTTAATAAACATTCCAACAGAAGAGAACAGAGGGAATAACAGGGTTTTTTTTTTCTACATTCTAAAATATAATGCTAAGACTATTTTATAAGGATTTGAATATTCACAGTGAAAACACATACTAAAAAGCGTAAAGACTACCAGATTACAAAGAGAGCTTTCTCACAAAGGGCTGACTTAGACTCAAAGCAGACATGTCACTAGCAACAAAATCTAGAAGAAAAGTAGTCACAGATTCAAAGTGGTAAGCTAAGATAACTGTCAACCTAAAGTTCCTTATCTGAATAAGTTATTATTTTCAGTCAATGAAAAATAAATATACTTTCAGGCTTCCAGTCTAAGAAGCTTTATCACCCACAAGACTTTGCTAAAAGAATGATTAATAGGGCTCCTCACTAGAATGTTCATAATAAGACTGTGTGTAGAAGTAAATATTATTATGAACTGAAGTATCTATGGACCGAAAAATAGATTTTACAAATATGGTAATGAACATTATGTAGCTGTGAAAATGAATGAACTAAAACTTCATTTAATCATAGTTTTCTTATTGAGATCTTAGAACAATTGTTCTGAAGTTTAAGATGGATTCTTTTAGAACTACAGGTGAATATTTCTCTGGGTTGAGTGCCCATATCAAAAACATCAGTAACAATATAATTATCATGCATTAACTGCTAGCACAACTGTAGCTCCAAAAACATGAATAACAATAATAAAAACAAATTAGTAAGAGTCTAGGAGATTGAGGATATGGCACATTGAAAATTATTTTCAGCCATGGTTAAATTAATGTTTTTAAAAATTGGTGTTCTATTTTCCACATGTGGATATATGATTACTAAGATGTGTCATTTGTGTTGCTATCTGGGAAATATGAGTATAATTCTTAAGCTTATAAGTTATTTGATTATAAGTTATAAGTAACCTTTTTATTTCATTCTTGCATTTAATCATGTAAAAATGATACATGAAATGAAAGTTTATTACTTTCATTTTTATTATTACCCAGAAAGCTGCCTTTAATAGTTAGCTTTGAGGGTTTTTTTTAAACATAGGTAAAAAGAAAAGAAGTCAGTCATATACTTCTCGCTATCAATAGAGAAGAAAAATACCAGTGCCTCAAGAGCAAATTTTTTCTGGTACTAAATTCTAAAGATAATTTTCTGCATGGTGCTCAATATAGGTAAAATTAAAGATAAGAATAACGTTAACAATGACATGCGTATAGAGAATGTAATAGAGAGTTTTCAATATTGTTTCCTGTACTCATCTTCAAAAAGTGAAAGAGAGAAAGGAAGGAAGGGAGACAGGAAGGGGAAGAGAGAGGAAAGAAGGGAAGAAGTTAAAGGAAAGGAAATAAGGAAAAAAGAAAAGAAATATAATTGTCCATTTTAAAATAACTAAAAGAGGAAAAAGTCATACTATTAAGAATCAGTGAAATAGATCAGTGAAAGCAATTTTGCAAAACACTAGGCTCCCACTGCCCAATTATTTCCTGGTAGTCTGATTTAATTGAGGTATATAATTTAAAAATCATGGAGAAATAGAGTAATCTTAATTCATGTATCATAAGCATCACTTCTCTTTTTATGTTAGCTGAAGAGTAGACAGTACAAAGATATGATTGTTACTCACAGTCAGCTATGTGATATTTTTGTTGCTAATTAAAGTAAATTTGTATGCTGCAGAAAGTACAAGACCATGTAATAAAATAAAAGGAATTAGAAAAACTGAGGAGACTATGGAGACTTTCTGCTGATGCAGATATCAAGCTTCTTCCAGTCCTGCTTATATATTTGGGGAAATATTTCAATGGAATATAATAATAAGACAAAAATAAATTTTCTTCTTACTCTTTTGATAGAGGCAGTAATGAAACTCAGGGGGCTATGTATAAATGCACAGAATGTGTCACATCTTTATCATTGTCTTGATTGCCAGAATACTCGGTAATTAAAACTAAAATGAAGTCAGAACTGCCATAAGAGTACCTCCAATTTTCCCTGAGTTTTGTCCTCAGTTGAGTCTCCTGCTTTTAATACAATATTCTGTCAGGTTGCTTGTTTTGCATACCTGAGTGTGACTGCAATAATCAGGTATAGCACACCAATCCCATTGCTGACACAGCATAATGTAAGAAGGTGATCTTCAACCTTTAGAATGAAAGCTAAGAACACCTTATCATACATGCTTAAATACAATGAACTATGCAGATTCTGAGATGAGTTCTAGTAATCCATTTCCAGTTTACTCTCATGAAAAAAGTGCTTGGAACAGTTTACAATGTGGTTAAGGAAATACTCTCCATTCTACAGCTCCTATTTCAAATTAAATGACTTCTCATTCTTTATCATTCCTAGCTGAGAGTCTTTTTCTAGCTGTACGAGCCTTTTTTTGCTCAATATTGAGTTCTTACTGAGTCAAGTTTGAGAACTGCTGTCATAGGTTGTGTAGGAAATCCTTCCTAGTGTATTCCTAGTTTAGGAATGATTTCCTACATAACCTATGACATCAGTTCTCAAACTTGAGCAGACATCAGAATCAAAGATTGATTAAAACACACACTGCTGGGCTTCACTCCTTCAGTTTTGTATTCTGCAGATCTGAGGTGGCGCCTAAGAAATCACATTGTTGACAAGTCTTTAGATGATACTGATAATACTGGTCCAGGAACTAAACTGAGTCCACAGAATGTGGACTGCCTGCTCTGTCAACACAAATGGTTGCGTTTTGCTACAGCTCTTGGCTCCCACTAATCTCAGAACTTGTTCTCAATATAGCTATATATTTCCTATAAGACCAATGTTTCCTGTCCTTGGGGGACAGAGAATTTAAAATTTTAAATGCCTAATTGCCAAGACAGAAACTTGCTGCTAGAAATGCAAAATAAGAGCTCCTCCTCCGCTATCAATACCACGGAACTTAAAACATTCAGTAATATCACCAAAATGCTGACCAAAAGCTGTCTCCCTTGAAAGCTCAGGGTTAAGATCAGGGTTAAGACAGTACATACCCAGTACAAAGTGGTTCGCATTGAATTTAAGAACAGAGGAAGAAAAGTCTTCATTTGTCCACTAATTTATTCATTGAAGGAATGATTTATTTATGTGAAAGCACTGAACTTTAGCAATAATGAAGAGATGAACAAGACGTAAATGTCTCCAGCCTGGGTGGAGCAGACAGTGTAGGTATAATAAACGTACAGTCAGAAGAATTAAAAAGAGCTATAGGAACATACAACAAATAATCCTGACCTACTTAGAAAAGCCCATCCTCTGGAATTATATTTCAGTTGAGACCTCAAGGAAGAGTAGAAGAAAACTGCTCAAAAGTGGTCAGAGGGAACAGCACGTAGGTGGGCCCGGAGTGAGAAGTGCTCAGTTGTGCTTTCTAGAAATGAAAGGTGCCATAGCAGTGGAGGATGGCAAGAAGAAATAAATAGATAGATAAGAAGTAGAAATAAAGGAAGTTCAGACTTTAGAGCAGCTAAAGAGAGAATGAGGGAGAACGGCATAAATTCAAGTTGAAGATATCATTAAGAAAGAAGTGGGGGGCCTTGTCATCCCTGTCATTTTATCCTTGGGAACATCCTTGGGAATCTGGGCTTTATCAGGAAGATGAGGAGACACAGAAACATGAGTCCACAGAATAGGATCTTTGTTTTCATAAAAACTTTTCTGGCCACTGCGTGGAAAACATGAAAGCACCACAGAGTCCAGGGAAGAGAGGTGTCATGTGAGTGGCCTTGCCTCCAGCTCAAGCAGCTATGAATGCATCATTATCCAAGACAAAGTTGTTTTTTAGCCCACTTAGCACATGTCTGCTGTTGAGGCAGGAGTTCCTCATCCTTATTCTAATTAGACTTAAGTCAAGTCCACTCCTTTGGCCCTGAGTTTCTCATCATTTAAGTGGACATACTGATATCTGCCATTTTGCTCTGCCAATCTCCCAGCTGGCAGAGGAGCTCTCATAAGAAATAGCTTCAATTTCCCTGAGAAGTCGATTCTTCTCGTAGGCATCTGAGAAGCGCATGAGGTGCCTGGCGTGGGAGTTATAGGAGAGGATGGCGATGCGCCTCCCATGCGTCAGCGATTCTCCCGGACTTTAATGCCTCTTACCAGGAAAGCCACCATCTCCTTCATCCGCTCAAATTCCTGCTCAGTGACATCCCGGGACTGGTCCAAGGCAAACACCAACCCAGTTGGGTGCACTGGGCATTCGGGTTTCCACGTCTGCCACGTCTGTGATCTCGCACATACTGAGTAAGCTCACATGTAGAAAATGAAGCCAAGCCTTTGGCTCCTTTCACACCCTTACATCCAGGAGGTCCTGGTTCCCCAGGGGACCCCATCTCTCCTGGAAACCCAGAAGATATTGTTGTTCCTCTAGCTCCCTTCAGCCCAGTCTCTCCTAGACCACCAGGGTCCTCCGTCTCACCCTTAGGTCCACTTTCTCCAGGGAATCCTTGTTGGCCCTTTGCTCCCTTATGTCCAACACTACCATAACCTGGACTGCCATCATCACCCTGTAAGCCACAAGGACCAGGAAAGTCAACAGCTCCTTTTTCTCCCATATCTCCAGGTTCTCCTTTATTTCCTTGGCTTCCCAAAAGGCCTTGATTCCCTACCTCTCCTCTGAGCCCTGGAGGCCCCTGGGGACCTTTACTTCCCACACCTCCTTTTTCTCCTTTCACACAGCCTCTCCTTTTGAGCCCTGAGGGCCCTTAAGTCCCAGGGAGGCTTCAAGTCCATCTGGTCCTGAGATCCCCGTTCTTCCCTGTGGGCCTGTACGTCCCCTTTTGCCATTAGCTGCTGTCTTTCTTCTGGAGCCTGCTGTCCAGCTAGGGACCTGGCCAGCCTCTTCTTCCTTGTCTTCTACATTCTCCTTTCAAGCCTGCAAGTCCTTCTATGCTATTATCAACTCCAGGAGCTCCAGGATCCCCTCTCAGGCCCTTTGCGCCATGGTCACCAGGAGTCCCTTTCTTCCCTGGGCTTCCCTGGGATCCCTCATCACCCTTTACTCCTTTTCTTCCAGGAAGACCATTATCACCCTGTTCTCCATTTAATCCGTCAATTCCACTTTCTCCAACTTCTCCCTCCTGTCCATTTAGTCCGTTTCCCTTAGGACTGTTGGTGCCATAGCATCCCTTAGAACCTTGCTCTCCCACTGGTACAGGGGCTCCTCTTTCTCCAGCAATTCCCTCCTCTCCCAGGTAGCCTTCACTGCCTTTAAAACCTGGAGGTCTCTTTTTCCCTGGTGATCCAGGATCTCCCATTGTGCCATCTTCACCAATGCACTTGCAGAACAAACAGCAGTATGTCCTTTCTGCAACACTGATCAGCTGCTTTGACAGCCGGCTCCCAAGATCTCTCATGCCGATAGAGAGCTGTGTCCTGTACTCAAAGCCTTTCCCAAATTCAATATAGGGAAGATCAGCCAAGTCACTTGAATCAGCAGGTCCTTCCAAAGTAACAGTTATGATGGCTTTCAGGCTTTCTTTTCTAAGTTCATCAGATTTTTGTTCAAGTTCCTCAACATCATTATCCAATCCATCTGAAAATAAAACATCATCATCCAATCCACCTTTCCTCAAGCTGCCGATTTATTCTGAAATGTATCCCATAGAGAATGCAAGAGGTTTGCATTAAGAAGAGATGATCCTTTAACTGTTATATCCTTCAAGCTGTTCAGTATGTTTTTGCTGTAGATTTCAAACTTGGGAGAATATTTTTCTATGGCATTTGTCACTTGAAAAGCCACTCTGACCTGAGTCTCTCTGCCTGCCTCACAGCTTACTCCATTGAGGGAGCTGATGGCACATAAGATGTCTTAAAAGTAGGTTTCCATCCAAGGCTGACCTTCGAGCAAAGTCTGCCCTTTCTTCTGAGTTGAGACATCAAATCCCACCACAACATCCACGAAATAGTTGTTCTCACCCAGGTCCCAACATCTGTGCCACAGATGTTGTGAACGATCCTTTTTTTCTTTTTATCTTCTTTGGTTTGTCACAGTTGTACACTGTCAGTTTTTTCTCTGCCCCAGGGATCTGAATGAGCTGCTGGTCATCCACATCTCCGATGCTTACAGAGTAGATGTCAATGCCTCTGTGTCTCAGGGCTTCCGTGACCTGGGCCACCACTGGCCATCTGTAAGGACCAGCAGCACCTGTGGGGTACCTGTATTTATCCTGCTGCCCATGTCTGGCCAGAAGTAATGTCCCGCCTGCCTGAGTGCATTACCGGTGTGTATGTTTCCGCAGATCTGCTATGTTTTCAATCTGAAATGATATCTCCTTTTCACCTATAAAAGTTCCCAGTTGAAACTCCTGATGATAGGTATGGCTAAACTGGGCTGCTCCTATACACACTCTGTTGAGGCTAACATCGAAGTCTTGAACAACTGACACCAGAAATTCCTTCATCTTCTTGAAGTCACTTGAGTGAATGCTATTTGAACCATCCATAAGGAAAACAAGATCTACTTTGTCAATTTTACAATCTACTTTTGAAAAGTTGCAGACACTGGCTGTCACATCTGAAAATATCCCCTTTATACTTCCAAAAGCCTCCATAGAGAAGTACTTGTCACTTCATCCTGCCATGGCTAACATCTCCACGGGATTGGCGCCAGCAATCCCCACAGCCAGGACAAGAATGCCTTTGTCCAGCAAGGCTTTTGCCGTGGCATTGAGTTTATTAGCATCATGAGATTCCCCATCGGTGATCACAGTGAGGACTTGGGGGACCCCCTTTTTCAGGCGGCTGCCCTGGGCTTCAGTGAACATGTGATCTGAGAAGCCCAGTGCCTCAGCAGTATAAGTATTGCCACCCATGGGCCAGTCATTCTGGAGCACTGAAATTACCTCCTGCAAGCTCAGATCTCTCTTTCTTTTCTTCTAAAACCACCAGTTCCATCCCTATGATAACCTACTAATCCATTAACCCATGAATGAAGTAATCCATTTACCAGAGCAGAGCTCTCATAATCCAACTACCCCTTAAAGGCCTCACCTTTCAATATTGCCACATTGGGGATTATGTTTTCAACACATGAAATTGGGACCACATTCAAATCATAGCAACCTCTTAGGGCAAGCTCGGAAGTTTTTGTTACCCTCAAAAGGCAGGAAAGTAGAAGAAAACTTAAACAGTCTTTAAATAGACCTTTTATATTAGGACTGAATATTGCCTTAAGGGTCAGACAAAGCAGAAGATTCTGAGGGAATAATAGGGATTAAAAAGCAAAACGGCTGGGTGTGGTGGCTCACGCCTATAATCCCAGCATTTTGGGAGGCTAAGACGGGCAGATCACGAGGTCAGGAGATCAAGACCATTCTGGCCAACATGGTGAAAACCCATCTCTACTAAAATACAAAAAATTAGCTGGGCGTGGTGGTGCACGCCTGTAGTCCCAGCTACTTGGGAGGCTGAGGAAGGGGAAATCGCTCAAACCCAGGATGTGGAGACTGTAGTGAGCCAAGATTGCGGCGCCACTAAGTTACAGCCCTGAGACAGGAGTAAGAGAACATACCTGTGATGAGGCAGGGGTGAAAAGAGGAGAGGAGAGGTGTATTTGATGTTTATGTACCATTTATACTTATTTATTATGTATTTTGAATAGATTTACACTTACAAATAGTACCAGATTCAAAATATACAAACAAGTACATAGTGAAAAAGTCTCTTTCTTCCCCATTTTCTCTAGTTACCATTTCCTGTTCCCCTTACAAGAGTTGCCAACTTTTACTGCTTTGTTGTGTATCCCTCCAAAGATGCTCTGTTTTAAGCAAGTCAACGTAAGATTAGAGAGAGATAGATGGATAAGATAGATAAGATAGACACATACATAGATGATGATAGATGATAGATGATAGATAGATAGATAGATAGATAGATAGATAGATAGATAGATAGATGATGGATTATTCTGGTCTTTTCAAGATAGTGCCAAGTGATGGCTGTTGTCACAGATTAATTACCAAAGCGTTCTCTCTGATTCTGAAAAACACCCTGTTTGGACATATTTATGTATAAATATGCATATAATTTAGTTACACAAATAGCAGCTACTGTATACACTGTTCAGAAAGTTGCTTTTTTTTTCATTTAACAGTGTGTTTTGACAATGTACCAAAAAAATTTCATCAATGTACCAAAAAAGAGTTTCATCTTTTATTTTTATAGCTGTGTAAAATAATCTTACCCACTACATAGGTGTATCATAATTTTTTAACCAGTCTTCCTTTGATGGATTTAAGTTATTTCTTATCTTTGATTCTTATAATGCTAAAATTCATTTATTTGTGTATGGGTCATTTTACACAAATGCAAGTATCTATGTAAGGTAAGTACCTAGGCACAAAGTTGTGGAGTTAACTTTGATAGACACTGTGAAATTACCTTCTGTAGAGGTTGTAACAATGACACACCTAATTAGCCATATGTGAGAGTGACTTTCACCTATGCTTTCACTAATACAATGTTAGCAAATGTTTTTACTTTGTCTACCTGTTGAAAATGGTGTATTAATAGTTTTAGCTTGCTTTTCTCTTAGTATGAGTGAAGCTGTACATCTTTTCAAATATTTTAGAGACATTTTCAAAATTTTTTCTTTTAACTGTTTATGTCCTTGACAAATTTTCCTACTGATTTATGAGAGCTTATTTTTGAAAGAAATCTTCATTTTTTGTGGTGAGTAAAAAACATTTGCCCTAGTTTGTTCCTTGTTTTTGGTTTTGTTTATGGTATTTTTTTGTATTTGTATATATTAGAATTATTTTCTTCTATGGCTCCTGGAGTTCATGTCATATTTAGAAAGGCCTACCCCACTCTAATATTAAAATATGTTATCTCCTATTTTTGTGGTGCTTTTATGCTCCAATAATTTTTATTCTAATATATAACATTTTGTATGTGCTAAATATTACAGAAAAACTGAATGCCTAAATATTTAAATATATAAGATATCAAAGAAAACTTTGGGAACAGAAGTAATAAAAGCGGACTAGCCCTATAAGATACTGTAATACATTACAACTAGGAACTGGCATGGGTCAGACAATCAAACAGAATAAAAAATCTAGAAACAGATTTAGAGCCTAGAAAATTTTACGATTTTTAAAAATGTTCTAAGAAAGCCAGGAGCAGCGGCTCATGCCTGTAATCCTAGCACTTTGGGAGGTCAAGGAGGGCAGATTACAAGGTCAGGAGTTCGAAGCCAGCCTGGCCAACCTGGTAAAACCTTGTCTCTATTAAAAATACAAAAATTAGCCAGGCATGGTGCAGGCGCCTATGGTCCCAGCTACTCGGAAGGCTGAGGCCAGAGAATCACTCGAGCCTGGGAAACAAAGTTTGCAGTGAGTCAACATCATGCCACTGCACTCCAGCCTGAGCAACAGAACGAGACTCCATCTCAAAAAAAAAAAAAAAAAAAAAAAAAAAAAAAAAAAAAAAAAAGGTCAAAGAAAAATCCAGAAAACAGTCAAGTATTTAATATATAATGATATATAATGGAGGTGGCATTTCAAATTAGTGGTAGTAAACTGGATATTTAATTAAGAGTGTGAGGTCAGCTGGATAAAAATGGGGAAAATAAGCTGATGCTAATCCAAAGAAGTTTAAACTGAAACTGTAAAAATGGTAGAAAAAACAATTTTGTTTGTGTGTGTGTATGTATACACACACACACACATATATACACACTTTTTGTTTTTTGCTTTTTGTTTTTCTTTCAGTGGTCAGGACTGTCTTCTGCAGGGCTGCTGCAGTTTTCTGGGAGTTCACTTCAGGCCCTATTCATCTGGTTCACTCTCTCACCTGGAGATGTCACCCAAGGAGGCTGGAGAAAAGCAAACATGGGTACCTGCTCCTTCCTCTGGGATCTTTGATCTTGATGGGTACTAACTTGATGCCAATAGGAACACTCCTGTATATGGTCTCTGACAACCCCTGTTGGCAGATCTCACCCAATTGAGTGGCACGGGGACAGGACTCATTTAACAAAGCACTTTGGCTGTCTCTTTTTGGAGGGGGTGTTCTTTGCTGGGGGAAACACACTCATCAGGGCTGCCCAGATTCCTCAGAACTAGCAGAAGGGAAGACTGAGTCTGCTGGTCCATGGAGACTGCAGCCATCCCTCCCACTAGGGGCTCAGGGCCAGGGAGATCACACTTCTGTCCCTGAGGCCCTGGCTGGAGTTGTTGGAGCTCCTGCAAGGAGGCCCCACCCAGTGAAGAGGGATGGGTCAGAGTCAGGCCTGAAAAGGCACTCTGGCCACAGTTTTCCACAGGCAGCATGTTGGGCTGTGGAGAATACCTCTTGGGACTAAGCCATCCATCTGTCCTGGCTCCAGCAGGGGAAAAACATGGCCTGGAGCTATAGATATGGCTGCAGCCCTCCCGCTGCCCTGGGAGCTTAGTGTGTTGGGCAGCTAGCAGTCCCAGTGTTGGCTACTGCCCCTCCCCTAAGGAGCTCAAGCTACTCAGACATCAGGCAGCCATAGTTGTGGTGCTTGCCACTTCTCCCGCTGGTAACTCTGCAGGCTTAAGCAAATTCTAGTTGAGTGGCTGTTAAGAATGCCTGATTTCATGGTAAGGTCTCTACAGCCTGATTGCATGGGCTCAGGAGTGAGAACTTCTGATCCATAGGTGGCACTGTTCCATGGAGAAAGCACAGCTTCTCAGGCTGGATAATATGCTCACTCGCCGCCTCCCTTGGCTGCAAGGTGGGGGCTCCCCTGCCCTGTGTGGCTCTCATGTTGGCCATCAAATCACATTGCTCTTCCTCCCTCTCTGTGGGTCACGCCAGCTGTCTTGTCAGTTCTGGGACAGAACCTGGATACCTTGGTTGCTGGTGCAGGATTCACATGCTGTTATGGTTCTTATGGAAGTGAGCTTCTGATCACAGCTGCTTTTAGTGGGCCATCTTGGCCCCACCCCTTTTTTAATAAGTTCAATCCATATTGTTCCATTGTTCTTCATTTTTCTCATAGCCTGTGATATTTATTCATACCAGTAGCTACAGTATTTCATCACGTTGATGTCCTGGACACACTTCTAAAAGACTGTAAACTTCTTAAAAACATCTGAGTATCAGTAGTACTCAACACAATGCAAATCTTAGAAGGTAGAGTAGTACCCCCTTATTCTCAGGAAATACATTCCAAGACTCCCTAGTCTTGAAACCATGGATAGTACTGAACCCATATATAGCATGCTTTTCCTGTGCATACATACACATGATAAAGTTTATTCATAAATTAGACACAGGCCTCTTGAGTTTTGGAGCCATTACTAAGTTAAAATAAGGGCTACCTGAACACAAGTACTATGGCACTGTGACATTTGATCTGATAAATGAGACAGCTACTAAGTGACAAATGGGCAGGTAGTATATACAGTGTGGGTACAGTGGACAAAGGGATGATTTACTTTGGAAGCAGGATGAGACAGGACTGTGGAGATTTTATCATGCTACTCAGATTGGCATGCAATTTAAAACTTGTCAGTTATTTATTTCTGAAATTTTGTATTTAAATATGTTTGGACTGTGGTCAACTGAAATCACAGAAAGAAAAATTGGGGCTAAGAGGGGACTGTTGTAAATTGATCAAAATCACACAGCTAGTAACTGGCAGAACTGGAATTAGAATGTAAGGTGTGCAACTTTAAAGCCTGCTCTCTTTATATGATACTATGCTAGTCCCCTTGAAGCCTTCATCTGAGTACTAATCAGTGCATGCATATGAGGGTACTACCAGATACCAGGAAAAGAATCACACAAAAGGAACAGAGGGGACAATCAGCAGTGTTAACACAGAATGGGGACTAATATGTGACCAAAGTGGAAGTGATTCATGAATATTCAGTTTAAGTACTCGTAAAGTCGTTGCCTTTATCCTGGGAAAAATTTAGCCCTAGACTGCTCAGCCTCTGCCTTATAAAGCTTAAATTCAAGCCACAAAAGAAGAAAATGGTCCTATCAACTTAATTACATACCCAAACTGATATGAATACAAAATGAAATATTTGAGCCCAAGCTGTCCAGCCTCCCTGGCTCCAGCAGGGGAGAAGTAAAATATTTTTTGTATCAATCACAAGAATATCAATACAAAAGCTAAAATATTTTGTATCAATCACAATATATCAAAACAAAAATATAAAACTCCTAACAAAATCCACACTATACAAAAGTATCAGGAATGCAAGAAAAAAGGAAAATACCACCCATAATGAGGAGAAAAATCAATCCATAGAAACAAATTCAGAAATGAGAGCAATGATGAAATTAATAGAAAGGACATCATAATAAATACTCAATTCAATTGTATTCCATATGTTTACTAAAATAGAGAAAAGATTGAGCTTGTTCAATAGAAACATAGAAGATATAAAAACTATCCCAAATCATACTTCTAGCAATAAAAAAGTAACATCTGAAATTTAAAATGTACTTGATGACATTCATAGTGTATTACACTCTGCAAGAGAAAAACTAGTGAACTTGAGGATATAGCATAGAAGAAAACCAAATCAAAACACAGAGAGAAATGCTGAAAAAAATGCAAAGGAATCAGTGAGCTGTGGGAAGACTTCAGGTGGTCAAATATATATGTAACTGGTGTTCACAAAGGAGGGAGGACAGAAAAAATATTTGAAGAAATAACAGGCAAAAATTTTCCAAATATCATGAAAGCTATAGATTCACAGGTTCAAGTTCAGTATACCTCAAATGCAGGAAACATGAGAAAAATGACACAAAAGCACATTGTTTAGAAAATTTAAAAGTAATTTAGGAAGTGATGAAGAAAATAATCTTAAAAGTAGCCAGAGGAGAAAACATACCATGTGTTAATCCTGGATCATAATAAGATGGCAGTAGATTCCTTTTTGGAAATAATACCAACCATTAAACAGTAGAACAAGATCTTTAAAGTATTGAAAGGATCAACTTTCTATACCAGCAAAATATATTTGAAAATTGAAGGCAAAGAAAAAGCCTTGTTCAGGCGAACAATGGATAAAAGAATTTATTACCAACATACCTTCATTTAAAAAATATTAAAGAAAGTCTGTCCAGCAAAAGAAAAATGATTATCGGATAAAAATATAAATTTACACAAAGGAATTCAGGGCATAAAATTAGTAACTACAGGGGTAAATATACAAGGTAAACATTTCTAATTTTAAAAATCTCTTTAGAAGATAATTGACTGTTCAAACAAAATAATAACATAGGATGGGGTTTATAAAAGATGTAGAAATAAAATATATGACAGCAATTACACAGAGGCCAAGAAAGAAGAAAGAGATGTACTTGTTTGTAATGTACTTAAGCTACACATAGAATGGTATAATATTACTTGAAGGTGAACTATGATAATATAAACATATGTGCTTACTATTAACTCTAAGGCAGTCACACAAAAATAGACCTATAACTAATAAGTGAATAGAGGAATTAAGTGGAATCTAAAAAAATACTGAATTTTTTTTAAAAGGCAGTGGACAAAAAAGAAAACAAAGAAAAGATAGGGAAAAAAACTAATAGCAAGATGATAGATTTGAACTCTGTTTATCAAAAATCATATTAAATGTAAATGGTCTGAATACTTCAATTTAAAGGAAAAGGCTTTCTGATTGTATTTTTAAAAAGCCCCACAGCCAGATATGGTGGTTCACACCTGTAATTCCTGCAATTTGGGAGGCCAAGGTGGGCGAATCACTTGCAGTCAGTAGTTCAAGACCAGCCTGGCCAACATGGCAAAACCCCACCTCTACTAAAAAATACAAAAATTAGCTAGGTGTTGTCGAACGGGCACCTGTAATCCCAGCCACTTGGGAAGCTGAGGCAGGGAGAATTGCTTGAACCTGGGAGGCATAGCTTGCAGTGAGCCAGTATCATGCCACTGCACTCCAGCCTGGGCAAGAGGGCTAGACTTCATCTCAAAACAAAACAAAACAAAAAAACCCAATAGGCCAGGAGCGGTGACTCACACCTGTAATAATAGCACTTTGGGAGGTTGAGGCAGGTGAATCACCTGAGGTCAAGAGTTTAAGACCAGATTTGCCAACATGTTGAAACCCTATCTCTACTAAATATACAAAAATTAACCAGGCATAGTGTCAGGTGCCTGAAATCCCAGCTGCTCAGGAGGCTGAGGCAGGAGAATCACTTGAACCCGGTAGGCGGAGGTTGCAGTGAGCTGAGATTGCACCATTGCACTCCAGCCTGGGTGGCAGGGTGACAGTCCATCTCAAAAATAATAATAAAATAAAATAAAATATTTTAAAAGTCCTATAAAAACACTAACTTTAAATATAAGATATACATAGGTTAAAGATAATGTGTGGATAAAGATATACCATGCTATCATTAATCAAAAGCAGATAATGTGTTTATTACTATTAGACAACGTAGATTTCAGAATAAATAATAGTATCAAGAAGAAATGTTAATACAAACTATGATAATTAAAATAGCTTCATGCTGGCCCAGGCATACCTATATAGCTATAGATATATATTATAAGGCACCTGTTGTAATCAATGGGGGAAAATAAGTTATTCAAGAAAAATATTCAAATAAAAATTTGTTTAAAGAAAGATAAATAGCTTACATTTTATTCCAGAGTTAATGAGGGATCAAAGATTTAAATGTAAAAATTAAAATAATGTTCACTATTGTGAAGAAAAATTATTTCCTTGTTGTTAATACAAAATAGGTAAGACATTTCCAACTATGACACAAAAGAATCCATGAGAAAAATACTTAAGAATTTAATTAGACTTTTAAAATGATCTTCATAGAAAAAACCACTATAAGCAAAGTCAAAAACAAATGACAAATATAAGGCAGTATTTGTAATTCATATGCTAACAATGGGATAATTTTTCTAATTTAAAAAGATCTCCTTCAAATTAATAAGGAAATTACCAACAACCCTTTGGAACAGGAGTGTCTAATATTTTGGCTTCCCTGGGCCACATTGGAAGAAGAAAAATTTTCTTGGGCCACATATAAAATATACTACCATTAATGATATCTGAAGAACTAAAACAAAAATTGCAAAAAAAAATTTCATAATAGTTTAAGAAATTTTATGAATTTGTGTTGGGCTGCATTCAAAGCCATCCTGGGCCACATGCAGCCTGCAGGCAGTGAGTTGAACAAGCTTGCTTCAGAACATCCAGCAAAGCATTTAAGCAGATCATTCACATAAAAAGAAATACAAGTCATCCTTATGCATATATAAACTAAAGATATTTACTATAAACCTAAAGTAACTCTCAAAAAAAGTCAACTTGACTCACAATAAAATAAAGTCAAATTAAAACAGCACTGACAATTTGTACTTATCAGTTTGGCATAATCAGTAAGTTTGATAGCATCTTATATAGACAGGGAACTGAGATTTTCATGATATGTGATCATCTTACTGGTACTTCTATAAATTGATAACATGTAGTCAGATGATAGGTAGATAGATAATATCTATACAAATTACAAATCAACATACCTTTTAACCTAGCAATTTTACTTGTAAGAATTTATTTTATGGATAATTCACACTTGGATAAAATATACTAAATAATGAGTGAACAATGTTATTCACAGAAGCATCATTTAGAATCAAAAAGATTAAAAATAATTTTACAAAAACAAGAAAGCTAAATTTTGATATAATTTATATAAAGGAAAATCTATAAGTCAATAAACATTTCTTAGAAGCTCTTTACGAAATAGTACGGAGTAGTATCTAAGATACTATTTGAAGAAAAAAGAACTCAGAATAGTATATGACAATGTTATTTTTCCCCCCATTTATTTATTTTATTGCATTTTAGGTTTTGGGGTACATGTGAAGAACGTGTAAGATTGTTGCATAGGTACACACGTGGCAGTGTGATTTGCTGCCTTCCTCCCCATCACCTACATCTGGCATTTCTCCCCTTGCTATCTCTCCCCAGCTCCCCACCCCCCACCGTCCCTCCCCTATTCCCCCCAACTGACCCCAGTGTGTAGTGCTCCCCTCTCTGTGCCCATGTGTTCTCATTGTTCAACACCCACCTATGAGTGAGAACATGCGGTGTTTGATCTTCTGCTCTTC
>NW_016107361.1:2580220-2654179 GCF_001604975.1 Cebus imitator | reverse complement strand
CGTTCTGTTTGTTGATGATGAGGTTATTTCTGTTTCTTGGTTTTCCTTCTGACAGTCTAGCCCCTCTGCTGTAGGTCTGCTGAGGTTCACTCCAGGCCCTGCTTGCCTGGGGTTCACCTGCAGCAGCTGTTGAACAGTAAGGGTTGATACCAGTTTTCTTCTTCTGCTATCTTTGTCCCAGAAGGATACCCGACTAGTGTCAATCTGATCTCTCCTTTATGAGGTGGCTCTTTGGTTATATAGGGGTCAGGGAGCTGCTTGAGGAGACGGTCTCTTCTTTATAGAGCTCAAATGGTGAGCCGTGAGCTCTGTTGTTCATTCAGAGCTGCTGGGCAGGTACGTTTAGGTCTGCTGTAGCAGAACTCATAAACTGCTTTTTGTTCCCAGGTGCTCTGGCCAAGGGATTTAGGGCTTTATGAGTTTCGGTTACGCTGCTGCCTTCTTTTTTTTTTTTTTCCTTCAGAGCTGCCCTGCCCAGCAAGGAGGCAGTCTAGTCACTGTCTGCCTATAGAGGCTTTGCTGAGCTGCTGTGAGGTCCGCCCAGCTGCGGAGTGAACTTCCCTGCAGTCCTGTTTATATGGGTGTAGTTAGAGCTGCTTTGGCGATGGTGGCCCGCCTCTGTTGAGGCGGAGTCTCTCTGCTGTGGCGGGTTGCCTTGGCAACGGCAGGCTGCCTCAGCATTGGCTGACTACCTCCGGAGTGGTGGGCTGCCTTGGTAATGGTGGACGCCCCTCCCCCAAGGAGCTGGACTGTCCCCAGTTCAGCTGCGCTTGCTGTGAAACTCTCAATCCAGAGTTTCTGGTTGCTGTTCTTTTGTGGGGGTGGGACCAGATGAGCCTGATCGCCAGGCTCCCTGCCTCAGAGCCTTTTTTAAGTTAGTGTTCCAGTCGCCTGTCGAAGAGGCACCGGGGTCTGTTTGTTTTCCCCTGCGGCCATTCACTGCACTGGCTTAAACAGCGCACTGAGGTTTGTGGCGCTTTTTTTTTTTTTTTTGCCCTGGAATCTACTGTCCTGGTTCTCTGCTCAGTCCCCTTTTTAAACAGACGAATGGGCAACTTCCCGTGGCTCCAATTGCCAGCCAAAAGGGCACCTGGACCAGTGTATTTTGTACGGAGAACCGCTGCTCTGGGGCGCCGACAAAGCAGCCGCGCGGGACAAAGCAGCGGCGCCGGCCAGCACAGCCGCACTGGCCGAAACAGCCGCGCTGGCGACCGGGGAGCTCCTCTGCCTGGGAATTTCCTAGTCTGTGGGCAATAAAAACGCGGCGTCCACTCACCCTCTGCGCTTTCACTGGGAGCTGCAATCCTGAGCTGTTCCTAAACGGCCATCTTGGATCCTCTCTCTCGACAATGTTATTTTTGTGAAAATTGTTTGTAAATACGTATGTATAAAATTTCCTGGGATATGTAAACCTATGTATGTATATGCATTCATGTATACATATGTATATAGTATCTCTGGAAGAATAGAAGATAGCATTTATATAAACTTTTTAAATCATATTGTTTTCAAGCATGTATTTGTAAAAATAAAATTACAGATATATATATGGTAGTGATAAACAGCAAATTCAGAGTAGTAATTAACTTAGGAAAGGAAGAGTAATAATGGAATTATGCAACGATACACAGAGCCTTCAACTGTTCTGTAATTCTTTTGTATATTTTCATTTTTATATAACATCAAACTTGAAAGATAGTTAAAAGACAAGAACAAAGAACGTTTATACATCCTTTACTTATGTTTTAATATATTTTTTTTTCTTTTCTTCCTTCTTTCTTTCCTCCCTCTCTGTCTCTATCCACACACACACACACACAAAATACTTTATCTGTAAATAACAACCATGATACAATGACCCAAATCAGACAATTAAACATTGACTTAATATGATTAGCTAATCCATAGTCTATTGCATCTATAATGTTGCATATTTTTTCAAGTGTGAAGCAGGCTGGGCACAGTGGTTCACACCTGTAATCCCAACAACTTGGAGGGTCAAAGTGGGGAGATTACTTGAGGCCAGGAGCTCTAGACCAGTCTGGGCAATATAATGAAACTCTGTCTCTACAAAACATTTAAAAATTAGCTGGGCATTGTGGTGTGTGCTTGTAATTCTAGCTACTCAGGAGGTTAGGTCAGGAAGATCCCTTGAACCCAGGAGTTTGAGGTTGCAGTGAGCTATGATTGCACCACTGTACTACAGCCTGGGTGAGAATGACACTCTGTCTGTTTTAAAAAAAAAAAATAAAAAACAGTGAAGCAAATATCGCAATATGGCAAAATGTTAAAACTGTTGATGTTGATTCAAGGAGATGTGGATGTTTTATAATGCTACAATTTTCCATATCTTTAAAATAGTTCCCATTGCCTAAAAGATAGAACATAAAGATAAGGTAACCATAAATAATGATGTTATCTAGTTCACATTTTATTTAACCATCAATAAATATGTATTTTCTATCTATGATGGAGACCAATTTCCTGGGGTCCAGGGTCTGGACCGTAGGATTCAGTTAAGGCAATTCTTTCTCTTATCATGTCAGACAGATATGAATATTATGGACTGAATGTTTGTGTTCTACCAAAATTCAGATGTTGAAGCCCGAATCTCTCAAGTGATGGTATTTGGCAGTAGGACCTTTGGGAAATAATTAGGTCCTAAGAGTAAAGCCTTCATGATGAGATTAAGAACAGACACCAGAGAGATTCCCTCTCTCTCCATCACGTAAGGATAAAGCAAAACTAAGACTATCTGCAAGCCAGGAAAAGAGGCTTCCCCAGGACTAAGTGGAGTTGACCAGAACCTTGATCTTGGACTTGTAGCATTCAGAACTGTAAGAAATAAATATCTGCTGTTTAAGACACCCCATTCATGGTATTTTGCTACAGCAGCCTGAGCAGAATAAGTCACTTAGCCTCACTCTCCAACAGAAAGATAATGACTAATGAAGACTGTCACTCCAAACCCTTTGCAAAGGAAGATACAAATGCCCCAGTTTGCTCATTACATAATTGCTCAGGAACACTTGCTTCTCAGGTGCACGTGATGCTGCACACTTCCACTGAGACACCTAGTGGTAGGCAGTTCTATCTAAAGATAAAAAGCAAAACACTATGCTCAGCGTTTTGCATTTTAACTTATAAAATACACAATTGGTTCTCTCCTCAAATACTCAAAGGCTTTTGTTTATTCTAACTCCTCTTTAAATCAACCCAGTGAGGAATAAAAAAAACCAGACAGTGTAAGCACATTGCCCTAGGTCAAAGTCAGGTTGAAATGCCCTCATCTCCTGATCTTTTTACCAACTGACTGCTTAGTGACCTACTGTATTTTTTTAATTATTCATTCTCATGGCTTTTTTAAAATTATCTATTTATAAATCAAAATATTATAGGACATTATCTTGAATCTTCAGATTTACTTCACTACGATGAATAATTGTTCAATAAATATTAAATGTAATTGATTTACATTAAGATATAATGCGTGTAGACAATGTGATAGGTCCTAAATGCAGATATAAATGCAGATATGAGCAACATAATAAGAATTCAAATGCATAAGTTGGAAATTATCAAGATTATTAAAAAACAATTGTTCTCGATAAGAAATCCTTTCAAGAAGAGTAACCAACAAAAAAGCTCTAACTACAAAAATAAAAGTATAGATGGAAAAAGTAATGCAATTCATTGTATAAGAGAAATTTGGAGGTTTGGGGGAAAGCAGGTATTCTTCATAGAATTACATTACAATGGAGCTATAAATTGGCACATCCTTTTAATAGGAATAACACCCAGACTACAGTTTCATAAATCTCTGCTTTCCAACAAGTGAGAGTAGCCTATACTCTCTAAGAAGTCACTGAATTTCTTTCCTGGTTTTGTAAAATAGCAAAGTATGAAATATTTATTAAATATCTTTGTTATTAAATGATTATCTTCTTTTCAAACACATTTTTGGAATGACTCTTCTTTAAAAGAGATTTGAACCTTTAGAACTGTCAGGAGAACATGAGGAAAGACTTGGGAACTTAAGATCATAATTAATATTCTTAGGAGGTACTCGATATGAGTTAGAAGTTCATACTACAAATGTGGAGGAATAAGGGCTATAAGTCAGAACAAAATGGGAGACAGAATTCTACTTGACTGAATGACTTACTTGGAGAAATTGCAGGTTTGGGGCCATACCATGGGACCTTTGCATACTGTTGATAAACTTTTTTGGTAAAAGGATTGTAAACACTACAGAGAGTTAAAACCAAACCTATCATAAGGCTGAGTGGTATGATGTCCTAGAGCAGAGACCTGTAAACTTTCTCTGTGAAAAATGAAACAATAAATATTTTAGGTTTTGCAGGCCAGATATTTTCTGTCACAACTCCTTAACTCTGTTCTTGCAGCACAAAAGCAACCAAAGACAATACTGTAAAAAGAGTGGGCTTGGTTGTATTCCAATGAAACATTACTTACAAAACCAGAGAGATAAGTAGAATTTAGTCTACATAGGCTGGGAGTGGTGGTTCATGCCTGTAATCCCTACACTTTGGGAGGCAGGCCAATCACTTGAGGCCAGGAATTGGAGACTAGCCTGGTCGACATGGTAAAACCCCGTCTCTACTAAAATTACAAAAATTAGCCGGGTGTGGTGGCATGTGCCTGTAATCCCAGCTGCTCAGGAGGTTAAGGCATGAGAATTGCTTGAACCTGGGAGGCAGAGGCTGCAGTGAGCTGAGATTGTGCCACTGCACTCCAGCCTAGGCAACAGAGCAAGACTCTGTCTCAAAAAAACAAACCAACAAATAAATAGAATTTAGCCTACAGTCGCAGTTTGCTAACCTCCTGCTCTAATCTCTCAAAATCTTTTCTAGGTGATATACCCAATGAAGACAGTCCTCAGGCCAAACTCATAGACCCCAATTCTTTGCTGTCTATTTATCCTCTTCTGAACTTTCTAGAGTCTCCTTTTCTGGTTCTTCCTCCCTCCACCCCGACATGTGTCTGGAATTGTTATGCAGCCTTCCCTGAATGGCTCTATGGGAAGAAATTAGACCTCAATGAGACACACAAAATGGCTGTCAGGGGTTTACTCTGTTTAAAAGAAGAAATACACTTGGGGTGATTGCTTAACCCAGAGATTAATACTAAGAATAGTGAGACTCACAAAAGAGGAGACACTTGGAGGGCCTCAAACACACTAGATGAGAACTAAGCTGAGGGCTACCACCTGACTCACATAATGGTCACTTTTTTAAAGTCCCTTTTAGACATAAACAATGTGGGCTAAACTAAAAGCAAATTACACAATAGAGTCTAGTAGGTATATAGATTTCTTGCAAATCCTGGTTAGCGATATTACTAAGAATAGACGGGAAAAAAAGGAAAATTTTTTATAACTCATCTTTCACAGCTAGAAGCTTTCTTTCTAACAGTTTTAATAAAACATTAAGAGCCACTGTTTCCTGTGCAAGTGTGACATGGAAAAAGCCCCATAAAACTGCACACCTCAACCATACCTCGGCTTTCTATTGAAACTGCTCTCTGTGACCCTAATGTGAGAGGCAAGCAGTCCAAACCCATGCCATCGTGGCTCCTGCGACTTGTAATAAATAACTGAGGTCTGTAATTCCCACCACTACCAGACAATGTGTAAGCTAACATTTATCTTGACTTCTGTAAACCACTTAAGTAACAATTGGAGTGACAAAAGTCCCCTGGCCCTTGGAATGTCCAGAGCCCCTCACCCTCATCTCCACCCAGGAGGTGGTTTACAGAATCCACTAGCCCTCGGAACGTCTGAAACCCCTCATCCCCATCCCCACTCCTCACCCTCACCCCCGAGGTGGTTTTAGGGGTATAAAAGGTCTTGACACCCTCCTTTCGGGGCCATGGGTTGGAGAGACATGAGTCCTCCATGGCCACCGGCAATCAAGACCCTGCAATTTGGCATACTTTTGTCTTGGTGTTGACTTTCTATGTTTGGTTCAATACAACACAAGACATATAGAACTGGTATGATGCCACAAGGCAGACTTAAAAGATTAGGAAAGGAATGCTACCTGATGGCTGCATGTGATGACATCCTACTGACTCCTGTGAATGACTGCATCAGTCCGGGGCCCACAGGAAATAAGGAGCATACTCAAACTGGGTAATTGCAGGAAAGTTTAATAAAGGGACTCTTTACAAAGGACATAAGCAGGAAAATCAGGACTAATCATATAATTCATTGTTGAAATTGTGCCACTTTCTTTTCACAGTTCTTTGAGTTGCTGTTTTAGGAATGGCGCCACTTTTGAGGGTGAAAGGAAGCTTTCTTAATAAATTATTCCAGGACAATGGGTATAAACTGGGTCTAGCACAGCCAAACTGTAACTTTTGCAATAATGGAGTATGCTATCCCAGGCTAGCAAAAATAAGAAGCTGTTATTATCCCTACCCTACAAGGACAAAGGGAGGAAACAGTTACTAGAACCTGGCAGGCAGCAAGATGAAAAGGTTAACAAACAGGAGCTGTGGCCCCCTATAACAAAAAGCATCCAATCTATAATGAGGCAACAGCTGGAGAATGGGTGAATTAAAAATCCAAACTTCACTTTCTTACTGCCTTCTGATCTCTTGCCAATATCTCTGATTAGGTGAACCCAACCAGAAGCTGGAGGTCAGGGGAGCCTATGGATGCAGTCCTTATGGGTTGGCTCCCAGAGTATAGGACAGAGAGTAGAAAAACAGCAAAGTCGGCAAGAACTTATTATTTACCCCCAACTGGCTGAGAGCAAGACTGTCTCTTCACAGAGCAGTGAATGTAAGCACGAGGTTTACATAAATATATTTAGTCTCCTCACTCTCTATTTCAAAAAGATCTGCGTGCATTTCCCAGCCATGGACTGATTATGCAGGTACCATCAGCCTGGGAATAAAATGAAATTTAAAAAAATATGTTTTTCACATCTGTCAGAGGAAACTCCTTCACTCCACCTTCTGTTCCACAGATGTTCCCAATAGATCTTAGAGGAAGTATGTAGTCTGGTCAACCAAATCAATGGTTTAGACCAACAGCAAATCTGCATGAATATAAATGTAAAATGCAGAGGAAAGAGGCAAAATAGATATCACATTCAGAGGTGACCACTGGCCACTTCTCCTTACATAAATACCATACTTGGCTATAAATGATTAAAGTAGAATATGAAACAGAGAAGTGACGTTCACCTCTAAAAACGTGACACTTCTCTTTTATATAAGCATATAAAAACCAAGAGGTAGAATGATTGTATGACTTGTATCCTGGAGGATCTAGAGCAATACACCTTACTTTCAGGACCAAAGAACACCCTTCTGCTGGGGAAAGTTCATTATTACCCTTTCTAAATTATTACCAAGCTAAAGTTGATGTTATCGACTTTTCTTACTTCAAAGAGAGCAACCTCCCCCATCTCATTAATAACCTCTCTGATAGCCTTTCCTTTGTTTTAAATCCAATCATTCTATTATTGAATAAGGTTTAAAAAAAAATAGCAGTCTTCTTTTGGCAACTATCTTTCAAACCTGGACTGAATTTTCTATGAGTTTTAAGCTGCTTTAAATTTTCAGGATGATTCAAGGAAGAGGAAGAAAGACATAAGTTTAAAAAGAAAAAGGAAAACAATAAAGGAATAAAAGAAAGAATGGGAGGCATCATTAAAACAAGAAATAAAAGTATTAAGAAAATAAATGAATAATTTATCTTTTTAGTGAGGGTAGAAGAAAAGAGAGTTATGTCATGGATCATTTTCTGGTCCATGATCTGGATGAGAGTATTACCTAAGCTCCCTGAGTAATCAGTCTTACACATGATCTCACTTCTATTTCCATATAGAAGACACACCATTCTTGACAAACTAGGTATGGAGATACTGCTCACTCCTTCAGCATTTGGACAAATGAAAAGAGAGGAAAAAACAGGAAGCTTTTCAGCTCACCAGGAATTTTGACAGATGGTCTTGGTCTGACTTGTTGCCCCAAACAAGACATAAGCACATTCCAGAAAGACAGCAGCAAAGAGCTAGAAAGGGAAGTCTTTATAGAAAGATTCTTTCAATGGAAAGGAATTTTCTTCCTGACAATGATCTTCATAAGAGGTTAATATGCTTAAGCATATTGAGAATTCATTAAATATCTATTACACGTAGTACAGAAGACTGAGCCCTGTTGTGCTCATGATAATGACCAAAAGCTTAAGAAAAATTGGTTTTCATAGAGAGTCTGTGTGTAACAAAGCTAGTCAGAGCCTAGTGGTTGTTTGGAAGCTCAGAACTCATTTTTGAGATCAAGTATTTTAATTCTCCAGTTTTCAGTAATGCTTTTCTGTAGCCTTTTCTGCACCTGATTCTAACTGCCTTATTCCTTTGTTCCATTGTCATGTCTCACCTTGATTGTTTTTTATCTTTTGGCACCAATGTATATATTGCAAGTCACTTCAAATGTTACTGGAAAAGTAAAGAGTGAACAAATGGTCTGCTGTAAAACATTACCTACTTTTAAAGAACTTGCAATCTAATAGAAAGATAAGGTTGAAAAGCATTATTGAAATGTGAAGTAATCTATGGAAGCCATAGAAAGAGGTCCCAAATAAATATGGCTTAAAAAATAATGAGGTCACATCCAGGTAGGAGACCACTTTTGGAGACATCAAACAAGATGAACATGGAAAGACACGAAAATCTAACATATCATGTTGGGAGATTTGAAAGAAGAAAGCTCAGAGCATGTTTAAACCATATTACCTTCAGATACTGTTCGCTGGCAGCCTAGGAGAAGGAAGGAGACAAGGCTGAATAGACAGCTTGGAGTCAGTGCAGGAGGGATCATTGTAAATCTCAAAACAACCTTGAGCGGGTTGTTTTCCCATAACTTTTTGAGCAGAAAAGTAATATGATCAAGGTGATCTAAGAGGTCACATAATTACAGATAAGGAAATTGGGGGCAACAGGAACAAGTGTTTAGCAATGTTTTAACAGACAAAAAGACGCCTTTCAGAATGCCTGAGGTGGAGACACCCTGCTTGCCTCATCTCTGCAAAGACTCTGCATAGATCATAGATACACGGGGTTTTAAAGGAGGAAACAAAATAAGGGAGAGGCATTCTGGTTATACCTCCAGTAGAATGCAAGTCGAACCTCGATGCAGGCTGCTTTCTGCTGTTCTTGCCCCCATCAGCAATCAAGAGATGAAGCTGAAGGTTCCAGTGGGCAGTCACACTCTCTGGCCCTACAGTAAGCCACTAGAGGGGGAGGGTATGTGAGGTGAAGGTGACAGAAGCAGCCACCATGCCCTTGCCTTTGTCTCTTGGAACTATCCCAGCCCAGTGAAGAAATCTGGGTTTAGCTCCTATCCGCCTATGCAATGTCCAGCTGCCGACCAGAATCACCTCTGATGTCACAACAGATGAATCAGGCTTTGGCATTATCCCCCAATACCCTGAGGAGTTGGTGATGGAGGAAAAATTGACTTCTGTTTCAATTAGTGCTGTGGTGACTTAAGTACAACACATGAAGAATTCCAGAAAAGCAGCATCTTTGAAGTCAGCGGTGAATCAGAGGTTTTCCGCCCCTCTCGACGAGTGTCTTCTATGAAAAAGAGTTTAACTCTGGCTGGAGTTTGTCCCCTACTGTTTTCCCGCATCCCTCGACATTCCCTGCTCCTTTTCTCAGGCACCGCATGGCCTGTGAAATTTGCTGGGATTTACACAGGGTGTCCAGTCTCGTTGCTCCGAGCGATGACTCCTAGGAACTTTCCATGGACCAGGGCGATGCAGGCTCTGACACGCGAGGGAGGAGGGTAGGGGGGAGATGGACCGGGGAGCGGAAGGGAAGGAGAGAGAGGGGGGAGATGGGTGTCGAGGGGGCCCGGGGCAAGGGGAGCCAAGCTAGGGCGGAGCAGGGGGCTTATCTCAGCAACCTGAGATCAGTGTGTCGGCTTTCCCTGGCTTCAGTCCCCCGTTGGTGCTGCTGGAGCTAGGAAGACTGCTAGACATCCTCTGGGGAGTTCTCCCTGACTCACTTGGCTGCGTTTTTAACCATTCTTTTCTGAATCAGCAAGAGTTTGCTAGTCCAAATCTGAGCCTACCATCTCGCAGCTTCTCCTGTCTCTAAAACCGGTGCCCGGGCTCAGGCCCCAGGTGACCCAAGTTTTCCAGGCTTCACTGCGCGGGGCTCAGCCTGAGGGAAGCAGAGCGCAGGGAAGCAGAGCGCTCGAAAGCGTGCGCCGCCTCTGGGAGAGCTGGGCGCAGGACAGCATCCTCTCCGTGCGCTCACCGCTGCGCACCCAGCAGCCCAGTCCAGCGCTGGCGTTAAGAGTGTGACTGTGAAGGTGGCTGGGCCCTGGAATTTGTGGTTTTAAAAGTTCTTGACACCTGCTAAAACATGCTAGAGGACAAGTCAGCCCCTAAGGTGCCCCTAGTTACCAAGAGTAGGCGCTTTTCCTGAAATTGATACAGGAAATTTGAAAAGTAGAGTTTTTGAGAACAAGACACATCAGATCTTTTTCCATTTATTTCAGCCTCATCTTTCCTGCCCCTGAGTTTCTGGTCACGGTTGCACATTTAATGTTTTCGCAGGGAAGCGCCGTTGAAGACTGAGACTGCACCTACCCTCCAAAGCATCCCATAAGTAAGCACAGTTTCTTACTAGCCAAGGAGAAGGGAAAGCACTAGTTGAAAGTGTCCACACGAAATGCTCAAAGGGGTTCAGGATGCACGGGCAGTACGCAAGGACTCCAAATCTTTAAAGTGACTGCTGGTTTGAGAAGGTGTTTTTCCCAAATAGAGAGGATTGGTCATGGTAACGCCCTGTAGGAGAAAGACACCAGTATCCATTTCTTAAAGGACATTCGCACATATGAAGAATTTGGGGCAAAGCAAAAAGGAGGAATGTGAGGGAAATTCCTGATGACTTTACTAATGTTAAAATCCCATAGATTTAGCTACTCCTTTTTTTTTTTTTCCTTTCACATCATCAATTCAGAATTCTATAAAGGAAGAGAATGACATGGTAGAAAATCATTGGCCTAGGAGAAAAGAGCCCGTAGGCGTTTAGGTGTTATATATGTGCAGCCAGAAAGCTCTGGAGCATCAGGGAGACTCCAACTTAAGGCAACAGCATGGGTGAATAAGGGCTTCTTGTGTACTGGGAAAGAGAGGCACAGCCTGGTGCTTGAGCACTGGCCCCTAAGGCAGGCCCTACAGATCTAGAGGCAATTCAGCCTTGGTGGGAAGAGTTTAGTGTGAAACTGGGGTGGAACTGGGTTTCCAGGTACATTCCCTGATACCTTACTATATGTTCTGTCAGTTTCTTTCAGGAAAATCTTCATCTTACAACTTGTAGGGCTGGTGCTAACTTACGACTTCACTAACTGTGACTTTACGGAGATTAAAAAAGAGTATTGCCGTACTATTCGTGAAGACTTGCTTACATATATGAGTGGGGTAAGTGAAGAAACTTTTTTGAAACAAATGTATTTTCATCGGAAAGGTAGACATACACACACTCTACAATTTAACTTTGTAGGAAAGAAAAATAATTTAGAAAAAAATAATGGCCCCCACATTTTGTCAAGAATTCGTACAAGTGATAGTCAAATATATTGACATCTAAAATAATTATTTAGAAATCGACACATTCTAAGCCTGCAGATGCTGGTGAAGAGCAGGTATTGATAGGCAGTGCATTATGCACCAAGGATGTCTATCCTCTGCTAAAGTACTGCTCCGATTGTGCTGTAAAAAGACAGCAGGAGGTAAGAGCTTAAGAAAGAGGAGTAAAAGAGAGATCATTCTCATGAACTAAGCCCTAAGGATTGATGCTGTGCTTCAGGTCTCGCCAGTGTTTTAGATGTTTCAGGATGCAATTTATTACAGAATATGATGTACTTAGAATTTTTGTAGTAATCATTTTCCTGATTAACCTAATTTCTAGATAGAGTTTGTATTCATGAACGGCTACAGTACAGATGTGGACATCCAAAGAATGGCATTATTGCTCACAAGCATAGTGCCGTGTGCAGTCGTGACTTGAGGGAAGGAAGTGGGGAGGTCTCCCTCTGAGACCTGAACCTTTTGGTGTGGTTTCAAACACTAGCCAGCACTATCTGAAGACTATTTCACTGCCTTGTCGATGATATAGGAAACAGGTATCTGATTGCAAACTGTTTTCAGAGTACCTTTAAAGCCTGGGAACAAAGGGTGGGGGAATGATTTTCCTTGTAGACTTGAAAGTCTTTACCCTCCTTGTCACATGTTTCTTTCTTCCAGACCAAAAGTACCGAGTTCAACACCACCATCTTTTGTAACAATCGGGTGAGTAGAGAGGTCAGTGCTGTTGGCTTTCTCCAGGGAGGCGCTAGGCATTTTGGAGAGGGAGTAGCCTGCGGTGTGCAGAACCCCGGGAGGTGCCTAGGCTACCGGACAACGCCGGAGGGGATAGGGGACAACTGGGCTGCCAGCGCGGGGCTGCGCCTAGTAGGGAGAGGAAGTCTCTATCCGGAGGAAACGCAAATCGGGAACTGGGACCAGGAAATCTTGTCAGGGGCACCACCTACTGGGGTCCCAGCCTTCGCTCATGGGCGCAGGCTTTTGGCCTCCTCGGCAGCCTGGAGACTTGGGCGGAGCGAGCGTGGGTGACTGTCCTTTCGCAACAAGCGCCCTCCGCCACCCTCGCCACGCCCCTGCTCCCCAGCGGTTGGTTCTTTCTTGCTCTTCTCAATAGTGACCTCCACGCTCTTACTCTTGTTTGTGGTGTTCTCCGCTCCTCCCCCACCTTCCTCCCCTCCCCTTTCACTCAGTTCTCACCAACGCGCTCTCTCTCTCTTTTTTTCTTTCTGGTGTTTTCGCCCTTTCTCTTAAACTTTGCCGCCGGTGAGCAGTCACACTGCCTTACTGAAATCCAGCGCCTAACCTTCAATCCCACCGCCGGCTGCGCGCCGCTCGCCAAGGAACTGTTCGTCTTGAGAACTAACGCTACCCTCGCTCTCTGGTGCCCAGGCTATTCGGAAACTCAGGTAAGCCCGAAGCCTCAGACGCTCGCTTTGTACCTTGGGGATAACCTTCAATTAAACTGGGGCTTTGGTGCAGAAGTCTTTCTCCGAATTTTATCTGGGCTTTATCTTTTCAAGAGCAAAGGAGCCGGGTAAAAGCAGTAGGATGTCAGTTAGTCCCACGTTGATACCTGGACTCAAACCCATCTATTTCTAGAGTTCTGATTCCGTTTTGGCTGAATTACGGTCCTAAACCTTAGGGCAATGTTTCAAGGCATGATGAGTGACCTCCTATATCAGGATGTTTTGATTGCTGGAGCATAGGGATATGGCTGTTAAAAATGCCAGTTCTCAGGGACTCAACCCATACCTTCAACATCAAAATCTCAGGTTATGGGGCTCCTTAAGAGATTCTTGTCCAGTCCAAAGTTTGAGCAACACCACTTGTTCTTATCAGTTAATTATTGTGAGCTTCTTTGTTAAAATGTTGCATTGTACATAAAATCTCTATCCTACGTTTACTTAATTGCTTGTATAGGTGCTATTGTTACAGATGTAGTTATCTGCATTTGAATGCATGTGTAGCATTAAATATGGAGATAGTGTAGTGGAAAGCTAGGCGTGGGAACTCTGGAGACAGCCTGCCTGACTTTGAATCCTTGCAGGTAACTTCTGTGAAGACTTGGATCTTAGCTTCTGTTTTCTGTAGCTTCATGGGTAAAGTAAATGTCATATCAGTCTTATACAGGTTGTTTATGAGGATTAAATTAGTCAATACATGTAAATGCAGTTGGAACAGTGCCTGGCACATAATAGGCACTCAATAAATATTTATTTCAGTCAGCAAGTAGAGAATTTATCTTCAAGATGACAAGTTTAAGAAAGAGAGAGACAAGTGCAGATACGTATGATTGCTCCTTATTAACCTAGTGGACTTTATACATCTGCAATCTGAGTAAACGGACAAGACTGTCACTTTTTAGAGGTTGAGGATTGAAGTCATAGGGCTGCTCTGGATTGAGCTTGAATTAGAAACTCAATATCAGACAGCCATATGAGAAACCTGTTTGGCTCCATGCCTTCTTATGAAGGAGACCCTGGCAAATCTACAGATTGCCACAATAAAATTTGTTCAAATAAGAGCACAAACAAAAGGCTACGTCAAGTTCTTGGACAGCATGTGAGAAAGGGAGAGTTTGGAGAAGTTTACTTCAGTCACCTCCCAAGCCCAAATGGGGAGTCTAAGACTAATAATATTTATGACTTTGCATATTTTAAACTGTAAGATTTGTGCTTAGTAACCTCTTGACTTTATTAATCTGCATACCATGTGTCTAGGAGCCCCGGTGTACTACTCAAAGGTAATTCAGATAAAGACATACACCGGAATCCTCTTTAAAATAAGCCCTCAGAGGTCTGCAGCACATCTAGATGGTGGGGCAGGGGAGGAGGCAGGATGGGGAAGAGGAGCATGCATGTTGGGTCCAAAAACTAGACTATGTTTACTGAATTATGTCTATAAGGAGGTATAAGATAGCTCTTGCCCATGAGGAACTTGTGATCTTGTCAGGGAGATCTTGAAATCAGCAATTTATTCATTTACTTAATCATCCAACAAATATTCAGTGTTTCCTATGATTAAGACACTGTTCTCAGTGCTATGGGGAATACCTGTGATGCAATATTAAGAAAAGCATGTGAGAGCCAAGTTAAATGACACACCCTCTTAAGCACTAGAAGGGTTTCCAAAAGCAAGGTGTGAGCTATTAACAGAGGATTTTTGTAGGAGGTGGTGCTTGATCTTGAAGCAAGAGTAGGTGAATGGAAAAACAGGAAGGCATTCCCCTGGAGAAGGCACATACTAGCACATGCAAGCAGGTGCTTTGGAAACACATTGAAAGGTGGATTTGCATGGAGAAGGCAACATAACCTGCACACCACAGTAACTAAAGATAGTGAAAAGTAATTTTGACTATTGATTCTCATATTCTACAGATAAATGCTACTCAGGCAATGAAGAAGAGGAAAAAAAGAAAAGTCACAACCAATAAGTGTCTGGAACAAGTCTCACAATTACCAGGATTGTGGCGTCGCTTCATTCGAACTTTAAGGAAATGACAGTAAACCATCTTTATTATGGTCATGTTTCACAGCACCAAAATAAATCATCTTTATTAAGTAGATGAAACATTAACTGTGACAAAGAAGACCACAAATAGTTATCTTTTAATTACAGAAGAGTTTCTTAACTTATTTTTGTAAGTTTTTATTGTTCAATGTAAGTTTATAATGCAGGGGAAGTACTACTCCTCAAATATTGAGGGAAGCTTCCACAACATTGATGACTGGCTTTGTGGCAGAAATTCGCAGCTGTAATTGTATCAGCATTACTCAAGAGGAAAATCCAAAAGTGTATTAGAGCTTCATTCCTTGAAAAATGAAAAATATTTAACTCGACGATAGCACCTAAATTTATGTTTAAAAGGCAGACATTCTTTCTACATGTAATGACACTAATTGTGTTAAACTAAAAATTTACAAGAAAGTAAATGCACATGGGGTTTCACAAATAGTTGTAAATATAACGAAGTAATTTAAAATAATTTTCAAGCAAAATACTGTGAAAGTATTCTAAGCCAAGTTTTAAATATTATCTAGCAGACAAGAGTGGTATATGCAAGTAGATCCTGAGAAGTATTTTTGTTACAAACTGTATATATATGTGTGTGTGTATATATATATATATACACACACATTATATATAAATTTATATATATATGTATTATAAAATGTAATTTATTTTGTGAACACTTTTGAAAATGTACATGTTTCTTTGTAATTGACACTATATATTTCTTAATAAAATAATTCTCAAATTCGTTTCTTATGAATCATCTTTCAAATCTAGTTCGTAGACAATTTACACACATACTTTTCTAAGGGACATTATCTTTCTTGAAATTTTTACCTCCACTCATCCTTGGAGCCCATTGACTCCTCCCCTTTATACCTGTTGGTTCTGCTTATGGGAAAGAATATTTGGAGATAGGCAGCTCAGGATGCATTGCAATCATCCTTTTCTTAAATTTTGTCACTTGACTTTTTTTTCTCTCTCTCTCCTCTTGAAACTTCCTCACACCTGGAAGAAACAAAGTAGGCAAAAGTGAACAGGGGATATTAAATCTATTCTTGAATTTCTGCAGCAAGCTAGAGCCATAGGCACCCTCTCACTCACCTTCCACCCAGAATCCTCCAAACACCAATAGGAAGGGTGACCCTGGACCATAGAACCTAGGCCAAAATAGAGCACATGGGGATGCACTGATTTTTCCTAGGAGTAGACATGATCTTCTAATCACTCCCCTGAGGGTTAGTTGGGGCTAAACCATGACGGAATAGGGAAAGTTCAATGTCCTTAAATCCATCTTACCTGCCAACAGGTAAGAGGAAACTTACATTATATGTCCAGTAAGCATTTAAAGAGTACTTACTGTGGAACAAGACTTCAGCCAAGCACTGGGGATAGAAAAGTAAGACTCAGCCTTTGTCCGGGGAAGCTCAGGGTGTGGCTGAATAGGCAGTTTCTTTCGTCTTGAGGAAAATTGGGACATGCCTGCTTTCCAAAAATCTTCCTCTGAGGACCTAATCCAAGTCCTTAAATGCCATTATAAGATAAATTCCTTTAAGTCTATTAACTCCATTTTAGTAAGGATTCACTGACTAGATTTTACTGAACTGTGAAAAGAAATACACTCACAATTTTTCACAAAGTTTTGGGCCCAATTCCCCTAAAAGAATTGAGGATTAGGGAGAAAGGAGATAGCAGTTAAGTGCAGTTTCTTTGAATTTTCTGCTTTATCTTAAATATGTTGTGTAATTTATATATTTTATTTTTCTATGTATTCCATAATTGTCCTAATATAAAATTAATCATTTAAATTACACTGTCAAAAGGATGCATCATATTAATTTAGTAAGAACTTTCCAAATGTTGCAACAATGTGGATCATACATCTCTGGTTTTTCAAATGTACTGAGGTGTTCTTGGTGGACTAGTATATGGCCAGTTATGTCAATGTCTCATGGTCAAAAAAAAAAAAGTTGCAAACTGTGATTTAACCATATAAAGTTGGATATATACCTATTCCGACTACACTGTTAGTCATGCTATTTATATTACCTATATTCTCACTTTTGTATCCTTCATTCAGAGGCTAAGAAAGCTGTATGAAAGTCTACTGCTGTTGTAATTCTTCACTTCTTTGTATCCATAAAGTTTTGCTTTCCTGTTGCTGATACTATTTTTATCCAATGCCTAAAAAATCACTGAAACCATTTATTGATAATTGTACCCTTACCATTACATTTCCACATTTTATTTGCCAAGTAATTTGTGCCCTCTGTTACACTCTTTCTAGGTCTCTTTGTTTTTGATATTTCTTATACATCGAGTGTCATTTTAGTGTGTGGAAGTGGGGAGAAAGAGGTTTGTAGGAGAGGGGGTGGGTGAATTCCAAATCGGGGCATGTTTACTTTTAGTGCTGTTGCTGCATTTTTTTCTATTTTCTGTTTTCATAGTTCTACACTATTTGTATAATTTCACCTAAAAATCGGTATTTGTATTTATTCCTTTTAACCATTTCTTATTATTTTTGTCCTATCCCTTCAGTATATTGATATCTGGAGAATTTGAATCTTGGTTCTATTATTACATAACTCTCCCTCATAGGCTTTCTATTGCTTAATTCAGTTTTTGAAAAAGTGTTGACCAAGACAGTACTAAGCCCTCCTTACCTTCAAAGGAGGCAACTCTATAGGCTGGTAAATTTATTTGTCCATGTTCTTTATTTAAAAAAAAAAAAAGTTCCCTTAACTCTTAAGAATCAAATATCAATTTTTTTCATTCTGTCCATATCAGAAAGTGAGGGGAAATTTATCAAATGCTTTTCTGAAGTCAAAACATACTAAGCCCGTATCAAACCCACAGATCAAATAAATTTATCCAAAAATGGGACTTTTAAAACATTTCAATTATATTCCTTTTTAAATCTTACAAGCCGACTTTCTGAGAATTATACCAAACAATAACACTAAACTGATCTGAGATTTTTTCAGTATTCCCTCCTTTTTATTATTCAAAAGTACTAAGTTTTCTCAAATACTTTTGTTTCAACTGTAGCTTTGAGAATATCTGTTGGCTTTCGTCTGGCATTGCACTTTATAAATACACCTATATTTTTTGATACCCAGTATTTACAGATTACCAAATAATATAGTTTCACTGATGATTATCATGCAAAAGTTATTTATGTCTAAACACAAAGGATAATAGCTCATATACAAGGTTAATTGCAAATTGAATTTTTTGAGTCTCAGGTTCTACATTTCTAAAATAAGGATGATGCTTCCTATATTATTGTGTTATTACTATAATTAAAGTACACAATAAATATAAAGTCCTTGGCAAATGGTAAGGAAAATTCTTTAAATGTAGTTATTTGAATGCCTGTTTGTAACTATTATAAAGATTAGGAATAAAGGCTGTTACAGAGCCTGTCAAATACCTTCATTTTTAGTTTTCTGACTAGGACTGCTTTGTGACAATAGAAAGAAGGTTGAAAAGTTTAGGCACACAGTTATTGACAGACTGTCAATTTTGAACTCTACCAAGATAGTGTAGTTTATAGGACAGAGTACCTCAGGTGAGAGGTGCACAGAGAAAGAAGCTCAGAGACCTGTAGGCATATCTCTTGAATATTTAGCTGGGTACTTCTCAGCATATGGCTGTCAGAAAACTACCCAATACTGGGGAAAGAGTCATTTGAACGATTAGAGGGAATAGTGCCCATTACTTACTCAAAGCCAGAAACTTTAACTATTTTCACCAACTAGACTGGAATATCTCACAAATCATTAGGCATTGGATAGGTCACTCAGGAGAGTCTTATTTTAATAATAAAGAATAATTAGCCCTTGAAAGAATCAAACTGTTTCCAAGTAACTTAGCTACATCCTACAATAAATTTCAAGAATATCTGTCGAAATTAAAAACTACCTAGGACCCAAAAAGAAAAAATTCACGGTATTTGTTATATAATTAAAGATTATCACAAATAAAAAAAGAGAGAAAATACAACCTATGATGAGAGAAAAAGTGAAATTGATTCAGAGCTAACATTGAAGTTAGAATTAGCAGACAAGGACATTAAAATGGTTACTGTAACTATATTCAATATGTTCAAAAAGTTAAATATAGACACAGAATACATCAAGAAAATCCCAATTCAGCTTCTAGATATGAAATCTGTAATGTGTGAAGTGAAATCCACAGTGAATGGTAATGATGAGAGATTAGACGTTGCAAAAAATAAGATTGGTAAACTTGAAGACATACCAAGGAAAACTATCCAAAATAAAACACAGAAGGGAAACAATAACTTAAAAATGAAAAGGCCATCAGTGAGCTGTGAAACAACTGCAGGTGCCTAATATACATGTAATAAATATCGCAAGGAATGAAGTAAAGAGGCACAGAAAAAATATAGAAAGAAACAATGGTAAATCTCCAAACTTTATAAAAACTCTAAACCCGGCCGGGAGCGGTGGCTCACGCCTGTAATCCCAGCACTTTGGGAGGCCGAGGCGGGTGGATCACGAGGTCAAGAGATCGAGACCATCCTGGTCAACATGGTGAAACCCCGTCTCTACTAAAAATACAAAAAATTAGCTGGGCATGGTGGCGCGTGCCTGTAATCCCAGCGACTCAGGAGGCTGAGGCAGGAGAATTGCCTGAACCCAGGAGGCGGAGGTTGCGGTGAGCCGAGATCGCGCCATTGCACTCCAGCCTGGGTAACAAGAGCGAAACTCCGTCTCCAAAAAAAAAAAAAAAACTCTAAACCCACAGTTCCAAGAAGCTCAATGAAGCAGAAGAAACAAATAAAACTACACTAATGAGCATCATAATCAAGTTGCTCAAACCAGAAATCTTAAAAGCAGCCACTGACATTATAAAGACCTTCAGCACGTTCTTCTTAGGATTTCCTCTCCAGACCACTTTTACCCTTTCTCCTGTATTTCATATATAGAATTTCATGAACAATATCATAATATAAGTAGAAACCAATTTTACATTGGTTAGCCTTAATTATTGAGTTCTACCTTCTGTTTAGGAAGGTGGGAAGATTCTTTTCCATTCTCTGCTATTCTTGAAGTAAAGACAAGGATTGTCATAAATGAAAGCAACACTTACTGAGTAGTTTTATCAGTTATTTTTCTTATAGTACCTTATAAAATCTTTGCAACGATCCTGTGCTATCCCAATTTTATAGATGCAAGAAAAGGCTCAATCAGCAAAATATCCAGTGTAGCACAACTAGAATGTGTAGTATCTAGCTGATTCCAAAGTACACACTTTCTAGTACTCGAGGTTAAAATTTTAGATTTTAAATAAAAAAATGCCTTGACTAAGTGGAAATTATCCCCATTACCTAACTAGTAGATGTTATCGTTGTCTCCTCAACAAGGATTCTGTAACTTCTTAATTTTGCATCTATTTCCCCATCCACCATAGGGCTTTAGGGATTGATCCCAGCTCCTGAGGTGGATTTTGATTAGTCCAAGCTAGTCTGGGTGTCCCAATATTCTTGCTTACAGCAGAGATAACCAGGCTAACACTCATAAGCTAGTACCTTGACTCGGGTCTTGTTCAGGATAAACATATAGCCACCTTTTGCGATGAGCAATAAGCATAAGGTTTTTTGGGGCAAACTCTAAAAAAAGTTTCCTCACTTTAAAAAAAGGCAATAGAGTGATGGTCTTCCCCTCTCATGAGATACAAACAAAGAAACATGCAGTAGCAATTACAATTAGCAATTATCCTAAAACCAGCATTGAGATGAAGCCACGGATGGCAGAGAAAGATGGAAATAGCCTGATGTTGTAAATATATAATTATACAAGTAGATTAATCCATCTTGACCTCATCCTTCTTTTGATTTCCCATGAGCTAGTTAAATAAAATTTTTGTTTTTGTTTTTCTGTAATGGTGGTTATTGTTTCTTAATGTTTAATGCTACAATTTACCTGAATGCCAAGACAAAATTAATCTTGATTTAATTTGAAGTAGGAATAAAGGATGAGCAAGACGAAGGTAAGCCCCAATATCTTAGGGAGCAAGCCTAAAATTGTGACCTGGGATGGTAGAGATACAGGAAAAGTAAACATGTAAAGAGGATGCCATTATTTGGCATATTTCACATTGTTTCCTTCTGTGGCTTGAACATGTGTCCTACCCAAAATTCATGTTGAAGCTTAAATCCCTACTGTATTTGGGGAAGTGATTATATCCGGAGGGCTCCACACTCATGAATGGATTAGTTCCTCATAAAAAGGCTGGAGGAAACTAGTCTAGTTTCTTCTGTTCTTCCCATCTTCTACCACGTGAGGACATAGTGTTCATCGCCCTTTGCCTTTTCTGTCATTTCTGCTATGTGTTGACACCTAGCCAGTGCTATATATGAGGAACAGGCCTTCACCACACACCAAACCTAGTAGCAGCTAAATCTTGGATTTCCCAGCCCCAGAACTGTGAGAAATAATTTTTGTTGTTTACAAATTCCCTAGTCTCAGGTATTTTGTTATAACAGCACAAATGGGCTAAGAAACTTTCTATAAATTACTCTTATGTCAATAGATCATTGCCTTGGCAATTTTAGCTGAGATGCCACTTTTCAAGATGGTGCTCATAGATGCAGTCTTTTTATGCCCCTACACCCCTCCCTGTTCTACTGTCCCTTCTGCTAGCTATTCTTGTGTGGAAGAGAGTGGCAGGGCATTTCAAATTGCATTGAGGGTGAACTTAGATTGTGTTTGGAGCAGATATTATAGATATAAAGTTTATGGAATAATTCAGGGTAAATATCAAATGTATGTGGAGTTTGAGGAAGATCTGGTAATAATTTAAGAGTGTAGCCCATACTTTATCTTGGTAAAATATCTAGCACACAGTAGTTCTCAATAGACATGCTGAGTAAAGGAATGACGGAATTAAAATGAATTAAAAGTTAAATACATGTTTCCCAAGAATAAACTGTTTTAAAGGCCATTATGAGTCAGAAACTGAATTGGCAACAGCAACTATCAGATAAACTATCTGATTCCTGTCACCTGCTTCTGTGCAAAAGGAAAAGGAGACTATCAATCAATGTTATTGTAACCTGTCATTATTCTTCACAGCTTCTTTTAAAACAACTCTGTCCCTTCTTTTCCCCCAAAGTTGCAAAACAAAAATTAAACTTGCATTTATTCAAGCATCAAACATCCACTGAGCCTTTATTCTGTGTCATCCTTTTGCACACAACTAAGAACATGAATAATTTGGAAACCTTAAAATCATACTAGAGGATATTTGTCATTTGTGAACCTGCAGCCCATTCCTCACTTTCTGTAATGCAGCTTTCAGGCTTGTATAAAGAAAAACAAACTATATATATATTTTTTTACTTTTAGATGCTAATTTTCACACATTTCTCCAAAATTCACATAGACTTTTGCTAGGTTATAATTAGAAGGCAAACAAACACCAAGTCTTACTGGTTTGCGACAACAGTTAATTCTCACTCATTACAAACCGGCAACCTCAAGTCAACTGCAGGTCTTATCTACAGACCTTCTCTTTTCAGGACCCAGACTGAAAAAACAGCTTCTATTTGAGACATGCCTTTCTCTTTCGGCAATGGAAAAGAGCAAGAGCTTAAATGACCCTTCAAGCTTCTGCTGGGACTTCGTGAACGTCATATTTGCTCAATGCACTGGCCAAAGTAAGTCAAATGCTTCCTTTTCCTGCTCCACCATGAAGGGTTTGCTACAAATCTTGGGCGAAGGACAGAGATATACATCTTCTTACAGGAAGGAGTTTAAATATTGGGGATGCTAAACTACATAACTCATTAGTTTGGGAGGGAACATGACTAACATAAAAAAGAGACAACATTCCACGTTTTTAGCATTTTATTACTTAAATGTAGCTTTTTTGTTAAACAAATGTTTGTTAAGCACCCCTTTTGTTCCATATACTGTTCCGGGTGCTTGTTATGTATTAATGAACAGAATGAAAAAAAAAAATCTCTACCTTTTTGGAGCTTACTCACTAAACTTCTAAAATAAAATAAGCCTAATAAATGAGCTAATAGTACAGTGAGATGCTCTTTTTCCCTCTTTTTAAATTTAAATAACATTTACAAATAATTATCAACTTGTCCACTTTTAAGTCATACCACAAACATGGCTGAAAATGTGCACTGCTATTGAGAAATCCGGGGTATAAACAAAAGTACAAGTAAGTACAACATGTCCGCTAAATAACAAGCTCTCATTCTGTTAGCATCTGTTTCTTAATTATCTTTACATCCAAAGTGTTTGAGGCTCTGTGCCAAGAAATGCAAAATACATCGATTTTTCTTTTGTTCAAGAATGTATGGGTCAGATATTCAAATTAGCTAACAAGTTACTTTTGTTTCATAATAAAATGATTACATTTTAGAACTGGAAGGCACCCGAGAGATTACACTGATCTCTGTTCATTAGGTATAATAGACCCTCTTTATCCCCTTCAAGTAAAAGTATGTTTCCATTAGTCACTCGATCCAAACCTTATTAGGCTGCCAAAAGACTTTCATAAAAGAGATGAAATGGAAACAAAACAGTAAGATAAGAGCTTATTCCATATGCCGAACTTTGGTCCTGGGCTCTAAGGTCACCACTGTTTTAGTTTACAAGCTCGGAGATTGCTTCCCAAACCTACAACTTGGTAAGGTAGCTGGCTCCTGAGGAGTGAAGAATCTGACACCCACTGCACTGGAATCAGTCTTTTTCAGCACCCCAAGGCACTTAGCTCTAAAGAACCGCCCAGACTCTCCTTTGCATCTTAACGAGCTCCTCTTTAGAGCCGCTACTGTCTGCTTTTGACAGCCAACCTCAAGGAATACTGACTTAATCCAGGGGTCCCAATAACATTTAATATTTATCTTCCTTTTCCGGGAGGAATCTATATCCATCCAAGTTGCCCAAGTGGGCAGTTCCCTCTCCCAAATAATTAGTTCTACTCCCCAGGGAGTCTGTGGGCGCATCCCTCTGTCCCCTTTGAAATGTCCATTATAGTTTTCCTCTGTAAATATGTCAATACATATCCAAAAGATGCGAATCTTTAAAAATGTATTCATAACGCTACTATCACATGTAAAAATTAAACATAACTCCTTAATATCATCGGCTATCCAGTGTTCAAATTTTTCTAGTCTCATGTTTTGGTACATTTTTAAATAATCATAAGTTTAACTCCTTTTCATCTCCAAGACGTTGATTTCCTCTCCACTCTCCTGGAAGTCGCGCTTCCCTCTTGGTGCTTCCCGCCCTTGCAGTCCGGTGGGAACCTGAGGAGTTTCCTGCAGCAGCAAGTTGAAGAACCACGCGAAGCAACGTGCTGGAAACCGTAGCCAACGGAACTGCAGTCACGCCTCCCATGCGAGCTCTGGAGGGAGCACTTTATGTGTTGCACTGAGGGTAGTCTCCGGAAACGCAATTCGCAGCGGACCCCGGAAGCGGTCTTGTGTCTCCAGCTGTGGGTGGCCGAGAACTGTTACACTACGCACGCTGAAGGGGCTGGGTACGTGTTTTCCTTCAGGACCGGGGCGGAGAGGAGCCGGGATCGCGGCAGCAATGGAACAGGCCTCGGAGAGGCGCACGGCCAGCGCGCTGTTTGCGGGGTTCCGGGCCTTGGGGCTTTTCAGCAACGACGTTCCACACGTGGTGCGGTTCAGCGCGCTCAAGCGCCGGTTCTATGTAACAACGTGCGTAGGCAAGAGTTTCCACACCTATGACGTGAGTGACTTCTTTGGTTGGCTTCCCGGGAATCATCCTCCCCGACCCCTAACTCTGTCCTGGAGCAATCCGGTTCTCTCTTCCCATCTACCACGGGCTTCCCTTCTTTAACCCTTCTCTGTCCTATTAACGTTTCACCATCCGGTCACATAACACGTGCTGATTTAGCATTTGCAGTCCTCCTAGGGCGAGTTTCAGAAGCAGGCTGACTGGGGGAAACTGTTAGACAACATCTCAGTTCTATGGCAATAATATTTGTTCAGTGAATACTTACTGATCTTCCCTTGAAGGTGGAAACAATTACAAACCTCCACCTCTTGCATTCTTGCACAAGTTTTTTTTTTTTCCCCCCATTTATTTATTTTATTGCATTCTTAATGAGAGAGAAAAACACGCACGCTATTACTTCATTGGTGACAAGATCTGCGTTAGAAATTCACACTAGGTAGAATACATTGGGAGGATCAGAGAGGGCGAGATTAATTACGGTTAGGGAAAATATCTGATAGCAATCAGTTATTTTCAACTAACGCTAAGTGTCTGGCACTGTCACTCTAAGCCTTGCAGCCATTTCTTGGCAAGGTAGATATCATTATACCGTAGCACCTTTATATTGAACTGTAAAGGTAAATTTCGGCCGGGCGCGGTGGCTCAGCCTGTAATCCCAGCACTTTGGGAGGCCAAGGCAGACGGAACACGAGGTCAGGATATCGGGACCATCCTGGCCAACAGGGTGAAACACCGTCTCTACTAAAAATACAAAAATTAGCTGGCCGTGGTGGCGCGTGCCCGTAGTAGTCCCAGCTACTTGGGAGGCTGAGGCAGAAGAATTGCTTGAACTCGTGAGGCAGAGGTTGCAGTGAGCCCAGATCGGGCCACTGCACTCCAGCCTGGCGACAGAGTGAGACTCGTTTCAAAAAAAAAAAAAAAAAAGAAGACAGAAGTAAATTTCAGAAAAATTGTTACTTGTCAATGATGATTTTTTTTTTCCTTTGAGAGCTCATCAATCATTGTAATAATGTCTCGTTTACTAATTTCTTTTGTCTTCTCGAAAAGAATGTAAGCTCTGTGAGAGCAGGAACCTTGATGATGAGAATGGTAATAGTGTTAAGTACTTTCTTTTCTGGAAAACATGTTGTAGAGTTGTCTCTCTTGGAGGATTGTGAATATCAAATGCCTTATTAGCAAGAAAAGCTGGGAGTTGGGAACTAGTTGAGTTAGTGGAAGAGGAAAGTGAGGGCTGAGTTGAGATCAAGAGCAGTTGGGTTTCTCAGTCTGGGTTGGTAATGGAGACAGGGTGGGTTAGAACCATACCATTAATCCTATGAGAATATTATCATTCTCTGTGCTTGGTCCTTGCTTGCTAACTTTTGCTGATATGTTTTCTTCTTGGAAATGTAATTTTTCTAAGTTTCTCTCTTAAAGAGCTTTTGAAATCTTGTCTTTGGTACAGTGTCTTTCCTGACACTGTGTTACACACAAACACATGTTTTTTTCCCTTCATTCTACTTCCAAAGAAACCCTTTGGTTAGGAGAGTTACATATTTGCACATTTTATAAAGTTAACAATTTATTTAACAGTGCATTGACATTTAGTCACCATAAAGATGGCTTTTAAGGTCTCCTCTAGTTCTAACACTGATGATACATTCGTAACAACATGGCATGTAAATGCTCTTTACCCAGACTGTACACTGCTCGGACTAGCCAATGCATTGGGCTATGACCTCTGAAACTGAAAATACTTGGGAGTGAAAAAAACAAATAAATGGTGCTAATAAACCTAAGTCACTAATTGGGTCTACAAGTGCTCTGCCCCATGACTATGGCTATATTTGCTGTCCCCAGTCAGACTTCCTACAGTCCTACAGAGTAGCTGCTTCTACAGGGGAAACTAGACAAGTTGTGAATAGGTGGTGGTAGTGATGGTAGCAGCTATGACGTATTGAGCAATTACTATATGACTGGCCCATTCTGTTTTACACAAATTTACTCATTGAATCCTTTTAACAGTCCCATAAAGCAAATTCCTGTTTTACAGATGAAGAATTTGAGGCACAGGGAGCTTATTTTTCTAGGGTCATACAGTTGGATCAGTAGCCATGATTGAGTCAGCAAATTAGAGTCTGCAAGCCAGTCTAGCCCACTGCTTGTTTTTGTATGACCCAGGAGTTCTGAATGATTCTGACAAGTTTAAATGTTTGCAGGGTCAGGCTAGGGTTGGGGAAAAGGATTTTCATGACATGCAAACTTTGTGAAAATCAAATATCAGTATCTATGGATAAAAGTTTAATACACCCGTGCACATCATTTATGTATTGTGTATGGCTGTTTTTGTGCTACAGTGGCAGAAGTGAGTAGTTGCAACAGAGACCACATGCATGGCCTGCAAAGCCTAAAGTATTTAATATTTGGCTCATTATAGAAGACTTTTGCCTACCCTTTCCATCACCACTCCTGGTGAAATAGAGTTGAAAATATAAACTTTCCTAATAATAAAAATTAGGGTCAGTAAGTGTCTTCCTTATGAAGGACAGCATAGCAAATATACATATGAGGTTGTATCTTTATCTTCAGATGTTAGGTTATTATGATTGTGTTTGTTAATGAAAATTTAACCTTTTTTCTTTTTTTAAACAGGTTCAGAAACTGAGTCTGGTTGCAGTAAGTAAGTATATACTTTATTCTGAATTTATGCATATCTAAAAAAAATTTTTTATTTTGACATAAATTTGAGATTTACAGAACACATAAGGAAGCCAGGGTAACATGTATGTCTGATAAACTTACATATCAGAAACAAAAAAGGATACCAGGATAGAATCATGTTTTGCTTTCAGTTGTTACATATCTTTTTTTTTTTTAATTGGAAACTGTTCTTTAGACTTTCTTTGTGCTTCATGATATTGACACATTGACACTTTTGAAGAGTACAGGCTCATTTAGAATGTCCTTCAGTTTGACTTTTTTTTGACATTTCTTCAGGATTAGATTCAGGTTGTACCCTTTGGCAGGAATCACAGTAAATTGTATCGGAAGGCACATGCTGTTGGTTAGTTCTATTCCCGTCAGCCATTGGTTAGGAGGCCCCATTTTAAAGTTAGTGTTTTGGCCTTGGTTATCAATAAGTATCCTTTGGTAATATGCACTGGGACTATGTAAATATCCTAGTACTCTTCAAAGTTATCACCTCTGCTTTTAGCATTTTATGATGGTACTTGCCTGAATCAGTTATTAGTATGATGGTTGCCAAATACATGTTGATTATCCTTAATCTAAAAATTTGAAACCCAAAATGCTCCAAAGTCTGAAACTTTTTGGGAACTGACATGATGTTCAAAGGGAAATGTTCATTGGAACATTTCTGATTCACATTTCCAAATTAGTAATGTTCACCTGGTATGCAAATAGTCCAAAATCCAAAACACTCTGAAATCTGAAACCCTTCTGGTCTCAAGCATTTCAGATAAAGCATTGTCAGCCTGCAGTGATTTTCTTTTGCCATTATTCCTTCTACTGTAAGGAAAAGTTTCCCCTTTTCTCACATTTTGGTGTGTTTTTTTCAGTGGAAGAGTTTTGTTTTGTTTTGTTTTTGAGATGGAGTTTAGCTCTTCTTGCCCAGGCTGGAGTGCAGTGGCGTGATCTTGGCTCACCACAACCTCCACCTTCCAAGTTCAAGCGATTCTCCTGCCTCGGCCTCCTGAGTAGCTGGGATTACAGGCATGCGCCTCCATGCCCAGCTAATTTTGTATTTTTAGTAGAAATGGGGATTCTCCATGCTGGTCAGGCTGGTCTCGAAATCCTGAGCTCAGGTGATCTGCCCATCTCAACCTCCCAAAGTACTGGGATTGCAGGCTTGAGCCATCGCACTGGCCTTGTTTTTTTTTTAAACTATCTAATAGGATAAAGCATTTCTCAGGGCTGAGAGATACTAATTTTACCATCAAATATGGTCCTTGTGAGAGAAACAGAAAAGGCCTACAAGGACTGTAATGTGTATGTCTATTAAACTTACATTTTAATAATAGATTAGACGGCAGAAGAAAGGCATTGGAACTTAAGTTGAAAACAAAAGTGAATGATAAACCTATAGAAACAGGATTATGCAAACAAATCCTAATATGGAATTTACAGCATGAAAAATACAACAATCCTCTGTCTTCTAACCCTCACGCCCCAAAAGAGGAAAGGAAAAGGTCAGTATGACCAGGATAATGAGAGAAGAATCACATGTCACGTGAGAAATGCTAGCTTGATAGGCATATTTACCTGGAGAAGACTGTAGAAACAATATTGTCTTTAAATGTTTTAGGAGTGGACATATAGAATACCATATGGAATACTTTTGGGTTGGTCCAAAGGGTAGAGTTAGAGATCTAGGTTTTGAGTTACTTTTAAAATTTTTCTGGAGTTATTAGTGAACTTGATGTTCCAGAAGATATTCACGTGTTCACATGGGCCAAGCACGGTGGCTCATGCCCGTAATCCCAGCACTTTGGAAGGCCAAGGCGGGCAGATCACCTGAGGTCAGGAGTTCAAGACCAGCCTATCTAACATGGCAAAACCCTGCCTCTACTAAAAATGCAAAAATTAGCAGGTCATGGTGGTACACACTGGTAATCCTAGCTACTAAGGAGGCTGAGGCAGGAGAATCACTTGAACTCAGGAGGCGGATGTTGGAGCGTGCCGAGATTGCACAGCTGCACTCCAGCCTGGGTGGCACAACGAGACTACATCTCTCAAAAAAAAGGAAAAAAAAGGTGTTCACATGAAGACTGGATGACCGTCTGTCAGAGCTTTGTGTATCAAATGACAGTTTTTTTCCAAATAACCTCCAAAAGCTTCTTTTCATTTCTCTAGGATTATGTTTTTATTTCTGCAAATCTAGACATTTGTTCTCTTAGGGAAGGACAAGGTGATTTCCTATCCTTAGTTTCATAGTTACTTACAGATATCTAAAATATTTTAGTCAAAATTTTATACTCTGAGTCCCAACTTTGATCTTTATAAATATTTTTGAATTATAGCCATGAAAAATGTTATATGTATACTTGAGGTTTCTCTTTAACATCTTAAAAATTCTTGTTTCTTTCATTTTGTATTTTCTCCTAGGTAATTCTGTTCCACAGGATATCTGCTGTATGGCAGCTGATGGCAGATTAGTCTTTGCTGCATATGGGAATGTTTTCTCTGCATTTGCCCGTAATAAAGAGGTTTGTATCACTAAACTATTTTAACTTGTTTGTCTTTTGCAGTCAGTAGTTATTTGTCATGATAGTGGAGGGAACTTTAATTTTGTCATTCTTTACCTGGCACACTCTGGAAATATACAGTATTCTTTTATTTCTAATGTATATTCAGTTTTCTGGAGGAAGATAAATTTTCAGAAAAGGCTTACTTAGAACTGGTGTTTTACTCAGTTTCTTTGTCAGAGATGAGTATCAGAATTACTTGGACACCTTCTCTAAAATTTTTTATGCCCACTCAGTTCCCATCTCAGGAGTTTTTTGTTCTGTGTATTTGTTGAGATAGGACGTAATGTGTATTATTAAGTTTTTTTTTTTTTTTTTTTAACGCTTTCCTGGGAATATTTTACTACCACTTTATGTGGATTGGTTATTCACTATGCATAACTTAGCTCATAACTCTTTTTCTAAAAACCAGATGCTTGTTCCCTATTTGAGAATGCTAGATTCTGTGTTTTCTCCACTGCTAAGAAAAGAGCTTTTCGGGTCTAAATCTACCAGTTGTTTTCTGAATTTGTCCTGGAACAACTAGCTTGAGAGATGACCTGGCTTTACTGGTCTAGAATGAAAGGAAAAGTAGGAATGGGGTTACAAAGATAGCCAAATGATAATGTCCCTGTACTTGTCAGGGACTTGGAGAGAGGTGGTTCTCATAGTCTTTTATCATCACTACCTGTGGCAGAGGAAGGTAACTTACCTGTGGAGATCTTTAATAGAAGGTGTTCAGATTTTTAGAATTGGGAAAAATGTTCATATATGCACAGGTATGGTCAGGGTTAGTGGAACAAAGTAGGGGTGGGGAGGCATCAGACACTATCAACTGTAGGAAATTGTTACCACCCCTAATGTCAAAGGGCCAAGGAGAAGAAACAGTGTTATTGGAATCTCGTGAGGACTGAAACCGTGGAGAAAGGGCTATACTTTTGGAAGGATCAGCTACCATAAGGGTCTCTGTTAAAGCAGAGAGGTATGGGGAAGAAGACGTCGAATCCCCCTTTCCTAACTCATCTGACGACCAGTTGATTATGAAGTATATAGAGATCAGCCTTCTGGAACATACCATCTTGCTAGGATATATATAGTTGCACTGATTGAATTGGGTGAGGTACCTAGGTCTGTGTGCCTGCCTCCTCTCTAACCTAAGTTGGAAGGCTGAGCCTCAGAGGTCTCATTTCTTTGTTCTTAATGAACAGTTTACCTTCTTATTGTTGAACTGGCTGAGAGAGCAGATGAACACGCCTGGTTCCTTGATATTTATGTGTTCATCCTAACCTTTAATAATCAAGAGTTGGGCTGCATTTCTTAACAGAAGCATCTCAGGATTGGCATGTTTTGGGGATAAAATGAACAATATGACATGATGACTGAGTAATACGAAATTCTTTTAAACTTTGATGTTGTAGATAGTACATACCTTTAAGGGTCATAAGGCAGAAATCCATCTCTTGCAACCCTTTGGAGACCACATTATCTCTGTTGATACTGACAGCATTCTTATTATTTGGCACATATATTCAGAAGGTAAGAGCTAACAATTTATTTGCTTTATCTTAGGGTAGTCTGTGTTTAGTTAAAACTTAAAATCTGTCAATATCTATGCCAAAGGTTTTGCCTGTAAATAGTAAAAAAAAAAAAAAAAAAAAAAAATTAAAAATCTTTAACATGTATAAGAAAAAATGTTCTAAGTAAGAAAGAGATAAACAACTTTAGCAAGTTAACTACTTATAAATTGTTGCATGTGCTTACCTCAACTAATATATTTTCCATTGCTATTTTGTTGTAATATATTATTACAAAATGATTTGTTATATTGTTTTCCCTATGGAGTGAATATTGATGTATTTTCATACCTGAATAATTCTTGGTTTGTATTTCAGCTTTTAGTAAAGAGGACTTTAATAGTAAACTTGATCTTATAATCAGAAGGAAAATATACATCCTTTTCCTAGGGATATGAATCAGTTTCTTTCAACTGTGACAGTCTTAGACAGTGGCTATGTTTATGGGATTATGTATCTTTAAACATGAAGAATTTATTCCTAGAATATCTACACCTTTCCTCAATAAAATACCTTCTTTGATATGTAAATTTATTGGAAAATTTGGTGAAACATTGTTTTAATTGTGGAGGAACTATAAAGTAAAAAGCAGAATTCAAACATAGAAATTTTGAATATAACCAAAGATTTCAGAGAATTTTTTGGTCTTGGAGCAAGTGACCACTGGCTATGCCACCCCGCACTCCACAGGGTTGTAAGTTTTTTTTCTTTTCCTTTATTAGAGGTTCTTTTGTGGAAATGTGTGACAAGTACTGTTACTAGTTTCACTGAGATACGCGTTTTATTTTTGGCATTTTTTGAGTGGCCCATCAAACTTTCCATATAGTTGGGTCTTCATTCCCTGGAAAAGCTAAGTATAAGCACTTCACTTGGAATATTCACTTCTGCTTGTGGATCAAATTACAGAAATATTAATGCTGATCTTTTGTTAAACTTTATCCTTTTCTGTAAAGTAATTCAAAAGTGAATGAAACTTTTAATAGTATTTTTATTAGAAGTCATAGAAAATTTTTCACAGTCTAAATTACATTTACAAGTTGCCCTTCATTTATTTTCTCAAGGAATGTATAGATTAGTATCTAATTCTGTGGTTTATTTTAGCTTTGATACGATAGACTTTAAGCGATAAATATATGGTTATATAAAACATTTTAAACTATTTTATAAAACATAATTATAACTTTCACTTTTGTAGAAGAATACCTGCAATTGACTTTTGATAAAACAGTATTTAAAATTTCTGCAATTTTGCATCCAAGTACCTACTTGAATAAAATACTTCTGGGCAGTGAACAAGGAAGCCTGCAATTGTGGAATGTAAAATCCAAGTAAGTATTTTAGTTAGAAAATAATATAGTTGTCACTTTATCCTCATCTATTACTTCCTAATGCATACTTAAGTCTCATTTGTCCTGCTTTTGTATATTTATTTGGAGGGTTGTCTATAAATACAGTTGGTCCTCTGTATCAGAGGAGTCAACCAACTTCGGATCAAAAATATTCAAGAAAAAATAAATAATAATACAACAATAAAAATCACATTTTAAAATAGTACAGAATAACAGCTTATTTACATAATATTTACATAGTGTTAGGTTTTTTGAGTAAGCTAGAGATTAAAGTATATGTATAAATGTGTGATGGTTATATGCATTTTATGTAAGGGACTCGAGCATCTCTTAACTTTGGTATCAGCAGAGAGGTTGGGAAGACCTGGAACCAATCCCCCAGGGATACTGAGCTATACAGCTATATGCTTGCTTTTGAAGTTGTTGCTGGTGGCATCACATATATGAAAGCTGGCATGTGATCCTGACACATGTTAGCTTCATAAATGCTTATTGAAAAGTTCGTACTGATGGCCTATTAACTGTAAAGAATTGCTATACAGAAGGCTCTAATAAAGTAATATGAGATCTCTCAGAAAATAATAATTATGAGATTATTCTTGGGGAGCTTCTAGTTTTCCATACATGAAAATTTTCCATATATGAAGAAGGTAAAAGATGGAAAAGTAAATCAATGATAATTTAGTGCTAGCATTTAGAAATGATTTTCAGGGTTAAAAATATTTTCGTCATTTCCCATAGATACGGTGAATATCTACTATAATATTGATATAGCTGGAGGGCTGGATACATGATTTTGAATACTTCTACCCATTATTTAAACATTTATCGGTAAAAAAAGGTGGCAGCTCAGACTTCTTTGTGTAGCATTTAAAAAAGCAAATAAAAATATTTGACCATCCAAATTGTTTTTTCCAAAGTCTTTATAAATTCAGAAGGGAAAATAAGATTATTAAAGCTATAATATTTTAAATCAGTGCTTCATTTCAATTTAACAAATACCATTGACTGCCTGCTTTGTGCTAGGTTCAGGGATGGTGACTGAAATACTGTCTTTGCCCTTACAGTTATTTTCTTTGGTTCTTTATTTGATATGTACATTCTTTACTGTACTTTAGCCATTGTATTCAGTAAACTAATCTGTGCCTATTTACACAATTTAATATGTGATTTAATACTTTAATGATAATTATTATGATTTCAGATACTTCTGTTTGTTCCATGGATGTGTTATTTATCATTCATGGCTTGCTTCTGAAATTGAGAGCAGCATTACTATTGTCATATAACAGTCATATAACATGCAGATAATATTGTTGTTAAAATATAAGTTAGTCCCTTTCATGACAGTCTTTTTGCAGTCCTAAATTTTTTTTTTGTTGTCTGTAATATGAAATGGTTTATCACTCATAATTTTTTTTTTTCTACTTTGGACATTTAATTTCTTAAAGAGGTGGCATAGCATAGTAGTGTGAGATCTAGAATTTGTCTGGATAATATTACTAACCTTGTGACGTTAGCTTAATTATCAGAATACTGTGTGGAAGAGTAAGAAATTCATAAATATCACCTATTATTATTTCATTTTTTAAATGTGTAACTGATTTTGTCTTCCTCCAAAAAAAAAGCTTTCAACTATTTTTCTTCTTGTAGTAAACTTCTGTATACATTTCCAGGATGGAAAGTTGGAGTGACAGCTCTTCAGCAGGTTAGTATTTTTCTGTTAAAGAGGAAACAAAGTTAATAGGAAAATCTTTTAGTTTCAGGAATCAATCATAATTTTAGACGTAAAGACAAAACAATATATAGCTTAGTTTACCTTTAAAATTGTTACCCTGAAGAAATAGTGTTTTGGAAATGTAGTTTAAAACAATTAATAATGCCTTTGTCAATAACAATTTTGGAATCCTTTGTGCTTATAGTTTGACTTTAAACCCATGGTTGCTATGGATCCTTCTTTACTAATCATTTTGCAGAGATATGTAGTCCAGTGTCTTGTGTAGACTGGAAATGAGTGTTCAGCAATGCAAGGGGTATTGTAAGTCATGCAGATAAATTTGTCAAGATGTTGAGATTTATGGTCTGAAATAATTGGAGCCAAAATCCTAATGTTTGATTCGACGATGGACTATTTAAGAAATAACTGCTTTTTTTAATGACTCCGCAAAATATGTATAAATAAATGAATGCATGCCTGCATTGAATCTTGTGTTTCTATTGGCCACATATGTAGCCAGTATACACTTATTTTTCTCAGCATCCACTGTCTATGCTTGCCCAATTTATATGTATTCCTTATCTTCTCTTACTGCCATCAATCTAGCTCCACTTTTGCCTATCCAGAAGACTCCATAAATATCAGAGGATTAGGTACTTTGAGACAAGGGATTGTTTCAGTATCTCCAGTTTCTACACAGGGTCTGATACATAGTAGACACTTGATGACAAATTAATAAAATGTGTAGCCTGATTCCATTCTATGATGATATTGGACATTGATCTTTGCTAAAGTAAAGAAATTCATAATAGAGCCTGTATGTAAGACTATCGTATTATAGACCATTATAACCATAGAATATTGGAACTGGAACAGGCTCATTGTCATACATTTTTTTGCCTTTTCCCATGTTTTGTAAGTTTTTCTACTTTCTTGGGTAAACAATTTTTCACTTCCTCTGTAATTGGTTATACATTGCCATGCATGTCGCAGGCCTTGTATGTTTTCTAGGAGTTGTCTCCTTTTTCTGTTTCCATCCAATCCAGTGATCTGTAGTGATTTTATACATAGCTTTCTTTTCTGTTGGGGCTGTTTTCTTATCAAAATCTTACCAGCTGGGTTTTGGGGATGGGGATGGGATGTTGACTGGCAGAATTGAAACTGGGAAGTAATTTGGAAAAATCATTTCCGAATACTTCTATGCTGAATATAAAAGTATGCCAAAATAGTAATACTTGTTGAGTTTTCCTGCCACCTTTGGGAAGATACTCCATTATTTCTTTTTGATAACACCTAAGAAATGATGCATATCATAAGGATTATTAAAGCTATTTTGTTTAAGAAAACAAAATAAAAGTTCGAATAATTTAATTTTTAGGCACCAGCTGTGGATGTTGTTGCTATTGGTCTTATGTCAGGTCAAGTTATCATTCACAACATTAAATTTAATGAAACATTAATGAAGTTTCGTCAAGACTGGGGACCCATTACTTCAATTTCATTTCGCACAGGTAACTTTTAACATACTTATTGATAAGAGTTAAGGAAACTTAAAATTCATTACCTTAAAATTCAGAAATTTTTTTTGGCATCTGGTAGCTTAATCTAATAGAAATGAATGAATATTGGAGTAAAAGGAGGCAGAGAAATTTGAATAAATAATGGTATATAGTTTTTTTCTAACTTTATGGAATAAAAGGGAAGAGAGAAGAATTCTTGTTTATTTTGGGAGGATCTATAAGTATTTTTCTTAATGTGTTTTATTTTAATAACAGATGGTCATCCTGTAATGGCAGCTGGAAGCCCATGTGGCCATATTGGACTCTGGGATCTAGAGGACAAAAAATTAATCAATCAAATGAGAAATGCGCACTCTACAGCAATTGCCGGACTGACATTTCTCCATAGAGAGCCACTTCTTGTCACAAATGGCGGTGACAATGCTCTCAGGGTATTATGATGATTGTTATCATCCTCCTGGCTCATCTAACTTATCCTTTGGGTTATTACAAGCTTGTTTTAATGTATCAGCTTTCAACCTAGAAGATGGAAGGAATATGGAAGGAGGTATTGGTATAGATGAAAGAAAAAGCACAGTAGGTGACATGATTGCAGTGAAGCAGGAAAGAATTATAGTTTATTTCTCCCACAATACCCACCCTCCCCCTTGTAATTCCAGGGTCAGTGGCTTAGCAAGCACTACACAATGCCAGTTGATGTATGTAGGGGGTGATTTGACTGCTTGCAGATAAGAACTTTACATTTTTATTTCTTGGCAGATATGGATATTTGATGGTCCTACAGGTGAAGGCCGACTTTTGAGATTCAGAATGGGTCATAGTGCTCCTCTTACCAGTATCAGATACTATGGACAAAATGGACAACGGATTCTAAGCGCAAGTGAGCTTCTGCTTCATACTATTAGTTTATTTCAGCAAGTGTTGAGATGCGGGTGCCCAGTATTAGGTTTGACATTTACACATATTTAGATTTGCATATCTCTTTGAGTGACTTAAAGTTATTATCTGTCCTTAATGTGTCCTTCTGTTTACTAATCCTCAGAGACAGAATGGTCAGATTCTAAAAATTCTGTTAGTCTGCTGAAAATTATTAGTATCTCGTTTTCATTTTATCCTTTATTCTCACTAAATGCCATTCTATAAAAAGTTGAGTATTTTCGGCCAGGCATGGTGGCTCACGCCTGTAATCTCAGCACTTTGAGAGGCCAAGGTGGGCGGATCACCTGAGGTTGGGAGTTCAAGACCAGCCTGACAAACATTGAGAAACCCTGTCTCTACTAAAAATACGTGGTGGTGTATGCCTGTAATCCCAGATACCAGGGAGGCTGAGGCAGGAAGATTGCCTGAACCCAGGAGGCAGAGGTTGCGGTGAGCCAACATTGCGCTATTACACTAAAGCCTGGCAACAAGAGCAAAACTCCATCTCGAGAGAAAAAAAAAAAAGTTGGGTGTTTTAATGTAGTTGCAATCTGGCTTTCCCTTTAAAGTGCCCCAAACTGTAACTTCAAGTTTTTCAAATTGAATTTTATAAAATTTGTGATTCACATAGTCCATTGTTTTGATGAAACTTGATTAGAGATCTTCTGTGTATGTCAACAGGTCAAGATGGAACTCTTCAGTCATTTTCCACGGTACATGAAAAATTCAATAAGAGTTTGGGACATGGTAGGTCCTTTGCAAGACAGAAAATAAGCTGGTTACAAAAGAAACATTTCAACATTCTATGAGAGAACTGGAGAAAGTTTCATCAATACATTTTCTCTCTTCTTGGATGAAATAGATAAACGTAAACCATAAGAAGTGGTTGAAGTTCTGCTATGAGGTTATTGGAAAAAGTTAGACATCTTGGGTGGTAAAAACATACTGCTGCCACCCAAAAGATGTTGATGGCCTCTCTTGAGCTATCTGTAGAGTGCACAGTTTTTAAAATGGAAGGTAGCTTAGAGAAAGCATCAACATAAGCAGTGTCCAATTTTTTTGCTTTAAAGCAATCATTTTATTCTTCTCTTTCCATGGTTTCCAGCCTTTGAAAGATTTGTTTATTAAACAAGAAAATGTTTTTCAGTTTTATTACTAATTTTTAAGTGACTATCTTTACTATTCATGTATGTATATACTTTCAGATGAAATTTAAGATTTTTTTAAAATCAATATCTAAAGTAATTTCTCTTAGAATTAAAAAATAACAGTGGTAATAACATCTTTGTTTTGTTTCTGACTTAAACGGGAATATCTTGAACTTTATAGTTGTATGACAATGATAGCTTTTCTTTTACATATATATATATTTTTAATTAAGAAGGATTCATAGCTTTCTATGTCCCCCTTGCCTCCAACCCCAGGATTAATAAATAAAAAGAGAGTCAAACGTAAAGGACTTCAGAATACCATGTCAGTGAGACTTCCACCCATCACAAAGTTTGCAGCAGGTAAGTAACTTCATACTGTGTTTCAAGACGTTCTCCTTTGTCGTTGTTTCCTACTTTGTGCTATTTTATTTTCTCTGTTTTAATAAATGCTTTTACAGATATTAATAAGCATTCAGAAAGTAACTCCAGGTATATGCTGATCTTGTGTGAACACTAAAATGAATTCTTTTAAATGTGAATTTATTATCTATTAACCTCAGGCTTTGCTCTTCATAATAGCTACTACTAATATTTGATTTTATAGCCTTTTTATTCTGTCATATGCCTAGTATAATGAAAGTCACTAATTTAAAAAGAACTGGAACAGCAAAGTATGAGAACATAGAGCTCTGACTAATTAAGATCTAAGAATGCTGAGGATTTAGTATGCTATGTCATTTGACCACTGCTTCTTTCAAAGAAGTGATTTTAAGAAAAACGTAGATAATGGGTTTGTTGCCTGAAATCTGTCATGGGAAATTACTGTGTAGGCACTATTTCTATTTGAAGGTTATTATTAAGACCACCTTTCTGACTTTTCTTAGAGCTTGAGTGATGTTTCTAAAAACACATCTAAATCACATTACTCACCTGCTTAAAATTTTTTAGTGGCTTCTTATACCTTTAGAGTGGAATCTCATCTCCTTAACATGACTTTCAAGACCTTTGGTAGTGTGGTCCTGATTGCCTTCCCCGATTCCCATTCCTCCCAAAAGATACTACACTTGCTTGCTGTCCTCAGTTTTGTTCATTTTCTTTTGTGCATGTTATCCCCCCACCCCAGGTAATTTCTACTCCTTCTACCACTCCATCCAGAGAGACATTTATATTCCCCAAATCTGAGTAGTTTTATAAGACACTATCATATTTTACTGTGATTTCTTCTAATTCAAATCTCTTGTTAGTTTGTTGTATACTAAAAACACATAAATACACACATTTTTAATTTGTCAATTAAAAAATAATAACCTCTTGTTAGATTGGAAACATTAGTATCAGGTATTACCTGTTTGGTTCACCACTGTATCCCTAGTGTCTGATGATAACCTGAAATATTAGATGTTTAATAAGTAACAGATGAATAACAGAATGAAAAGTAATTTGTTTTATGATTTTTATTACATTTTAGAGGAAGCTCGTGAGAGTGACTGGGATGGTATCATTGCTTGCCATCAAGGTAAGCTATCTTGCTCAACCTGGAATTATCAAAAATCTACAATAGGTGCTTACTTTCTCAAGCCAAAGGAATTGAAGAAAGATGACATAACTGCAACAGTAAGTGAGCTTGTTTATAAGGACATTTTTGCTTTAAAATTTTCCTATGGAAATCTTGTTGCACTCAAAGTTTCTCCTCATAATATTGGTTGAAAAAACATAGTTTAACATTTTGAAGTTATTCCTTAATAGTTTTAAGCTTTCCAAGTTACAAACATTTATTTGAAATTGGGTGTGAGGTATTATCTCATTGTGGTTCTGATTTCTATTTCCCCACTGACATGAAGAATGAACATCTTTTCATATGGTTATGGACCATTCGTATATCTTTTTTGAGAAATATTTAAAAATAATTAACTTGTAATATCTCTTTATATATTCTCAATACAAGTCCCTTATGAGATATTTGAATTACAAATGTTTTCTTCCATTCTGTAGGCTATCATTTCATTTTCTTTTTGGTGTCATTTTTAACTAAAAGCTTTGAATTTTGATGAAGTTCAGTTTATTCTTATATTGCTTATGCTTTTTAAGAAAGCATTGTGTAGCCGAAAGACATGAAGATTTGCTTCTGTGACTGATAAGAGCTTCCTAGTTTTAGCTCTTATATTTGGGTTTATTCTCTCTCAATTGATTTTTGTATATGGTATGACATAGGGATCCAATTTCTTTTTTTTGCATGTGGATATCCAGTTGTCTCAGCACCATTTGTTCACAAGACCATTCTTTCTCCATTGAATGATCTTGTTACCTCTGCTGAAATACAGAAAAACATATATTGATACACTATTGATATTTTAAGTAGTAAAGTGGGTTTATAATAGAACTTGCCTATAAACCAAATGTTCTCCTGTATTGTCTTATATACTCCCTTCCTAAAATGTCATAATTAAAATATTTTGGGCTTTTGCTTGGGCTTTCTAACTAATGGTATGTTTATGGTTTGATGACAGCTGTGGAAGCAGATAAAAAAGGCAAGACAAAAAGAAATTAGGCAATGGAATGTTTTGACTTTAGCCTTGTTAATAAAATAAAAATTGAAGGCTGGTCCTGTATGTAGTTCTCCTGACTTTGTACATTTAAATTGAGTTAACCTTAGTTATGTTTTGTTTTCTTAGATATTAATTCTTGATACTTTTAAAAGAATGGAGATAGAATCTAACATATATTCTTATACACCCAAATATAATTACTTTAGGTTTAAAAAAACTAATGAAGCAATTTATTTATCGTGCTTTTTTAAATAAAAAGGAACAAGCAGTAGATAAAAAAAATACTTTGGCAAGCATAAAGTGCAATAAAATGTTATTTTCTTTGTCATTTGCGGGTTTTTTTTTTTTTTTTTTTTTTTTTCTTTAAGGCAGTGGATATAACTTCTTGTGGAAACTTTGCTGTAATTGGCCTCTCATCAGGAACTGTAGATGTATATAACATGCAGTCTGGTATACATCGAGGAAGTTTCGGCAAGGATCAAGGTATAGAATTTTTTCCTTTTTTTAAATTAATATAGATAAATACAAGGCTAGTAATGATAGCTTGCATTTATAATCTTTAAGTGCTGGGCATTTTGCTAAAGTTTAAGATGGGTTATCTTCAACCCTATATGGCAGATACTACAATTGTATCATAAGGACCATGTTGAAAGAGAAAAGTCATGGGTACCTAAGAGTTATGTGGATATTATTCAGATTAAAATTTTTTTCTCTTCTGCTTTAAGCAGAATATTTTAACAAAATTTTCAGACCTATGTGGTATCAACCTGATTTCTGTTTTTTTACTCAGTGTTAATAATTAAGATTCTTCTCCTTAACCCACTAAAATTCAGATTAATTTCAAAATTTTTCAAGGATATTTAAGTGGCAGGTTATGTATTTGAATGAAGGAATCACTATGTGTATTGTTCAGAGAGACACTGCCAATTCTGATTTCTTTTTTCTTTTGACATGTACCTTACAGCTCACAAGGGATCTATTAGAGGTGTTTCAGTGGATGGATTAAACCAGGTGACAGTTACAACTGGTAGTGAAGGATTACTCAAATTCTGGAACTTTAAAAGCAAGAGTTTAATCCATTCTGTGGGCCTCAGTTCATCTCCAAATATCATGTTGCTACATAGGGACAGGTAAACTTTAATGATAATGGATTTTCTCATTAATTCTTTTGGTAAAAGTTTTAAAGTCACAATTTACCAAGTGAGAAAAATCAGAGTATTTAATAAAGAACAGCATTTGGCTTAATTTCCACCTAACTGTATTTGATTTAACAAAATTCAAGTGGATATAAGACTTTTTAGTTCAAGGGTTTTTTATTTACTAAAACTGGTGCATTTATCTTGCTAGTGGCATTCTGGGACTCGCCTTGGATGACTTCTCCATTAGTGTTCTGGATATAGAAACTAGGAAGATTGTCAGACAGTTTTCTGGACACCAAGGCCAAATAAATGACATGGTAAAACAAACTCTAGCTGATAAAACTGGACTTATTTCTACTTCTGTTTGGGTGTGTTATCCTTTAATAGCCTTAAAATCATTATATGAGGTGGTTATCAATTTTAATTTGCAGGCCATTTTTCAAAGATTTTTAAAGAAAGTTTTAAGTTAAAAGTTTAATACTTTTCAGGGAGTTGATGCCATCAAATTGAAGTGTAAGTTTTAGAGCTCATCTTTTTTTCATTAAACCAGGCCAGAGTAAACTATAGATATGAATGATCCATTGGTTTGTGTCATTTTTAACTTAATATTAAAATAAGCTGGGAGAATTTATTTCTGTTTTACTATGTATGAAATGAATTAATAGTAAAAGACTATTTGCTTGGAATATTTGGTATCTGGTTTATTTTAGGTTGGTGCTATTTCTGGAGTTTATGTATGTTAATTCTGAAGGGGTTTAATTAATAAAAATGTGTTTAAGTTTACTATTATGTTCCTATAGTGGGATATATTATATGGTAAGAAGTAAAGTAGTTTGAAAAGCATATTTTATTCAAAAGAACTTTTAAAATAAATTTGTCATTTGAGGACCATATTAAGTCTATGTTATTATTTTTCATCAATTGCAGATACCTTGATTTGCTTGAAAATAGAAAAAGTAAAATAAAAATAAAACCCTAATACTTAGTGACAAACCCAACAGCTACATTTACTAGTTTTCACACCAAAAATCAGAATTTACTCCTTTCCTTAAAAATTGAAGGAAAAAAAAGCCTGGTCAGGACATTGAGTTCTGCAGATCAGAGGCTGGCAGAATTACACATCAACAGAATTTGTTTCAACAGCATGTGTAGAAATGAGGGTGGGAGTGGGTTGTGCTGAAATTGCAATTTTTAAAACAACTGTAAGTGTCAATTTGCTCTTCCTTTTTCTTTCTTTTTCAAACCTTACTTTCAACTTGTATATCTAGAGTTTCCCTATTCAGTAATAAGTTACTCCTTTTAGTTAAATCTGAGAGCATTTATAACGTGACTTTACCTCTCAGAGTCATTCTTTCCCATGCTTTGCTATCTGTATCACCCTTCTGTAAGTTGATCTATTTGTAAATTGAGATTTGAGTTCACATTATATTACTGCAGCCTGATGAACAAATGAACATTTACATATTCCAGTATCACCCACTAATTTAAACTGCTGGATGAACAATATACTACAACTACAAACCTTAAAGTTTTTCTTTTTGGGTCATTTTTCACATGTGATCTAATTTGTGCCTCATGACCCTTAGGTACTACAGGCAAAGAGCTCTATTATTTATCCATTTTTATAGCTAGAAAGGATAATGGGTGGCATAAGTAGTTTATTTAAATTTGTTTTGAAAAAATCTGATTATTATGGCTTATGTTTAGAAATAAAGCATTATTAAAAAAGAAGACGTTTAACATAAGCTTCAAGAAAAATAGGCTCTTAATCACACACATAAACATATTATCTGTAAATAAATGGAAAATTCTGGTTTGAAAATTAATGCAATACACTTAATTTTTTTAATTTTTAGTAATTCATTTAAAAGCCTAATCTTTATCCAAATTCCATATCAGTGGTATTTAGGAAGTGGTATTTTCTTTTATATGTAATAAGACAGCCTGAATGTTACTCAGTCAAATTAATTTTTTTATGAAGCCTGCATTATCTTTTCATTTATTGCATTCTTTAAGGTATTAACTTTATATACATACATGCATACATATAAATATATATATTTTATATATATATATATATATGTATATTATATTTTTTTAATTTAAAGGCTTTTAGTCCTGATGGTCGTTGGTTAATAAGTGCTGCAATGGATTGCTCTGTTAGGACTTGGGACCTTCCTTCTGGTTGGTAAGTTTATATTTCTAAATCCCTAACCTCTATAAGAAGATTTCTAAGTTATTTTCTTCACACGTGACTTTTACCAGTAGTTAATGGATTATATGCTTTTCCAATGTGACTATATTTGGAGATTTTTCTGACATGACTGTATTGTGTCCTTGGAGTGTTTTTAATGATAACTAAACAGCAAGTAGTAGTGTCATGAAAGATAATAGAAAAGTGAAATCTCTCTTAGGTTTTCTAATCCTGCAAAATTGAGATACAGAAGCAAGGTGCCTAAACCTTAGGAAAGCTCATTTGGCCTTTTTGATAAAGCTCAGACTTAAGGATGACAAACTTTTATTTTGAGTTTTTTTAGTTCATGCTGAATTTAGTTAGAAAGGAAAAACTGCTAACTTTTCCTTCTTGTATATTATATCTCTTGTGGTACTCTGACATAATTCTTAAAAGAAGGCATTTTAAATAGCGCATTTTCTGTAGCTTGGAATATTGAAACCCTGTATTTCTAAAGAAAAGGAGTTTATTTCTTACAGTTTGGGAGATTGAAAAGCCTCAGGTCAAGAGGCCATAGCTGGAGAGACTTCTTGCTGGTGGAGACTGAATAGTCCCAAAGTGGTATGGGGTATCACACTAGTAAGGGTGATACCCCATACCACCTTGGGACTATCACTCAGTGTGATAATGTAATGGCTCAGGTCTGTCTTCCTTTTCTTATAAAGCCACCAGTTTCCCTTTCATGATAATCCATTAATCTATGAACAGGTTAATTCATTAATGAAGACAGAGTCCTCATGATCCAGTCACCTCTTAAAGGCCCTCCCCCTCAATACTGTCACATTGTGGATTAAGTTTAAACATGAGTTTTAGAGGGGACATTCAAACTGTATCTTAAAAGTAGTAAAAATGTGTGTCTTTAGATTTGGGTAAAACCTAACAGATGTTCAGAAATCCATTTCATGGGTTGAAATTTGCTGCTAATCCAGCACTTTAAAGAGAAAGCAACCAAATCTGTAAATGGTATAAACAGAGGAGACATACAGAATGTGTGTGGGGTTTGTTGTTAAAAATTATGTAGGTGTAGATACCATTTAAAATCATATCATTTAACACAGGATTGCTTAGATGAGTATGAAGAAAGGAAGAATTATGGAAATAGCAAAACATCTAATTTAACAGTACCATACCATTAAAAAAAGATGGATGAGAAAAATGAGAAGGAAGGTGGTACTTTTTAATCTAAAATCTTCCTAAATTAAGCTCTGTTAACTTCCTCTTCCTACTCACAAATTGGATAAGCTCATACATGAAAACAGTTTGACCTTTAGGAAGGAAAAACCCTGATGTCCTCAGTTCCCTTCAAGTTTGAAACAAGCCTGAGGCACACCTACCTATCCTGAGTATACAATGGATTTGTCGTAAGCACAGCTAAGGATTGTTGCTAGTGGGTCCAGCTCTAATAACTAGGGATCTTTGTCCACAGGTGTGTCTCTTTCACCTAAAATAGAGTAAAGCAAAATATAATTTATTGACTGTATCCTCCTTTGGTTTTAGAAGGTTCACCTAAAGTTGGTATTTCTTTAATTAAACATTTTGTTAAAGACACTATTAGAAATATTAGTGGTCTGTCACTTCTTGGGCTTTTGCTATTTTCTAAAAGTTAATGTTATCTAATTTGAGTTGCTTTAAAGTAAGAAAGTTATATAAATAGTAGAGTTGGCATAGTGCCTTTTTCATTTTCCTTTTTAATAGTTTTAGTTTATATTAGTGGGAGAGATAGATTATTCAGTAGTAATAAATTGGTAGTGTTTTTTTTTTTAAGTGATTAATTCATCTTTGGAATGGAAAAATTAGGATTTGAAAGTAGCATTCAAAGCCACTAACCTTTGACTCAGCATTAGCCTTTTGCTGAATTTCTTATATCAGTAAAAAGTTGAAAAGATCAAAATCTGATAAATTTTCAACTCTAGTATCTTATTTTTAGTGAGCATAAGCAATTTCAAGTGAATAGAGAGACACGAAGCTGGGTGTAGCACAAGAGCAAGAAGTGACCACATCGAATTATTAAAAGAAAATGTAATAAAATGGACATTGATTGGAAAAAGCATATTTTTATTTAAAAAATTAGTTTTTGGTTAAAATTTGAAGTGGACCAAATGAGAGAGCTTGAATAACTATCAAACAACTGCTGCTGCTTAATTGCAACTAAGCTAACATTTACGACGTGCTGCTAGGCACTGTGACTGCTTTTATTTTTCATATCCTAAGAGGTTGTAGGTACTATTACTGTTATTAGTCCCATTTCAAAAACGATGAAGTGGAGGCTTTTAGAAAAATTAAGTGATTTGCCCAAGGCAACTTAGTTTATAAATGGCAGAGCACAAAATAAGCACTGGAGAAAGAACTGTTGTTATCACCTTTGCTCAGACCGTGTCTTAAGAACGAACTGATTTTCTTGATGTAGAAGATAATAAAGTTAAGATTAGTGTTTTATTGTATAACCATGGGTAACTTGGTTTTTTTTTATTTCCCCTCTTTAAAAAAACATAATTCAGCCTATGGAGATTCCTAGTTTTTCTTTCAGTTAAATAACTTGAATAAAGCAAACATGTTACATAGCCTGGAAAGTGAAGCTATCTATGAGTAAACCCTTGAGTGTATTAACATACAGGGATATCCATCTGGAATTGTGCCTATTTTAAACAAATTGCATAGGTATTAAACTTTCCTATGAAGTTTTTTTTAAGTGCTGAAACATTTTTTATGTTTGTAAAATTCTCAGAGAAACAGAGTTGAAATTTTTTATCTCTGAAATTATTGTTCCTCTACCATTACCACCACCTTTTATGTCTGGCTGTCTTTGATCTAACAGAAGTTCAGATTGAATTCTTTTTTTTTTTTTTTTTTTTNGAGACAAAGTCTTGTTCTGTTGCCCAGGCTGGAGTGCAGTGTTGCGATCTCGGCTCACTGCAACCTCTGTCTCCTGGGTTCAAGGGATTCTCCTGCCTCAGGCTCTCAAGTAGCTGGGACCACAGGTGCACGCCACCATACCCAGCTAATTTTTTTTGTATGGTTAATGGAGATGGAGTTTCACCATGTTGGCCAAGCTGGTCTCGAGCTCCTGACGTCAAATGATCTGCCCACCTCATTATCCCAAAGTGCTGGGATTATAGGCATCAGCCACCACTCCTGGTCCAGATTGAGTTCTTTGAGGGGTGAGAAATATATAAAATTAAATAGTCTTCATAGAATTCTTCATTTGTTCTGTCTTACCCCAACCCTACTTCCTGAGGAGCATTACATAGAAGAATTGGAATAGAACATTGTTTTGAATTTCTCACTGAGGCAAAAACATCCCTTTGTGCTCCTCCTTAAAGATTTCTGTGGAAGATGATTTTAGCACTTTAAAAATAGAACATATGGAAACAGTCTCCATTTGGTCAGAATAATCATCAGAAACCACCTACTGAATATATGTGCAGGGCTCTGATCTTGTAAATCAGAATAAGTTTCTAAATCCTTAGAATAGGAATTGTATTAATATTCTTTCAGAAGAAATTATAAGGTACCTGGGACTGAACATATTTTTTTAAGATTAGCATGAAACTGTATGGTAGTTTTAGGTCTGGGATGAGCCTGCGCATTTATGTTTTATGAACTAATGTGACAGTGTAGAATATGCTGTGTATGTGGAAACCACCTTCCTCAATTTGGTGGTTTTATATAATGGAAGTCCCATCTACCCACACACACAGCTGTGGAAATGAAGTTACACAATGAAGTTGACAAGATAATTATAGTTTAAGTAAAATAAGTTTGCTCAAGCAGTAAGTTTCTTCTTAACAGATAGTTCCTAAACATGTTAGGAAGTTTTACCCTTCACATACTTAAACTTTTGATGAGTAATATTTAGACAAAGGAGACAACCTTAAGATTTGAAATTGCCGTGTTGTAGGTTTAATCTTCTTCTGTATGTGTTAGGATAGTATCTTCATCTCTGGATTGTGTGGATTAAATGGCTCAACATAAATAACTTAACAGTCTGTGGCATAGAATAAGTGTTTAGCAAGTGTTTTCCCCAATTCCTTTGATTCCCAACAAAAGCCATTCTTGTGCGCTTTCAAAGCAGACTTGAACAGAAATCAGGTTATTGCTCCCTTTCCCATAAAGGACAATTAAACAGCAATTGTTTTCCTAAACACAGTTTGATGGGTGTGTGTTTGTTTCCAGTGCTTTTGTTGTCTTTTCTTGCAGTCATTGTTTAAGGTTTACATTTTTATTGGCTCTTTCAGCAAATTGAGAGAGGCATTTTACCATGGGTAAGCAACTTAATGCCTCCCACTGGACAGTCTTCATTTACATTTGAGCTGCTCATGATGTGTCCTGTCAATCACTGATGTAGGCATACCCTGGGTGTGTGTAAGCTATTGCCCTATTTTGTGCTTAAGTTTCAGTAATGGCTTTACTGGAATGTATATTAGCTAACAATATGAATTGGGTAGAACTGCTTGGGTGAAAATACTGACCCAATTGCTTTCTGCCTTGAGTGAATTTAAAATCTTACTGGACCTCAGTTTTCTGGACTGTATGGTAAGGACTATCTGCCTTGTAGGGTTTGTGAAGATTAGATTAGTTAGCACACTCAAGTGCTGAGGATACTTCCTCACACAGAGCACTAAAAAAAGTGTTACTCTTGAAGTAATTTGTATTATTAATGTACATCCTGAACTTGAGTCGTTTGTGTGTACCTTCCTATGGATAATATATTGACTTCAGAATAGCTGTCATTGGGCTGGGCGCGGTGGCTCACGCTTATAAACCCAGCACTTTGGGAGGCCAAAGCGGGTGGATCACGAGGTCAAGAGATTGAGACCATCCTGGCCAACATGGCAAAACCCTGTCTCTACTAAAAATACAAAAATTAGCTGGGCATGGTGGCGCACGCCTGTAGTTCCAGCTACTCGGGAGGCTGAGGCAGGAGAACTGCTTGAACCCAGGAGGCGGAAGTTGCGGTGAGCCAAGATTGTGCCATTGTACCCCAGCCTGGGTAACAAGAGCAAAACTCCGTCTCAAAAAAAAAAAAAAAAAAGGAATAGCTGTCATTAAAAAGCAGTATACTCTGCTTAAGGCTACTCTCACTTTTAGGCAGCCTAAGGAGTCTTTCCAGCAGGATTCAGATGAGTATAGGCCTTTCTCTTTGTTTCTTAAATATACCTCTTTTCACTTTTTGCTCTCACCATCCTAATTATCTTTGTTGCTTGTTAGATGATTACATATTCTCACCATTCTCTCTGTTCTAATATATTCTGCATTCTGATGGCAAATTTTCTATGAAAGTGAAGATTATGCCACTATCTCCTCTTAAGTGGTTAATGACTTTCCATCAATTATAAGATTAAAACAAACTCAGGTGTTTGGTATATAAAACATTATATGCAGCCTTATGCTTATGCTTATGCTTAATGGTCCTACAAAACTGCACTCCTCACTATACACAATTGTATTTTCCCTTGTCTTGTCCGCCACATTTCCCTTAGCCAGGAAATGCTTTCTCTACTAGACCTCAATATCCATTGAAATCCTGTCCATTGGTAAAGCTCCCCTCAAACACAAGTGTTCTCTGTGAAGCCCATTCTGAGTCCTCTACCTGGTTGTGGTTTCTCTCCCTTTCACCCCAACTAGTAAACCCCTTCAGGATTTTAAAGCTATGGGACTAGTTTCCATAAGTTGCTTTATGGCTCTAGAGACTGAATTTTCATGTGTTTCATGTATAGCATGACTACTTATTTGAAAAACAGGTGCAGTGGCTCAAAAGGTTTTTTTTTTAATTACCATTCTTATTTACATCCATTTTGTTATATTGCTTTCTCCTTTTGCCCAAGCTTTTCATTAGTGTCACTGAAGTAACAAAAAATACAGAATACTAATAATTAGATTTATTTTAAATGTTATATCTTTAGAATTGTCCCTAAGTCAATCTACCAAAATTTAGTATTCCAGAAAAACAGATTTCCTCTTTTCTCTTTTTTGTTGAAACTGCTTCTCCAGTTAGTTGGTCTAGTTAATGTTGCATCTTTCTCATTAAGTGAGATTATTTTCACATAGTAACTTAGTTAACAAAGCTGTTTATTAGTGGAGACTTTCTGATTGATACTGGTGATTAAAAAAACACCAACACACATTTTCTGCATCTCTTATTCCTTGTCCTTTTAGCAAAAATATTTTTGTGAATTATATCCTTTTTGGTAGAGTTCAAATAATTTTAATGTGTTAATTATTTCTGTAGCCTGATAGACTGTTTTTTGTTGGACTCGGCTCCTCTGAATGTTTCTATGTCTCCTACTGGAGACTTTCTGGCAACTTCCCATGTGGACCACCTTGGAATTTATCTGTGGTAAGTTCTTTCATACAGTGCTGTTTTGGGATAACGAAGATTGTATGGTCAGAGAGTTATAGTTGCTAAAGTGGTCTTTAAATGGAAATGTCACAAGTTAACGTAAATACTTAATTCACTATAAGTCTGTGATTGAGTCAACATCTGCTTGATAATGTAGACCGCTTTGCTTAAGTATATGTTCTAAACCAAATGATTGATTTTTATCTGTTATCGTATTTGGCTTTTATTTGCAGAAAGAATAAGTAAGTTTTAAAAGTTTAGCAAAAAGGAGTTCTCAGCCAAGCCATGGTTCACCTGCCAGTGTCCCACTACTGCTTTATGACCTTGGCCAGTCACTTCTGAACTTCAGCCTACTTTGTCTATAAAAAAGGCACAAGTATAAGCAGAATACTTTCTGAGATTTATTCTAGTTGCATGACTTTTCATAAACATGTAAAGATCCAGGAGGCTGAGGCAGGAGAATTGCCTGAACCCAGGAGGCGGAGGTTGCGGTGAGCCGAGATTGCGCCACTGCACTCCAGCCTGGGTAACGAGCGAAACTCCGTCTCAAAAAACAAACAAACAAACAAAATGTAAAGATCCTTATATGATCTTCAAATTCTCTTATGATGAACTTATAAGGGATTATGATAGCTCATAATAGAACATCACCTGTGTTGAGAAAAAATTTTGTCTCTTTCCTAACTTTATATATCTAATTCTTTTTACTATTATTATTGGGTAAAAGAAAGAATTGATTGTAAAAAACATTTAATTATAAAATGCTATAATTATATTTGAAGATACAAAGCAATTTTAATATATAATAGAAATAGACCCTGTTCACCTTAATTTGTAAAATGGAGTATCTCCCGGAATCCATGAGGCTACAACAATTTAGAAAAGAATAGTAGCTATGAGACCTCACAGCAGGCGTATGGCCTTTCTCTATAAAGTACTGCTATTAATAACTCAAAACCTGAGAGTCTCAATTTTAATTTTCTATTCCAGCTTCATAAAGTATGGGGAAAAGAAACCTGTCCGCTACTTTGGGACAGGTATCCACATCTTCATTAGTCATTCATGGCCAGGATGCAGACTGAGTAGCAGAAATATGGCTACTTAGAGGGATATTCTAGAGAAGGGGAATCTATGATCTTTCAGCAACTGCAAGAATATGCTCAACACAGTCACGCTCTGACTTACTCTCTGAGTTCATTTTTCCTTCTATTCCAGTATCCTTAAATAAAGGTTGATATATGTCAAAACAATATATGAAAGTTATTTTGCCTTATAAAAGTATTATCTGCTACTGGTCTGTCTTTAATACTACGTCAGGAAAGAGACTCGATAATTTACATAGCTTTATTATTTATAATGGCATCTATGACATAAATCAAGGCATTTTTAAATTGATACAGTCTATCTTTGAGGTCTTTTTTTAACTAATAGAAGTCTGTAGTCAAATTTAAGATTGTAGAGTATTTCCCTGAAGAAACTTTTTATAATTTTTGAAATATTGCTTATGTTTTGTTTTCTCAGGTCCAATATTTCTCTGTATTCAGTTGTTTCATTACGGCCACTTCCTATGGATTATGTCCCCTCAGTAGTAATGCTTCCTGGTACTTGCCAAACCCAAGGTAATCACAAAATTGCAAGTAATTTTTGAGGTGTAATATTATAAACCTAATATAGGAGATACTGCTACCAAAGGCAAAGTTTAGTGCATTCAACCAAAGTGTTTTTTAACCGATATAAAAAAGACTTTGAATGACTTTGTGAATTTATGCAGAAATATAATCGATGTGGCATTGAAAATATATCAAATAGTATACCAGTGAAGAAGGTATTTTGGGGCTAGTGATGGGAGTTGTAGTTAATATGAGAAAATAAGGAAAAGACAGGGATAAGGAAATGAAATTAATGAACCGTTTACAAGGCTGCATTGAGTGAACATGTTATGAAACACAGATGAACTTGAAATGAATTAAGTTGCTTTTATATGGTAAAAATCTCATTTTGGGTTAATTTGTTTTACCTGAACATTTTTTAAAGATGTAGAAGTATCAGAAGAAACAGTAGAGCCAAGTGATGAAATGATAGAATATGATTCACCAGAACAGCTGGATGAGCAATTGGTGACTCTTTCACTTCTTCCTGAGTCACGATGGAAAAACCTTCTTAATCTTGATGTTATTAAGGTAATACTATAGTACACTTAATTAATGCACTTAATAGACCCTAAGCATGCATCCAGAAGCATTTTTATGTTTTTAAGCAGAGAGAACTTCCCCTACTTTAAGGGCGTTAGGAGGAGCAGTTAATGTATAAGATAACAGTGACAATTCCATTTAATCAAGTATTATTTAATATGGTGTGATTATCACAAGATATTCATATTTATGTCAACTTTGAGAAACTCAGCAGACATTTGGATGTGGCAAAAGTTCAGCCTGTATAGAGCTATTGGAAACTGATCCTTTAAAATCCAGCCTAAGAAATCACTTTTATGTAAGTTTCTAAAACAAGCGGGAACAAAAAATAGCTATTATAATGTATTTCTACTGGTAGGCATTTGATGACCAGATAAATTTCATTAGGTTTTCATTTTATTAAGTTAACCCTTTATCTCACACCATGCCCTGTCTTACACCATACTCTGTCAGCTACTGAAAGATTTTTAGAACTTGATGTATCAGGGACAGATACATAAGTTAACATGAACTAGGTACTAAATAATGTACCTGGAGAGTATGGTGGTGAAGAAAAATCCTAGCCCCTATGTCCTTGAGGAATTTATCATTATGCATGAAAAATGGACAACTATGGTATAGATTAGTATTTTTTTAGAGTATGTTTTATGACCCCCACTAGTGAGTAACAAAAACTACCAAAAGGAATACAATAGAGTGAAAAATTTCAGGTTACCTTTTGCTCATGAATGCAAGTATTGTTTGGTGAAACTTGAGTTGGTTAGACATACACATACACTAGATCCGCTAGGTGACTTAAGTCACAGTATAGGCTCTGGTAAAAAGTTTAAGGAACACTGACATAAGTAACTAACAAGATGTAACTGTCCTCGTAACTAATAACACAAGAAAAGAAATGCGTGTCTTGGATAACGAAAGAGAAGTTTTCATATTACATTTCCTCACAGAAGTTAAAATTGCTTCTGTTTACCTGCTAACTTTTTGAGAGATTAGTCATCTGTATAAAGGTGTGCTGTCTAGAAGCATGGTGTCGAATCTTTTCATAATGGTGTCTACACTGTCAGCTTTGAAGGGAGTACATTATGAAATAGTTCAAATGCAGGGCATTAAACTGTACAAGTAGATTACTGTGAGGGGAGCAATCAGAATAATGCTCAATTAATTGAGCTGAGTTTTTGGGCTACTGTGGTCCTCAATAAGATGGCAGTGTGCACTACATAAAATCTTGTATCAAAACATGAGTGGATTATCTTTGTGAGAGGAATATGCTAAAACCTCTAATATTTTTATTTTCTATTAAATAAGAATGTACCAAGATAATGATTTATATTTGTCGTGTGGATAACTTCTATTTTTGCTTTTCTTTGTGAGATTAGATAATTTTCAGGGCACTATGGAGTTCCTCCAAAGCCTTATGGTTTTAACAAATCAGTGACTGTCCCCTTTCTAACTCAAGAATGGTGAGTTAGAATGGTAACTGTGACTCCTTACAGTCTCCATCATCCTAAAGGGCTCTATACTACAGGTGGCAGTGCTTTGTCCTGTGTTCACATAATCATTTTCTTTTATGCCATGGCTCCACTTTGGAATAGAAAGTCTGCCTAAAGCTGCAGAGCTCCTAAAGAATAGAAGAATAATGTGAGGTGAAATTGTGAGACTTCTTTATCAGGCACTTTACCATAGAAAGGCTCTTTCATCAAATATTCCTGAGAGGCAGGGTGCGGTGGTACATGCCTATAATCCCACCACTTTGGGAGGCCGAAGCAGGTGGATCATTTGAGGTCAGGAGTTTGAGACCAGCCTGGCCAACATGGTGAAACCTTGTCTCTACTAAAAATACAAAAATTTGCTAGGCATGTTGGTACACACCTGTAATCCCAGCTGCTCAGGAGGCTGAGGCAGGAGAATTGCTTGAACCCAGGAGGCGGAGGTTGCAGTGAGCTTACTGCATTCCAGCCTGGGCAATGGAGTGGAACTCTGTCTCCAAAGGAAAATGTTCCTGAGATACTGATATGTATCAGTGTACTCACCAAAACAAAATTCTTTCAGTGGAAATTGCAATGGAGTTTTTCCTTATATAATTTTTCTAGCATTTGAAATATTTACAAACCAGCAATCATGTTTTCTTTTATTTTAAAAGCACACAGTACTAAGGAAAAATAAAAATTCCAATGAAATAGAAGAATTAGCTGTACTTTGCAGGAAGATTATCAAATTATTTATAATGTTGGTCTGCTTGTGGCTCCAAAGTTCTTCTGGAGAAAAGTATGAGAAACTCTTTTCTATTAAGAATTTATGTAAATTTTGCTTTCCATCCTGTTTTATGAAAGAGTTTGTACTCAATACAAAAAGAAGTTTATTTAAATATTCACGTAAATATTCATATTTTAGGAAGATTAGCTTTGTTCATCTTAGAATTTCTCCTGTGTCCTTGGTAGAATTTCTCCTGTGTCACTTTTTTTCAGCCTGTCAGCAAGGGTGCAAGAGATCTGCATTGGAAATTCCAGGTTAAGGTTAGATCTGGGTATTGGTCAGAAGCGATTGTATTTTAACTTTCTATGAGTTTCATCCCTCCTTTCTTTTTAGTATTTTTTTTTTAATTGATTTAAAATTAAATATTAGAAATTGTTGGCAGGATAATTGCTGTTTTTCTTTCTCATTTTCTCTTAATCAGAAAAAGAATAAACCAAGGGAACCACCCAAAGTACCCAAATCAGCACCATTTTTCATTCCAACAATTCCTGGCCTTGTACCCAGATATGCTGCACCTGAACAAAATAATGATCCTCAGCAGGTAAAAGACAAATTAGAACATTTGAAGTATATGAGTGTATGTTTATTTGTATGTGTTTTGTGCACTTCTTTACAAGACCTAGTTTTACAGATACAGGATAAATTAATGATAGCTTTTAATTACAAACTGTACATTTTTGGATGTTACATGTATTATTTGAATAATGTGTATTTGTTTTTGTTTAAGTCTAAAGTGGTAAATCTTGGAGTTTTGGCTCAAAAATCAGATTTCTGCTTGAAACTTGAAGAAGGACTGGTAAATAATAAATGTAAGTTGAATTATAAAATATTTTAACAAATATCTTCAGCTTATTTTACTTTATATGAGGAGAAATTGAAAGAAGTATTATCAGAGTTCTCAGTAGTTAAGATAGTGAACATTAAAATGATTGAAATTTTGGTTTTAATTTCAAGTAATTTTAGCTCTTATATTAAATAAGTTCACTAAACTCAAATGGTATTGATATTATAAAAATCTGTTCAAGATTTTTCATATATCTAATTTATTTTTTGCTATTTGGAGATGGACACATTTATTGACTACATTTATAATGAGATCCTTCTTGATGTGAATTAAGTATAAAAGTTTGGTATGTCATTTTTGTATCAGAAAATTTGCAAGCCTTTGGTTTTTATTTATAATTTGTAATACAACAGACTGCTTAGATGATTTCATATATTCGCAAATTATTCTATTAAAAGGGAAATGTTTTAATCTACCTCTTCTGTTAATATGTTTAAATTTTGAAGGCTACAATCTGTAGCTAATAGTGATTAGCCATAAGAACTATAATTACGTAAAAAATCATGGTCACTCTCCTGATAATTTTAACTTATCCTCTTGTTTTGATTCAAATGCTTTTGTTTTCATACCAAGATCACTTGAGTCCACATTAGCAAAAGTCAAAGAATGATACTAATGAGCCTTTGTAAATGACTTCTTAATGTTTATGGGGAGACAAAGAAATAAAAACACTGTTTTTTAATACATGCTGAAGGATTTAAAATTGATTAGACTTTTGTCATTGGTGATGTTCTTTTTCAGAAAGCTAAAGCATAGTCATTGCAATTCTCATATTAAGTGACTCATAAAAATAGCTGTAAGTGTATTGAGTATGTTTTCCTGGGGTGCATATGAAACAACACTTCTAGGGAGAAGAATTAGGTTTGGGCTGGGTAAGAATAAGGGGTGGGGTCTTTCCCCTCTGATTTTATATATTTCTGTATTGTTAGTACTAAATTTCCTAATGATTATGTACTTTTATAACTTTATAACAATAAAAAAGAAAAATAAATTATTATACCTCATCAGATTCCCACTGCTCACCACTATTAATACTTTTGCTTGTATCTTCATAGCCTTCTTATATTAGGATTTACTCAGAGAGAGATATGAGCATTTTTAAATTTTAAAGTGTCTGTTGTGAGGCATTAGATTCTCTTTAACAGGAAAAAAGGTTAAATTACAGAAAAAAAGTGTTTTAAGTACTTTCTTTTTTATTGCTGTCATCATTTGTACTGATTTTCATTTATTTTGAATTTCATTCTACTACATAATATGAAAAAAATTAATTGACAGGAAGAATTTCCCATGCCATTTAAATATATCCTGTTTGGGGTATGGAAGGAAAACTGTAGTTTTCTATGTTAAATGATTATAATCAAATCATAACTGGACTCTTTTTAAAATTTAATGCAGATGACATGGCTCTCAACCTTCTGAAAGAATTAGGCCCATCAGGAATTGAAACAGAGCTGCGAAGCTTGTCTCCTGATTGTGGTGGGTCTATAGACGTCATGCAGAGCTTCTTGAAAATGATTGGGATGATGCTGGACAGAAAACGTGATTTTGAGTTAGCCCAGGCATACCTTGCATTGTTTCTAAAGGTAAGTCTAATGTCAGATGGTACTGCCCAGCTTTTCTTCCTCTGTGGCAGTGCTATCTAATAGAACTTTCTGCAAAGATGGGTATGTTCTATACCACCCTTTCCAATATTGTAGCCACTTGCCACATGTAACTACGGAATACTTGAAATGTAGACAATGTGATCAAGAAACTGAATTTTTAATTTTATACAGTTTAATTAATTTAAATTTAAATATCCACATGTGGCTATTGACTACTACATTGGACAGCTGGACAGTACAGCTTGGTCGTCTTGTTTTCCTTTTTTACTCAACTGCACAACAATTTTGACTTTACCCCCTGACTTGATGCTATCTGCTTGAACCAATGTGCTGAACTATTAACTTTTCTTTTTCCAGTGGTTAGTTACATTTTGAAAGCTTTTTGTGCTTGTGAATAGAAAATTGGGTTTTGTTTGTTTTACTACTGAAATCAAAATATTTACTTCTATCCTTGGTAAAGGAGTTTTGATCATTTGACAATAAGAGAGTTATTTTAAGATTAGTATAGTAGAGAACTCATGTTTTGAGGGTCTGCTTTAATGGTATAATGTGTTGAAAGAGGTAGATGATGCCAATTTTCGGTGATAATAGATTTGATTTTTATCCCATTCATACCTAAAATGAGTTCAGTTGACCTAATTATTTAAAAGTTAGATATTTTGGAAGTGACATGTAGGATTAAAATACAGAAATGCCACAAATTGTCTCTAAATCTTTTTCCAAAGTTGCTAAGCGTTAGTTCCCAAATATGAATTTACTGAAATTTTAGAAGATAAAGGACGCTATCTGCCATTTATTACCAGTGGGGTATATGAGAGGAAAAACATACAGCAATGTGGAAATGTGAATTTAGTGTTAGAACTAGGACCTTGTTTCTGGATCTGTATCAGGACTGTCTTAAGGTGGAGAAGAGTGATGACCACTTTAATTCTACCAGAGAAGCAATAGTACCATAAAGGAGCTTATAATAAAAAAAAGTTTGATAGAGGAAGGGAAAATGGGAGATAGGAATAAACCAACACTTAAGAAAAAAGTATACAGATAATGTCTTATGTGGTTCCTTTGGTAGAAAAATTGAATCCAGATTAGTTAAAATTTTAATTGTCTTAAATGTTAAACCGTCATATTTTTTTCATTGCAGTTGCACCTTAAAATGCTTCCTTCAGAGCCAATACTCCTAGAAGAAATAACAAATTTGTCATCCCAGGTGGAAGAAAACTGGATCCATTTGCAATCACTCTTCAATCAAAGCATGTGTATTTTAAATTATCTCAAAAGTGCTTTGTTATGAAAATAAATTTGTGACTAAACAAATCAAAAGACTTACATATTAAATAGGTTCAATTGAACTCATTTCTTATTTTCCAAGTGTCAGTGTGAAAAGAAAATAATATAATTTTTTAAAAATTATTACCTGCTTATGTTTTTTGAGTATCTATCTCATATAAGAGATGCTGCATGTTCACTGTGAAGTATTGCTGAATTAAATTGAAAATGTCAGATATAAGAGCAGCCTAGTGCTTTCTCCATTGTAACATACCGAAAGGAAGTTGTTCATGGATCAGAAATGTGGGAGGCCCTTCCTTGCCCAAGGCAAATTGCTATAGACATTTAAACTGATAACAAGGATAGGTAAGGGAAATTCCAAATTCCATTGGAAGTTGGCCTTCAAAGGTTTTCCTTCCTCACTGATGACCTTTTTATTTGGGAAGAAACTGCTGAACACACTTTTCTTTCGACACCAGGTAGCCCTGGAGTTTTCTTTTTTTCCTCATCATCATTTTGGTTTTTTTTATGGCTCAAGACTTTTGCAATACATGAATTAAACATAAGCAGTTCTTTAAAGCACGGTGATCTAAAAACTATTCTTAGTTTATACACTTAAAAGTTGAGTCTTTCATGAAATGCAGTGGGTTGAATATAAACACCAGTAGCGTCTTGTTCAGATAAGAGAGTTTCAGGGAATAATCTCCAGAAGAAGCAAAAGGCATTTACTGATGATACCTTTAATGTTCACGTTTTTATTTAATGATGTAAAAATTAGTAAACTACTAAGGAAATAAACCAATCTGGTTATTGTACTGAATTTCAGGGTTTTTTTGAGAAAGTGTATTGACTTATTAAAGCCACTGATGGAAATGTTAATAATGACTTAAGTTCTAACTTAAAAAACCATTATATTCCTCTTTCCTAAATACTATATTCTAAATTGGAATATGGCAAAATTCCAATATATAATTCTGTACCTAGTAAAGCTTGTAATCACTAAAACAAAATAAGCGCTGTAAACTGAAATTGTATTTCTTATACAAATCATCAACCAAATTTTCTTCTCTTTTTAAAGTGAGCATATAGACTAATGTATAGCTCTCGGAGATACATTTAGGTAGTATTACATCATCATTTTGGCAGGTAATCTTCTAGACTTTTCATGTACTGTTTCCATCAAGGGCAGGAAAGAAATACAAAACATAATTTTATTTGTCTGTATTTTCCTTAAAAATATATCAATCTGTGCATACTGGTTTATCTTTAAATTTTTAAATTACACATGTAATATATGACTACATTTTGGTTGTGTACTTTTTTGAAAACCATCTTCAGTCGCAATACCCTCTGTAGAAGAAAGTTATTAACTCTCCTTGATCTTGTTTTAGACTGTTTTTATGAGTGTTTAAGAACGTGTATATATTATCTGCAGCCGCAGGAAATGTATAGTTGTGATTTTTACGAACATATAGGTATATGATTCTACAGCTTGCTGTTTCTACTCGGGAGTTTTTTATTTTTGTACATTCACAGTTACGTAATCTCTTTTGCAGTGTCCAACAGTCTATTTGCCTATGACAGACACTTAAGGAAGTTTTCCTTCTTTTTTTTTCCTTTATAATTACAAACAATGCTGAAAGGAACATCATTCTACATGAGCCCTTTTTGTACATATACGGATTTCTCTGTAGTATATGATTAGGATTTCAATTTCAGGATGGAGTATAAGCATTTTTAATTTAAAGAGATAACTTCCATTTGGCTTCCAGAATGGCTGGATCAAGTTATAGTTCCCCTCAGCAACAAATGAGAATCTGCTTCCCCACATAATTAATGAAACTTGCTATTAGATTTTTGTAATGTTTATTAATCTAATTAAAAATTTATTTTTGTTTTAGATCAAATTTCTCACTAGTGAGGATGGACATATTTTTGTATGTTTATTTTAGAACATATAAACATATTTGTGAATTGTCTTTTTCCTCTACTCATTTTTCTATTGAATGATTTGTCCCTTTATCTCACAGATTTGTTAGGAGTTCTCTTGTATTTTCTGTGTTAATCTTTTATGCCTGTTGCCAGTGTTTTCTCCTACTTAGCCATTTGGCTTTAATTTTACATGGCGTCTTTTTAAATAAATGTTTATATTTGTGTACAATCAAATTGATTAATTTCATGACTTTTACTTCAAGATATAAAGCAAATTATTATTATTTTTTTTTGAGACAGAGTCTTGCACTGTCGCCCAGGCTGGAGTTCTGTGGCCTCGGCTCACTGCAACCTCTGCCTCCCGGGTTCAAGCAATTCTGCCTCAGCCTCCCGAGTAGCTGGGATTACAGGCACGCAACACCATGCCTGGCTAATTTTTTGTATTTTTAGTAGAGACAGGGTTTCACCTTGTTTGTCAGGCTGTTCTGAAATTCCTGACCTCGTGATCCACCCGCCTCAGCCTCCCAAAGTGCTAGGATTACAGGTGTGAGCCATCGCACCTGGCCAAAGCAAATTATTTTCTAAGACATTTACAGTATATATGTTCTTATGTTTACATGTGTTCATTTCACATTTCACATTTATCATGTTTTCCTCTACGACATGATTCTGTGTGTGAGTAATGTGTAGATCTTTATCTAGAATTGATTTTTGTGAAGAGTAAAACAGCGCTGCCTCCAATGTCTATTCAAAACTCATTTATTGAAAAGTCCACTCTTAATGTCCGATTCGAAATGCTACTTCCTTATGTGTTAAATTCTTTCATTGAGCTATTTGATATTCCTAATAATGTATTACTTTGATTATAGTTTAGTATGTTTTCAGATTTGGGGCAAAGCCTTCCTAAAGTTTTATAAAAATTTGTTGACTGCCGATTAGCATATCTCTTGAAGTTTTGATATGGGTTGCACCACATTTACAGGAGTGATTTGGAGAGACCTGTAATACTGAGCACAGTCCTCCCTTGGTATCCAGCTCCAGGACTCCTGTGGATACCAGAATCCAAGCAGGTCCCACGTATGCATATGAAACGTTAGCCCTTGTATTTGAGGGTTTTTCATCCCTCAAATACCATATGTTTTATTTGTGTTTGGTTGAAAAAAATTTTGCATATAAGTGAACCTTTGCATTTCAAACCTGTGTTGTTCAGGACCACCTGAATTTCCCTTCAAGAACAATGAATGTCTTCATTAAATCATCTTTTGTGGGAGAGCTTTTGATTTCATGGATTTTCATATATATATAATAAATATATAAAATAAACACTTTTGACATTCTGAGAATTTTGTTACTATAAGGAAATTTCATTTTCTAATACATATGATAATTGGTTGTTGCTGTTTGTGGTAAAATGATTTGATTTTTATATTCCAATCTCAGCTGCCGAACACTTTGTCAATACAGTCTCACTAGAAAATCCAAAAGAATTTTATCTTCTGCAATTGATGAGACTTTATTTCCTAGCCAATATTTGTGTACTTGAAATTTTTGTGCATTAGAAGTTTTATACTTTAAATATATGCCCTTTTTAAAGATAAAAGCACTGAGGATAGAAAATATGTAGACTGATTGAAATATATATTTAGTATTGTATGAAAATAAATATAATTTAAAAGCTGTTATAATCTCCAAAACATTTTAAGCCTTGAGAGAGATATGACTTTGATCTCAGTCACATATGGCCACTTCTTTTTCTCTTTCTTATTTTGCTTGTTCTGTGCAACGACTAGAGATAATTAAATGATGTCAAGAACAAAAAAACCTCTTGCCTTTTTAATGACCTTGTTATAGATCAATTTCCCCTTTATAATCCTGCTTTGCTTAGACCAGATGTCAGAAAACCTACAAGTATTTCACCCTCTATAAAAAATGCTAAATGTACCCTTCCCCCAAAAAAATCCATAACCAATCAAATTCCTATAACTATTTCCCAACCTTGTATGAATAATGTTATAATCCTGCTAAAAGAAACTCCTCTGTCTCTGCCTACATAAATGAAACCTTAACTTCTCTACTTTAGAATACTGACTCTTTGGAGTTGGTGTTTCCGGGTGGGCTATCCTTAAACTTTGCACATTTATAAACTCTCTTTCAATTAGATTCATACCCTTTTTATTATTTTAGGTTGACATAAACAGCTTGTTAAAAAATTTGGGACGGCCATGGTTTTGCACTGAGCTTTCTGCACTGGGTCCCAGCAGACCAGACCAAACTATAATGAAGTCACTTATGCTGAATGCCAGAAACTTCAGTGAAACAGGTAGATTCCAAAACAGATCATTGTTACCTTTGAAAACAGGCGATTTCAGTCTACCTGAGTCAGCACACTAAGGTAGTCTCTTCTACTTTAAGCCTTACAAAAAAGTAACCTGATGTTAACCTTTTTTCTCTAGTGTTCGATTTCCTTGTTCTCACCTTATAAAACCCCCTGTTCTGCTCTTGCCCAGTGGGAGTTCTCATTCCACTTTATAGAATGAAGGGCTTCCCTAACGAATGGTGAATAAAAGCCAATTAAATTTATAACTTGTAAATTTGTTTTCTGACAAGCTAAATGAGCATTAAATAGTCAAAGTGCCCAGGGACAGCCAGGTCATTGAGACAAGATTTTACTAATGTGTTTGCCTGCAAGGCAGATGTTAATATTTTTTTAATTATATTTTCTATCATGTTATTTAGGACTCTTGACTGCAAATTATTATCTTTAAACAGGAAGGGAAATTTAAGAATTCAGGAATACTGGATTATCTGATAAGGGTTAGGTCACTTTGTTTTCAGGAATTTTTTGTAACCTGTGACACAGAAATGCAAGAAGTACTCCTTAAATTCTGCTTTTCTTTGCAGAGTGCTTCATTCCTTTGATTGGGTTTTTCCTCTGCAACCAGTACCTGCCAAAGGCAGTCAACAATCCACTTGATATGCAGCCTCTTCCTAGAGTTTGAGATTGCACACTGGTAACTAAAAACCCTCCCATCTGGGTCCTAAGTCTTCCCCTCATTTATCACACTTCCCTTTCTTCATCTGGAGAAAGAGGAATCCCTTTGTTTTCTTTTTATAAGCTTTTCACCACCCTCTGAGGACAAAAAAGCTTCGCCCACCCCTAAACACCCCCACTTTCCTGTCTTCATCTCTCTCATAACTCTGTTATGCTAAAGTGAAGATTACATTTTTAGAGGATGGAAAGCTATCATGTCACTGAAAAATCCCATTTTTGAATGATATATTGTGTATTCGCATAGTATTTCACCTTACAGCCCTGCAAAAAAAAAAAAGTAGTCTCCTTCCAATGAGAAAGTTGCCTCAATCTCAGAAAAGGTGATATGTTTGGAAAGGCAAAGGAACAAGACCACATCAGTCTTTAAAGAATTATTCTTATACATTTTTGGTCATTATTAGTCTTATTTGTGCTCTGCAGACTCTTGTTTTATGATGTTAATAGTTTGAGATCCTGAAACTCTCAAGCCAAAATAGTTTCCAAGAGTAAACTCACTGACTGAGATATAAATTTGATACAATATAAGGCATATACCTTGCAGTCCCCCCATTAAGGCTAAACCATGGACTTACTGCAAGGGAAAGCGAGCAGTGATATTAGAGAAGGTAACAAACAGTATAGATCAGTGGTTCTCAAAGTGTGGTTCCCCAATTAGCAATATCAACATCACCTGGGAACTTAGAAATGCAGGCCCCACTGTAGAACTACTGAAATAAAAACTCTGTGGGTAGGGGCTAGCAATATGTGTTTTAACAAATCTTGCTGGTGACTTAATATAACTGAACTTAGAACTAGAGAAGGGAAAAAAGAAGGTTATGAGGCAAAATATTCTCACCTGTGATCCCTCTTCGTTCTAGGAAGAAACCTCAAGGAGGGAAAGTGAGGAAAAGGGTTGCAAGATAGGATTTGTAGACCCTGGCCCCAGATCTAGAAGTAAAAGGGGAAGAGGGAATGGAGGATTGGTTGGAGAAATCACTGGGTACATTAAGTAGAACTCCGGAGTTGTGGGGCAAAGTCCTGACTCCCCTGGAGGAGATTGACTCACAGGCCTCTGTCCTGACATATGGTAGCCATAGTCAAGGGGTGTGACTTATGCAGAAAGAAATGATAGTGACAGCTCACAGTTTCCATGACTGTGGGTGACACTGGGAGGGCCCTGGAGGTTTCCACCTGCTCCCTGAGGGGAATGAGTGAGGCAGCTGGGAGTAGAATATCAATAGGCCTGCTGTAGAGCCCCAGTGGCAGAGTGTGGCTGCTCCACCGTGTGGCCCAGGTCCCATTTGGAAGACAGGCAGAGACTTAGGGCACAGGCTAGGTGGGACCATGGCCCTGGTGGAGGGAGATGAGAAGAGAGTCTGGCAACTCGGAAGGCACTCACACATGGTGAACCTTACTTTGTGAGGAAAGAAACAGACATGGTAGGGAATTTGAACATAAAATCTCACAAAGTATTATCCAAAAGAGCCTAAGCTAATGTGAAAGAGACTAAGATACTTTGTAATTGGTAATTTTGTTCCCCATCCTAAATCTAGTAATATGAGGGCTCGTGGTGAAATTTAATCAGTTGGATATATAAAATAAAGAATTCTGTAGGGATCTTTTTTCCAGTGTCTGTGTACAATATGCTGAATTTTCCAATTCCAATTTTGCTAATTTCCAATTCCAGCTGAATCTACTGAATGTCTCTGAAAAGGTACATAAAATATTCAAAAGTTGGTTTTATCTCTATTTTGTTAAGATGATTTATTGACACTGCAGACATGTAGATAACAATAGTTTACTGTTCTCTGAAAATATAAAAATTCCATAAATCCTTGCAAACAATTTTTAAAAATTTAACAATATTGTTTATTACTACCACAGCCAAGAATGAATATTTCAAAGCCAGGGTTTTTGGTTTGTTTTGTTCGGCTACCCTTTTTTTTCCCCACTATCTCTAGCTAAATTCCAGTCTTTACTATTAATTTATTTTTTCTCATTTGAACTTTCACAGAATGATGTCTGCCTCAGAACTCTGGCCCTGTTTCCTCACTCCTGGCCACACCCTATTTTCTACAGTAAAATATGATGCAAGCCCAGTGGGTGACGGAATGGTGAGTGAGTGAGTTATTGAAGCCTGGACTCATGCTACCATGTGGATTTAATTTCCATGAAGCGTCATATACCAAAAAAGGAGTCACATACCTGACAGCTTCCCCATCCAGCTCACAGTGCTGTGATCATTCCTCTTTCCTTCATTCAATCATTAATTTATTCATTCTATCTTCAACAAATACTTAGCTATGACCCTGTCTCAGATGCTGCTCTATTGTCTTGAGATAATTTAGAAAACAAAGCATATAAAAATCCCTGTCCTTATGAAGCTTATATTTTAGCTCATTATTCTTTTACATTATTTTGCTTAGCCTTTTGCCTGGCTCTCTTTTAGAACCAAGATAAAGGAGATGTTTCTAAGCCTTCACACTCTGCAAAGAGTGACTGCTAGGAGTTTCTCTCTTTTTTTTTTTTTTTTTGACACAAAGTCTCGCTCTTTTTCCCTGGTTGGGGTGCAGTGGCGCGATCTCGGCTCACTGCAACCTCCGCCTCCCGGGTTCAAGCAATTCTCCCGCCTCAGCCTCCCAAGTAGCTGGGACTAGAGGCCTGCACCACCACGCCCAGCTAATTTTTGTATTTTTAGTAGAGACGGGGTTTCACCATGTTGGCCAGGATGGTCTCAATCTCTTGACCTCGTGATCCACCCGCCTCGGCCTCCCAAAGTGCTGGGATTACAGGTGTGAGCCACCGCGGCCGGCCGAGTTTCTCCCTTTGTTTCAAAGTGTGGCACATATGGGTGTGTGTGTGTGTGTGTGTGTGTGTGTGTGTGTCTGTGTGCACGTGTACAGGAATTCCCAAGTAGCCTCAAATACACATAGATACCTGAAGGGAAGAAAGTATAATATGAATAAATGCCTGCATGCTGCTTCACTACCATTCTCATTTTAACAAAGGGTTGGTAACTTAGAAAAGCTGTGCATATGAAGAGCTAAAACAATTGGAGAAAAAAAAAAAACTATCTTTTTTTCCTTGGAAGACACCATGTCTCCATTCTCTGGCTGATAATTGATGGCCAGGCTTAGGGAAGCAGAGACTAAGAATCAGCCTTGCAGTTTGTCAGACGTGGTTCCTGGAGCTGGGGGCCATCCCCCAGGGGCCTGGGTGCAGTTTTAGCTCTTGGCACTCTGTGTGGCAAGGTGGAGGCAGGGGGCAGAGATGAGTTCATCTCTGTTGCTGTGGTGACAAGGAGGTGAAGTGAGTAGGATACAACAGGCAAGGAAAAAGGTTCATGTGGAACTGTGTGCTTCTCTCAACCCATTCCATTCCCTTTTCTCAGTGGTTCATTCAATAATCCTGTATGGGGTATGGCAGGACGGAGATCCCAACGCATATAAGACAAGGTCCCTGACCCCCAAGTATAGGAGATGAGCCTTGCAGGAGGAGAGGCAGCACACATTCGCCTTCTGGGAGCCAGGGGAGGCTGCACAAAGAGGACAGCTGCCACTGATCTTGAACAGAGTGGGAGCGGCATGGTATTGCAGAGAGAGATGGGACAGCATTCAGAGATGGAGGCCACGAGAAAGGCAATAGAAAGTCAGGGGTGTCCAAAATCATGTCAGCTGCTACCTCTGGGAATATGTGGGGGTCAGTGGTCCTGGAACTGGGAACAAAGGAGACTTTTTTTTTCTGCAATGGTTTGTGTATTTTTAAATTAAGATAAAATATCAACAAATACTGATTCTGGGTGTTGCTGCCTATGTATTTTTATGCACTTCATATTTAATTTTTTTTTTTTACTGTATTTTACTTTTTACTTTTTTTGTTTAGCTTTTCAAATAAAAGGTATGTATACGTCTCTCACCATCTATCCATCCATCCATGCTACTTCATAGATATATCTTGTGTGGCTGGCCAGATCTTATTTCCTCTGGAAGGTGGTCTTTGGAAGTTACAATTGTGTTTGTCACCCAAGTCGCTGGACCTTTCCCAAAACTCCAGGCCACTACTTGACCTGACCACACTCTTTTGTATGCAAGTCCCTGACATTGGGTCTTTATGAGGTGTGAATGGTCTCTAGGTCAGCACTGAGCCCTGTCTCTTTCTCTCTGTGCTCAGCTGGCATGAATTGGGAGGCAGAAGACCCGAGGGAGCTGCCATGAGTCACGTAGCTTGGCTGGGCCAGAAACTTCTCCAGGAAGTGGTGGGAAGGGTGGCCCTTGGCAGAAGAGATCCTCATTTCAATGGTGTGGTACCTGCCTGAGATTTCCCAGAAAGCATGAAGAATATCAGAGCGGAGAGTTTCACTTTTTCAACAACAAATAGAAATAATCCACTTGATTCCACATGAACTAAATGTTGAAGAAAAGCATAATCTTACATTAGCTTATCTCTTTACCCTTTACCAGAGCTCAAAGATGGAAATTACCATTATCTTCCTGCTGATAAATGACAATCAAGCAGCAAATATACCATACATTGTGTCACTTGAAAAAAGTTTTATCTATAAACAAAATACTAATCCTTAAAAATATTATTCTTTTATGAAACATAAGGCCTTTTTTTTTTTTTCCTTATATCCTTGGTTGTAGCAAACTTCCTAAATAAACAGCACTGCCCAGAGGCACTTAGGGTAAATTTAGATCATGCAGGACCTCGTCTGTCACTGTTTGCCTGCATCTCCAATGCCCTTGATGGTTGGTTTCCTCCTCTTGTGCCAGTGTGGAAGTCTCATTCCATTGTCTGCCATCAGCTAACCTTCCAAATTTGCTATAGAGCCCATTTAAATTTTGCACACACAAGTGTTCCATAAATACGGAATTTAGTGGTTTTCTAAGAGCTGTCTGTCCAGTGTTCCCTGGGGGGTTTTCAAATATTTTCAGATGGTCAGCAAAATATAATGAAAATCTATTTTCATAAAACTGTTTACTTAAACAGTATTTCAAGTACAGGAAATATCAATAGATATAATTCATGTAACACTGAGATCCTCAATAATTTTTTAGAATGTGAAGGGCTCCTGAGACCAAAAATGTTGAGAATCATTGCACTAATTGATTGGTTAGAGAAATACATAGCCTTACTGAGAGGTGCTAGCATATACTAACACCCAATGCATATCTCTGAAAATGCCTTACATCTAATGTTCCAAGGGATGCAATATGAATCAGAACTGCTCTTGATCCTCTGGGAGAGCCAGTGGGATCAGGGCTGGTCTCAGGTTTTAAAACTCTATTCAACCTCAGATGTAGTTGGATCAGCCACCTATTGAGTTCAATTACGACTAGATGGAAAACTTTAAAACAATTAAGTCATAAATAAAAAATGCTTTAATTAACATAATGAAATGTGTCACTCTGCATGTTTAGAATCATTTTCAGCTATTTTTAGCAGAAAATAGTATTTAAGTACATTGAGGCTTTTTCTAAGTCCCTTGAAGACTTAGTGGCTGAGAACCACGTCTAGGCCATCCCACGGTACACATGGCTGATACTGGCCATAGATACTGGAACCTCTGTCTCCAATGCCTCACTCACAGCATCTGCTTCTCCATGGCACTTACAACTCATATTGTAATGTTAGTGCATTTCGTTGGAACAGTCTAGGGCTCAGGCTTATACCCAATGCTGAGAGATGAAGGTTCTATGTTCAGGAAGCAGAGACTCTAAGTGAGGAATTCCCCACGCAAAGAAGTGTGTTCATAAGGTATTGGGAGTCAAAAGTAGGAAAATCTTCCCCTTGGCTGCCTATCTTTGCAACACACTGGGAAATTTTCACACTTAAGCTTCCTAGCAGCAATAACAGCAGCAACTATAATAAAATACTATCTTTCGCAGAAGGAAAGACATCTTGCTGTGTGTTTTCCTAAAATAAGAGACAATTCTCTATTAGCTAAGAATATTTTCCCAGCCTGGCTAACATGGTGAAATCCCATCTCTACTAAAAATACAAAAAATTAGCTGGGAGTGGTAGTGTGCACCTGTAGTCCCAGCTACTAGGGAGGCTGAGGCAGGAGAATCACTTGAACCTGGGAGGTGGAGGTTGCAGTGAACCAAGATCCAGCCACTGCACTCCAGCATGGGGGACAGAGTGAGACTCCATCTCGAAAAGAAGTAACTCCATCTCAAAACTAAGTAACAACTAATCTTGATTTTCACAAGTAAAAATTAATTTTTCTCGCACATAAAGAAGTCTGGTAGATAGTTTTTCACAATGGTAACATTATTCAATGGTCCTGAGAAAGACATAGGCCTTTTCCCCCTACTTCCTCTGCTTCATTTTTACAACAAGGCTTTTTGTTCCTTATGTTTGTCATTTTGCAGGCTCAAGCTGACTGCCACAGCTATAGAGATCAGACCTCAGAGAACCTTCTCAAGCAGGAAGTCAAAGAGGCGTAGGAAAGATACCTCTGGCCACTATTTAAACACAAAATTAAGACACTGTTAGAAAGAAAGGGAAAGCAGAGCTTGCCGTTACACTGGTAACAGACTCTGTCTTCTATTTCATAAGGCCCAATACTACTCCTACAACATTCACTATCTATAGAGATAGTTTTTATGCACGTTATAGATGGGATGCTTTAAACTAAATAAATTTTGATGTATACCTTATCAATGGTGAAACATTTTAGTGTGAAATAAAATAACTGATACAAATATTCCCACCTGTTCTGGCTTAGGAACCTGGTTCAGCATCTCTAAGTAGCTGTGAGTGTTGGCAGTACTAGAATTGGCAGTACTGTGGCTCATAGAAAAAAGGTGACATATTAAAACCAATATCACAGAAATACAAAAGATCATTCAAATCTACTATGAACACCTTTATGTGCACAAACTAGAGCATTTAGAGGAAATAGATAAATTTCTGGTAATAAACAACCCTTCTAGATTAAATCAGGAAGAAATAGAAACCCTGAACAGACCAATAACAAGCAGCAAAATTGAATCAGTAATTTATAAATTGCCGGGGGGAAAAAAAAAGCTCAGGAGCAGATGGATTTACAGCTGAATTCTACCAGACATTTAAAGAAGAATTGGTACCCATTTTACTGAAACTATTCCAAAAGAGGGAAACAGGGAATCCTCCCTAAATCATGCTGTGAAGCCAGTATCACCCTAATACCAAAGCCAGCAAAGGCCATAACAAAAAAGAAAACTACAGACCAATATCCTTGGTGAGCACAGAGGCAAAAATCCTCAACAAAATACTAGCTAACACCATCCAACAGCACGCTAAAAAGATAATGCGTCATGACCAAGTGGGTTTCATCCCAGTGATGCAGGGATAATTTAACCTATACAAGTCAATAAATGTGATACATCACATAAGCAGCATTAAAAACAAAACTCATAGGATCATCTCAATAACTGGAGAAAAAGCATTTGATGAAATCTAGCATCCTTTACAATAAAAGCCCTCAACTAAATAGGCATAGAAGGGACTTACCTCAAAGTAACAACAGCTATATATGACAAACCCACAGCCAACATCATACTGAGTGGAGAAAAGTTGAAAGCATTCCCCTAAGAACTGGAACAAGACAAAGATACCCACTTTCACCACTTCTTTTCAACATAGTACTGGAAGTCCTAGCCAGAGCAATCAGGCAAGAGAAGGAAAGAAAGTACATCCAAATTAGAAAAGAGGAAGTCAAATTGTCACTGTTTGCTGCTGATGTGATTGTATGCCTAGGAAACTATAAAGAATCATCCAGAAAGCTACTAGATCTGATAAATGAATTTAGTAAAGTCTCAGGATAAAAATTCAATGTACACAAATTAGCATCCCTGCTACACACCAACAACAACCAAGCACAGAATCAAATAAAGAACTCAATCCCTTTTACAACAGAAAAAAAAACAAAAAACAAAACGAAAAACAAAACCTTAGAAATATACTTAACCATGGAGATGAAAGATTTCTACAAGGAAAACTACAAAACACTGCTGAAAGAAATTACAGATGACAAACAAATGGAAACACATCCAATGCTCATGGATGGGAATAATCAATATTGTGAAAATGATCATATTGCCAAAAGCAATATATAGATTCAATGCAATTCTCATCAAAGTACCATCATAAGTCTTCATGAAACTAGAAAAAAAAAATCCTAAAATTCATATGGAACCAAAAAGGAGTCCACATAGCCAAAGCAATACTAAGCGAAAAGAACAAATCTGGAGGCATTACATTACCCTACTTCAAATTATACTACAAGGCTTTAGTTAGCAAAACAGCATGGCATAAAAATAGGCATGGAGACCAATGGAACAGAAGAGAGAACCCAGAAATAAAGCAAAATACTTACAGCCAACTGATCTTCAATATAGCATACCAAATCATAAATTGGGGAAAGGATGCCCTATTCAATAAAGAGTGATGAAGAAACTGGCAAGCCACATGTAGAAGAATAAAACTGGATACCCATCTCTCACCTTATACAAAAAATCAACTCAAAATGGATCAAAGACTTAAATCTAAGACCTGAAATCATAAAAATTCTAGAAGGTAGCATCAGTAAATCTCTTCTGGACATTGGCTTAGGCATGACTAAGACCCCAAAAGCAAATGCAACAAAAACAAAAAGCTAATTAAACAAAAAGCTTCTGCATAGCAAAAGAAATAATCAGCAGAGTAAACAGACAATCCACAGAGTAGGAGAAAATATTTGCAAACTATGTATCTAACAAAGGACTAGTAGGCAGAATCTATAAAAAATTCAAACAAATCAACAAGAAGGAACGACCGCATCAAAAAGTGGGCAAAGGACATAAAAAGACATTTCTCAAAATAAGATATACAAGCAACCAACAAACATATGAAAAAATGCTCAATATCATTAATCATCAGGGAAATGCAAATAAAAACCACAATGAAATACCTACTACATTACTCCTGCAAGCATGGCTATAGTTAAAATGTAAAACACTATAGATGTTGGTGTGGATGTTGTGAAAAGCGAACCAGTTTACACTGCTGGTGGGAATGTAAATTAGTCCAACCACAAACCACTATGGAAAACAGTATAGAGATTCCTTAAAGAATTAAAAGTAGAACTACCATTTGATCCAGCAATCCCACTGCCGGGTATCTACCCAAAGGAAAAGAGGTCATTATATGAAAAAGACATATGCACCCACATATGTTAATAGCAGCACAATTCACAATAGCAAAGATATGGAACCAACCTAAGTGTCTATTGACTAACAAGTAGGTAAAGAAAATGGGCAAAATATATATTATGAAATACTACTCAGCCATAAAAAAATGTCTTTTGCAGTAACTTGAATAGAACTGGAGGCAATTATTCTAAGTGAAGTGGTAGCTCAGGAATGCAAAATTAAATATTGTATCTTCTCACTTGTGAGAGCTAAGCTATGAGAATGAAAAGGTATAAGAATGATATAATAAACTTTGGGGACTTAGAGAAGTTTGGGAAAGGAGAGAGGGATAAAACACTACATTTCAGATACAGTGTACACAGCTCAGGGGACAAGTGCACTAAAGTCTCACTAAAGGTACACTAAATCGCCACTAAAGAACTTATCCATATAACCAAAAATGACCTGTACTCAAATAACAATTGAAATTTTAAATATGAAATTAAAAGAAAGAAAAGAGGCCAGACACAGTGGTTTACACCTGTAATCCCAGCACTTTGGGAGGCTGAGGCTGGTAGATCATGAGGTTAGGAGATCGAGACCATCCTGGCCAACATGGTGAAACCCTGTCTCTACTAAAAATACAAAAATTAGCTGGGTGTGGTGGCATAATCCCAACTACTCAGGAGGCTGAGGCACAAGAATTGCTTGAACCCAGGAGGCGGAGGTTGTAGTGAGCAGGGATAACGTCATTGCACTCTAGTCTGGTGACAGAGCAAGACTCGGTCTCAGAAAAGAAAAGAAGGTGACTGTTGTGACAGTGACCCTATTCTTTTCTATAAGCTTGCTAAACAGCATCCCAAATTCTGGCCTCTTCCCACTTAAGGCTGGCACCAGATGGTCTCACTGCTCTCAACGCCAGTCCCAACTCTACTGATTAAGTCACTTATGAGCCAAGTTGCTAATAAAATAATTGTTTTTATTTTATTTATTTATTTATTTATTTATTTTAGCTGGGATTACAGGCACGTGCCACCATGCCTGGCCATTTTTTCTTTTCTTTTCTTTTTTTT